>NC_089540.1:19067870-19385370 GCF_963924715.1 Thunnus thynnus | reverse complement strand
CTCAGTGAAATCCTCTGAGGTGTTGTGTTTTCTAAACAGCCAGAAGGAAGAAACGTTCAGCTCCTCTCAGCCAAGTTTCCCTCTAAATTTCACACACTGGAAGAGATTTTTTTTTTTGGTCTCATGTGACAACAAGGAAATATTCAGAATGTGCGCGGCGTGAATCAGGAAATATTGAGCGGCGTTACCTTGAGCAGCAGCTGGTATTTGGTGATTCTCTGAACTGGTTTGATGAGAGCTGAGGAGATGGAGTTAGCTAGACCATGTCTCCTCTGGACCTCCTGCAAACACAACATAAAAGTTATTTATCACCACAAGACTGCAAGCTTCTATCAATCCTTAACTGAAGTGTTTAAATACAGCAACAACTAAAGGATCACTTGATTTTACAGTAATTCTGTCTTTGTTTTCACAGTTCCTGGATGTTAATTCATATATATTATTCATACATTTTTCATTTCATACACATTTTTGTATATTTTTTATACGTTTTTAATACAGTATATTGTTACTATAGGAAAAATAGAGACCATGTTCTTAGATTGTACAAAAAGTAGAGCTGTAAGGATTAGCTGATTAATCATTTAGTGGATTTAATGGATCAAATAATCACTTTAATCATTTTTTTAAGCAAACATCAGCTGGTTTCAGCCTCTCAGATGTGCTGATTTAATGACATGAATATGTATGACAAACTGAATATCTTTGGGTTTTATATTATATTATAATTGGCATTTTTCATTATTTTCTGATGTTTAATAGACAAAATGATTAATCGAGTAAATACTAATCAGATTAATCGATAGTGAAAATAACGGGTTGTTGCAGCTGTGATAAAAAGTAAACATCAAGAAATTATTTTCAGTCAGAATTGTTAAAATTTTACTGAAAACAGATTCATTTAAACCAAAATACACATATAAATACTATGTAATTTGAATAACTACTGTAAATAATTACTAATTTGTTATTGGAAATTTTATTTTCCACATTTGTTTAATTGTTTGCTTTTAATTTACAACTACACAGAACGTTTTTTTTTTTTTGTATATTGCAGCTGACGTGGTGTCTAATAGCTAACAGACTCTCCATCCATTTATTAAAAGACATTTTTCCATTGGAGACATTTTGACATGTCACCACAGAAAAAACATATGTGTAAAAAATAAAATGAATTGTAGCTGAACTCCGTTTAGCTGATTCATTTTAAGGTCCTCGTATAAAATGCTGCCTCGCAGTCTGACTATCATGGTTTACGGGGACACTTGAATAGAAAGGAGCCATCGGTAATGTTATTAGTAACACCTTTGCTTTTCCTGCTGTTACAAGTCAAAACGTCTGCTGTGAAAAAGTTCTAATGGAAGTTTACTGATTGAATGATCTTTATTTTACACAATAATTAGAATTAAACTACAACATCCTTTGAGAAAATCTAGTTACAATCAGCTGCTTTCTAAGAAAATTTGAGGAAATTACAGGACCTTTAAAATAAACTGTACAAAAGTATGATTATTACCAACAAACATTAAGACAGATAAAATCAATTAAGATAAGACATAAAGTGTGAAGATGTTTGGTGTCCTGACCTCGAAGAATCCAACGCCGTGCTGCTGGATCAGTAAACTGGAGTCTGGTTTGTTCCTGCAGTACGTCACGTACATGTGGAACTTATCAGCCTGAAACAGACGCACACAGACGGAGATTTACTGACGGTGGTTTCATCTGAAATTCAGACTTTTACTCCGTGCAGACTGAACCAAACCGGTTACCCAGGTAACGAAGCAGTGTCCAACGTCTTCAGGGAGCTGTTCGTAGTTTTCCAGCTCCTTCAGGAAAATACTGCAAAACACAAGTACACAATATTTTAGTTCAGGTTACAGTATATATTACACATATTACAGCGGTGAATGAGGATGAGGATGTTTGCAGTTGGAACATGTCCTAGATGTGTACTGCTGTAATATATATTGTAGTATTGCAGTATATTTTGTATATTTTGCAGTACCTGTTATGGAACTCGTAGATGTCCTGGATGTGTACTGCTGTGGTACATATTGCAGTATATTTTGTATATTTTGCAGTACCTGTTGTGGAACTCGTAGATGTCCTGGATGTTTCCGAACACGATGTCGTCCTTGTTGGTCAGACCAGCAGGAACGTCCTCTGAGCCGCTCGTCATCTCCCACAGGTACGTCTGCACCAGTTTACAGAATTAACTATCAGCAAGTACCAACCAGTATGATGAAGTACTACATGGTGACATGTATTAAGAGGTTTTAAGTAGTATTAAGTGCCAATACATGGTGTCATGTAGGTCTTCAGGTAGATCAGACCCCTAAAGACACGACCTGAACCAGGTTTTGTGTTCACGCCTGATCAGACATGATCTAATCATGGTAGTGTCTGAAATGTTTCAGTATCATGTTACTCTGATACCAGAGTTTTGAGAATATAAATAAATTTTAGCTGAATAACAGTAAACATGTTATTGTGGTGTGTTGCAGTTCTGTCAGCAGAGGGCGCTGTTAGTATTAATAAACAGGAACACTCCTGAGTTGCATTACAAGTAGATTGTCTTACATAATACTACATGAAATTAAAAACTATTATCTGGTATTTAGGAATTTAATAAAGTATAATTCAGTAGTCGGGGATGTTATGAGCGACTATGAGGTAAAATATGTCACTATGTAGTAATGTCTGTCACAATAACCTCTTATATGTTTAATTTAGCTGTATTGTGTGGTAACTATCATAATTAACTGAATACGTAATTGTGGATTTAATTTGTACACTACTGATTACTTAATGTTACTTAAGTACTGCTGTATTTAAATTCAGATATAAAATTCAAGTTTACAGTTTCTTATTTAACTTGTAAACTGATTCCTATAATCGGATTTCTTTGATCATTTAAACTGGGTAGCTCCAGATGTTTAACTTCATTATTTCTTATTTTTCATCTCGAATTTTTAATTTTTAATTTATTTTTTTATCCAACTTTATCTTCTTCTTCTTTTTTATTTTACTTGATATTTTCAGATACAGAATTACAAACTGAGTTTTAGTACGTTGAATATAGTTTTTTAATGGATGTATTGATTATTCTGTCTAAATTTGAAAATCCTTAAAATCAAGTTTTGGAAAGCATATTTTGAGAAGAGATGGTTCTCAAAGTAAAATATTCAACATGCTATAAATAAGTTTATTTAAATTTAAAAATTAAATCTTAGTCTCAGTGATTCAAATCTATTTACAGCCTTTCTTTGCTTCCATACACAGTAAATGGTTTCTGCAGTATTGTGGCGTTATGATGAAGTAGATGTACCTCGATACACTCCTGCAGATCTCTGACGTAGACTCTCTCCGTCTGAAGCAGCTCAGCCATGATGTACCTGAGAAAAACACAAACACACGTGTTACTAAAGCATGTGCAACACTAATATGATCACTAACACTAACTCGAGTGCTACTCACTCCTTCTTGCGGGCGGAGCGTCTCTTCTCGTCGCTGACCTGGTGGCTCGGGTCGGACAGGTTCACCTCCGGGTCTGAGTCAGACAGGCTGTTGGGGATCAGCTCCAGCTCCAAGTCTTTATTGTCCTATCAGGGACACCGTACAGGAGAGTCATGAAAGTTAAGTCAGTATATTTATTAAAAATGTTGCTGTTTTTAACCTTCCAAACACTAAACCCTACCTGTGAGCACCCTCCCAGCGCCGTCTCCAGCAGGTGGCGGTACTGTCCCATCCTGACGGTGAAGTCCCGGTAACGTTTGTCCACGGTGGAGACGCAGCGACGAAGCTCCACGCGGTGGGCGTGGCCTTTAGCCAACATGCTCTCAGCCAGTTGGATCAGCAGGTGAACCTTTTCCTGGGTGTGCTGAAAGAGCGAGAGACAGGTAGGTAATGATTTTAGTAAATCTATATTTGTGTATATATATGTGTTTATGTTTGGGTTCTTACCTTGGCGGAAACACAGAATTCTCGGTGCTGGTTCAGCAGCTCTTGCGTCTCAGCCACCGCTGCTCCCGGCGACGTGTGTGTGGCCAGGTAGTGGTCACCTGACTGCTGCAGCCAATCCAGAGCCTGGAATCAATGCACACATTAGATACAAAGTGCTTTCAGTTCAGCTAAATCTGCTTCTGCTACCATCATCCAGGATGTTCCAATCACGTAAATGAGTCTCAGAGGAGAAGCACAGGTGCACATCTGTTTACTGATTGGTCAGCTAATGTGATAGGACTGGAAAAATGGACGCCGCAGCTGCTGTGAAATAATATTAAAGATGAATTCTATTAATTTTCCACCTCAGCGTGTGTTTCCATGTGTTCTCTGTGTAAAAATTAGTATAAAGCCTTTTGTGTCTTGAGCTGAAGATGTCACTGCTGATTTAACTGAAGACTACAAGTTTTAAAAGTTAAAAAAATATTTATGTTAATTAATAAAATGACTATTACTAGTTGTGGTTTAATCTGAAAGATGAATGAATCATAAAGCACAAAAACTTTTTTTGCTTCTCTTTTCTTGATTTTTGACATCTTGGCTCATTCGGGAAAAATGACGTCCAAATTGATGTCATATGCACAGACATGGTTATTATCAGTCCTATAATATCAGTCTGATACCTTTAGCCATGCACAAACAAATTATAGACTCTTATAGCCCATTTTATATAATCATTTTTGGAGCATCAGGTGTTTAAATTGCTCCTATAATATTTTCATTTCAATATATTATAGGACGGATGAGATGCTGTCATGAGTCATTTCCGTCTCTTCAAAATGATGCTGGCATGAACGAGGATGGAAGGAACAGAAATGGTACAGTTTGGGGTCTACCTGCTGGGCGTGGCTCTGGAACATCAGGTACTGCTGACACTGGTCCAGTCGACGTTTCTTTAAAGTCCAGAAATGAAGAACTCTGTTTTCCCTCTGGAGCAACTCACTGAGGATACCTGCAAAACACAAACACACACCTACTGTTAGTATGATTTTTATCTGACCCTATATACTTTACTGATTCTGGGTGTTGGACATGTGACATAAATATTCCAGAGTCTGCATGTCACCTTAGGTAATATGGTATAGCCCTTTGGGGGGGCCTTAGAGATACAAACAATGGGTCCCTGGTCAAGTTTGGAACTGTTCCAGATGTGGTTTGTTGTGACACATAATATGTTGTGAGGTAGCTGTCAATCACTTGATGGATGGCTCCCAACTGACCTAGTGCCCATGGAAAACATGTTATTCATGTGATAAGATACAGATGTGTAACCCCATATAAGCTATGCACCGACAGTGGTACGGTGCCCAGACCATCTTTGTACATGGAATGGACCCGATGGCCATCGTCTAATAAACGTCTTCAAAATAAGAACTTCGCCAGCTCTTCCTTTGAACGACATCATCACACATCCTTCCTTTCACCTACATCAGTAAAAAATAACAATAAACTGCACATATGTATTAACTGTGGTGTTCCTCAGGGCTCTATACTGGCTCCACTGTACTTCTCTATTTAAACTCACACTACACGATACACGTGTACTTCTGTGTGTGTTCGTTCACCTTTGACCTGTTGCTCCGGTACCCTGGAGTGTCCGGTGACCTCGGTGACCCCCGTTACCCCGGAAACGGTGACGCTGTGGCCAGAGATGTTTGCCATGGTGACGCTGTTGCGGTGGATGTACTTGAGGAAAACTTCAGCGTTACGCCTCGCCAGTGTGCAGGCCTATCGCCATGGAAACAAGACTGTTAGAGACCTATGATATTACACAGATATTACACCAGTACCTGTTCTTATATAGACAATAAGTTTATTTATTTGCACATTTCATGCATCATTCAAGGTGCTTTACATAATGTTTTATAATCATTAATAAAGAAAAACAGCAGAAAACATTAAAATGCAAATTTAAAAGAATAGAAACCTTTATAAAGGAAATAAAAAAAGTTAAAAACAGACATAAACAAAGGATATATAAAGATGTAATTCAGGTGCAGTCAGTGGCATTGTAATATAATTAATAATATATAATATATACAATTCAGAACTTCTTAAGACTTTTAGGGACGACAAGACGAAGACAAAAGACCATCACACAAGATATTTCAGTATTAAATATCATTGCAATAATTCAAGGATATGAAAGGATATTAAGTACGATTTCAACCTCTCTAGTTTATTAAATATCCTGTTCTTATTAATTAGTTGTGACCTCACAATATTTCACATCATACACGTCATATATTACAAAGAAAAGCAGCAAATCTTTACATTTAAACAGCTGAAATTAGAGAATGTTTGGCATTTTGACGCAATAAATGATGATTCACCAATTATTAAAATGGTTCACGATTGATCTGTCTATTAATTAAATGATTGTTTCTGTTGTAGATTATAATTAAAATTCTTACCGTGACCCAACGAAAGGGCGAGAGTCAAATATTTACATGTTCACTGAAATGAACCCCAACTCCTGACTAATTATAGGATTCAGCATGAATTTCTCTCAGATTTGTTGTCGTTTGTCATACAGTTTGAAGATACGACATCTGATTAATTGCCTGATCAATCAGACAATCGTTCGATTGGATTTCTGGCAGGTCAGAAACTGGGCGGCTTAAGACATGATCGGGGAGAAGAACATCTGAGCTACGATGTTTAATCTGCTGCCACCACAACCTGGACTCGTACATGATGATGGAAGGATGGATGGATCATTTCTGCACTCAACCAAGACATTTCAAGACTTTTCAAGACTTTTCAAGACTTTTCCAGCTCTCCTCACCTTGAGAAAGGCCTCCTTCTGCTCCATGTGTTTGTTGATGAGAGGCAGCAGCTGCTCCGGCTGTCTGTCTCCTCCTCCACACCAGTCCTCCTCCCTGCGGTACTCCTGCTCCAGACTCTCCAGCACCCCGCACACCTGCAGACACAGACAGACAGGTGGTGGTACAGGTGGAGACGCAGACAGACAGGTAGGTAGAGAGGCAGACAGTCAGTCCGTGGTACCTGCTGGGAGGTCCTGTAGAAGGCGGCGGAGGCGTTGACCAGTTTGAGCCGGTCCTCGATCCTCAGCATCAGAGTCTGCCAGTGCAGCGCCACCGTCTGGGCACAAGACCTCACTGCATCTGGATCATAGTGACCTGACCTGAGGGGGGGGGGGGGGGTCAGAGGTCAGATAAATGGGACAGTGTGTTTACTCAGGACAAATTACTCTTTCATCATAACTGAAGGAAACCAAACTATCAAGGATTGTAACATTTAAAGGACTTGTGGTGAACGGATCAATAATGTGACATTCAGTGTTAACTGAACATTAATAACTAACCTGACCAGCAGCTCTGCTCTCTGCTGCAGAGCCAGAGCCACCTGATGAGTCCTCTGCAGGGAGTCGGCATGGAGGAGAGCCTGCACACACACACAGACAGGTATATCCACATTATTTCTGTAAATCTGGCATTAATCATAGTGTATGAACTCCTCGTTAGTGTACCGTTGCCATGGTAACCATCGCATCTGTCTGCAGTGATGAACAAGTGGGTACATTAGTCTCGCCTCAACTTTCCTATTTGTAAACAAAGACCTCAGCAGAACATCTGAAAGTCATTTAATCATCATTACCTTATATAATTTCTACTAAAAGGTGTATGCTGTTCTGTGTGTGTGTGTGTGTGTGTGTGTGTGTGTGTGTGTGTGTGTGTGCAGTAACCTCGATGGCCTGTTGGAGGCGCTCGTGCTCCCTCTGCAGCTGCTCTGCTTCAGACAAACAGCTGGAGTTCAACATGCAGGACGACAGCATGACTTCCCCCTCTGTGATCCACCCAAGCACCTGACACACAGACAGACGGGAGATCAGCCCTGCTACAGTACCTGGATGTCACCTGACCTGCAGGTGTGTGTGTGTGTGTGTGTTACCCATTTGACCTGGCTCTGCAGGTGTGTGTATGTGTGTGTGTTACCTGTTGACATGGCTCTGCAGGTGTGTGTGTGTGTGTGTTACCTGTTGACATGGCTCTGCAGGTGTGTGTGTGTGTGTTACCTGTTGACATGGCTCTGCAGGTGTGTGTGTGTGTGTGTGTGTGTGTTACCTGTTGACATGGCTCTGCAGGTGTGTGTGTGTGTGTGTGTGTTACCTGTTGACCTGGCTCTGCAGGTGTGTGTGTGTGTGTGTGTGTGTTACCTGTTGACCTGGCTCTGCAGGTGTGTGTGTGTGTGTGTTACCTGTTTGACCTGGCTCTGCAGGTGTGTGTGTGTGTATGTGTGTGTGTTACCTGTTTGACCTGGCTCTGCAGGTGTGTGTGTGTGTATGTGTGTGTGTTACCTGTTTGACCTGGCTCTGCAGGTGTGTGTGTGTGTATGTGTGTGTGTTACCTGTTTGACCTGGCTCTGCAGGTGTGTGTGTGTATGTGTGTGTGTTACCTGTTTGACCTGGCTCTGCAGGTGTGTGTGTGTATGTGTGTGTGTTACCTGTTTGACCTGGCTCTGCAGGTGTGTGTGTATGTGTGTGTGTTACCTGTTTGACCTGGCTCTGCAGGTGTGTGTGTGTGTATGTGTGTGTGTTACCTGTTTGACCTGGCTCTGCAGGTGTGTGTGTGTATGTGTGTGTGTTACCTGTTTGACCTGGCTCTGCAGGTGTGTGTATGTAAGTTTGTGTGTTACCTGTTTGACCTGGCTCTGCAGGTGTGTGTGTATGTGTGTGTGTTACCTGTTGACCTGGCTCTGCAGGTGCGTGTATGTGTGTTACCTGTTTGACCTGGCTCTGCAGGTGTCTCAGCTGCAGGTTCTGCTCCAGGTGTGTGTGCGTGTGATCTGCGATCTGCTGCAGCTCCTTCTGCTTGTCCTGCAGGAGGTGCTGCAGCTCCTCCACCTGAGGGGAGAGACCGCCCTCCGCCTCCGACAGCTCGATACCTGAGACACACACACACACACACATACACACACACACACACACACACACCAGAAACACCATCATATTGTATGTCAGGGGTTCAGGAGAAAATGCATTACATCAGTGAAGGTCCTCAGAAGTATAGACTTATCAGTGTGTGTGTGTGTGTTTGCTCATGCGTGTGTGTGTGTGTGTGTGTCTCCATGGCAAATTCAATACACTGGTTTCCATGGGGACCAGCCGTGTGCTTCAGAGAGCAGTTTCCATGGCAACCCCATCCCCCTTTTCCCTCCTCCCCCCATTATCCTCTCTCCCCCCCCTCTTTCCCCCCTAATATCATGAGTGTTACTGAACCGGTCAGACTGAGGCTGACTACATCTACTCTATTCTGTTCTACTGTCTTCTATTGTGTTCTACTCTATTCTGCTCTATTCTCACAGGAGGTGGAAGGATGATATAAATGTTTTATTATGTGGCTGTTCTGACCTCTGAACTCTTTGTGCTTTTTCACAGTTCATGGTTGTTTGCCGCCATCAAAGAATAGAGAACCAACAAATGCATTATACACATTTTAAATATGTAATAATAGTTAAAAAAAAAGAGATAAATCAAATAATATGCCATGAGAAAAGAAAAAAGAGGCTAAGCATTCACAAGTCTGTACTTTGTCTTCTTGCCTTACAGATCATTTATCCAACTTATTTGACTTGTTATAGTCAATTATGTTAACTCATAACTGATAGTAGCAGGGAACCATGTTTGTTACAGTACAAGTGATACAATTTTACTGAAAGTCCGATCTAAATGGTTTGATAAACTCAGTCCATCCTTTCCAACATTTGTCAGAAATGTTTGTCTGAAGTCTCAAATCTCGTTCTTTTCTGTAAATACAAGCTGCCAGATTGTATAATTCAGAAACACGGCGCATGTTTCCGTCGATATGCCGATGACGCCCAGCTCTACGTTTCTGATGCAGTGGAACGTAATCAAAGTACTAATCATACCAGCGGTAGCAGAAGTAATAAATAATAATACTAAACTGTATTTATGCAGCACTTTTCAAAACAAGGTTACAAAGTGCTTTACAATAAAATGAAACTGAATAAAACAACAGCAGTGCGACTCACCTGACGCCTGGACCTCAGTGATGTACTGCTGAAGGTCGTGACCTTGCTGGATGACCTCATAGATCATGTTGTTCATAGCCAGCCTCCGCTCCATGTGCCTGTAGATCAATCAGTTAATCACTAAAAAACTGCCATTTTTGTATTGAGCCACTATGATATCATCACACTGGCCAATTTACCTGTGGATGCGCTGCTGTGCTAGCGTTAGCGCCTCTGGGCTAGCCTCCACCAGCCGGGACTGGCCCAGTGCCAGCTTGTCCTGGTTTGCGTCAGCTAGCCGCGGCGCTGCTAGCTTCTCAGCGGAGAAGTCCTGGGACTGTTTCTGGAGGTCCTGCTTCCAGGCGTCCATCTCCCCGGTTACCTAGGCAACACAAACCAACAATAATACACAACCCTGACACAGCAGAAGCAGGTTCAGGATGTGTTGAGTAACGATAACTGATTACCTCCAGCGTGCACTGTTGCAGGATGCGGAGCTGCAGGTAAATGTCCAATCGGATTTTCCGCTGGTGGAAAAGTTCCTCCAGCTGAACATGAGACTCCTCCAGCTGCTGCAGCACCGACTCCACATGGCCCACTGAGCTACCCTGGGGCCTGAAACAAACACACCCAAACTGATTATCTAAACCTGAAAACAAACAAATCCAAACAGACTATACAAACTAGAAATCAAACGCACCCACACTGGTTAAACAAATCTGAAAACAAACGCACCTTTTCAGATTAATCAAACGCATCTACACCGATTATACAAAACTAGAAAACAAACGCACCCACACGAGTCATAAACCTGAAAACAAACACACCCACAATGATTACATACACCCAACTCCACCTCTGAGCTGTCCTGAGCAGTAAAACAAACACATGTACACAAGTTATATACACTAGAAAACAAACCTGAAAACAAACGCACCCACAATGATTACAAACACAAACTCCACACAGGCCTCGGAGCTGCCCTGGGGAATGAAACAAACGCACACCCACACATATTATACAAACTAATAAAAAAAAAAAAAATGCACCCAAGCGTGAAAACAAACATGCTCAACCTGCAAAATAAACGCACCCACACATTCTACACAAACTAGAAAACAAACACACCCACACAGAATACATCACATGTGCCACAGAGCTGCCCTGAGGCCTAAAATAAACGCACCTGCACAGGTTTTTGCAAACCCGAAACAAACGCACATACAAACGGTGCAGCAGTGAGGCGTGAATCAAACGCACCCACACTCTCTGTGTGTACCTGAGTTGCAGGATGAGGTCTTCTCCTTCCCGGATGACACTCATCGCAGCTTCCTGTGGGTGGGGTTAGAGGCAGGGTTAGTGTGAGGGTTAGAGGTCGGGGGTCAGAGGTCAGGAAGGTGTTAGGCTGTTATGACTGGGTTAGGGTTCAGGTCAGAGGTCAGAGGTCGGCTGGTACCTGTGTGTTGGCCTGCTGCTGCTGCTGCTGACTGATGAGAGTCTGTAGAGCTTCAACTGTGTCTGGACAAACACACAAATCTGATGACAACTGCTTCTGGAGGCCCTCCATCCACACCGACAGCTGGAGGGGGGGGAGAGGAGGGGGGGTGTGAGGAGGAAGATAAGAGGAGGAAAAGGAGGAGGAGAAAGGGGAAGATAAGAGGAGGAGAGGAGGAGGAGGAGGAAGATAAAGGGGAGTGACGGGGAGTAAGATAAGACGAGGAGAGGAAGAGGAAGATAGGAGGAGGAGGGGGGGGGGGAGCAGGAGAGAGGAGTAGAGAGGAAGAGGAGGATAATGAAGCAGTGTTAATATGTTTGCTGATGATGATGTAATAACGCTCACATTCATGAACCCTTAAAAAACTGATTCATATAAAAATATCACAGTACGTGTGTGTGTGTGTGTGTGTGTGTGTGTGTGTGTGTGTGTGTGTGTATGTGTGTGTGTGTGTGTGTGTGTGTTACCTCCTTGGTGTGTGTGTAGAAGGACACAGCGAGGTCCAGCAGCAGCTTCCTCTGTTCAACCCTCTGAATGAACGCCTGCACACAAATACATGTCACTGACATACAACATACTAACAACATACTAACAACATACTAACAACATACTAACAACACATCAGCTGCTCTTCTCTAAACATGAAGACGCAGATTAACATAAAGAAAAGTATCAGCCTCATTTATTATGCAAACTCAGCACTTCCTGTAGCTGCTTTTCAGAGTAAATGTCTTCCAGAGAATTCTGTGACTGCTGGTTGTATTTCCTCCTTTTCTTCCCCCTGCCTCCTCCTCTCTTCCTCCTCTCCTCCTCCTCATATTTCCCTCCCCACCTCCTCCTCCTATCTTGCCCCCTCCTCCATATCCCTCCTCTTCTCTTCCTCCTCCTATCTTCCTCCCCCCTCCTCCTCCTCCTCCTCTCCTCCTCTTGTCTTCTTTATTTGAACCCCCATTAGCTTCCTGGGGTCCACACAACAACAGTAACAATAAAATAGATAAAACATAAAAAATTTAAAAAAATAAGTGAAACAACTCAAAAAACAAAAACAAAATTGCAAAAATAGAAACAAAAAGAAAGTAAAAATCATTAAAAAGGTCCCAAAACTGCAGAAACTGAACTAAAAGTGACATCTATGTGAGATTCAAAGTGTGCAAAGACGACTTTTTCTGCTCATTTTGAGTGTAAAACAAAAACACGTGTTCATGCATTCATTCATTCATTCATTCATTCATTCATTCATTCATTCATTCGTTTCTCTCTGTGTGCCGGTTACCTGCATGCGCAGCTCCAGGTCTCTGGCCGCCTGGTAGATCTCCTCCTCCTTACACTCTCCGGACTGAGCCAGCTGATCGGCCGCCTCCAGAAGCTTCTCTGCGTTGGTGTAAGTGTTCTGACAAACACACACAGGTACGTTCAAAGTGTCTTAACCAGCTCCTTCCTCAACCATCTCTTACTTTTCACTTTACACACTTTTTTTACTTTTTCTATTTTGAAGTTCAGACTCCCTGAAAATGTACAGGTGCATCATCACTTCCCTGTTGGGTGTGTTTAAAGGTGCAACACGCTTGAAACTTTCCACCAGAGGGGGCAGCAAAACGCCGCCTTTAACCCTTTATTAAGTTACTCTTTAATGACAGTTTTACGTTACAAAAACACATCTTAAATTAAAGTAATTTGCACACTTGTATTTATTAATCCTGAGGTTATAGTAATAAGTTAACATCTTCACATTAAGTGCATTTTCATCCGCCGGTTTTCTTCGAATTTGCAATTTGTGCCTCAAATTCTGAGTATAAATGCTGAAAATACTAAAACAACACAAAATATTAAAGTTTTAACAAGTTACACAAAGTGAATCATGACGTACGTGAAGCATGTGACTGTTTTCTACATTGTTTTTCACTGTTTAAGGTTGGACTGTTGCTCTACAGCTGTTTTTTTCAACAACCCTTCAAATATTTGCATATTTGCAGCAAACGGAAACAAGCATCACTCCGAATTTTCTTTTGCCATTCATACTTATTCTGTTCAGACCTTATACCCCAAAAATTGTATATTTCTAATATGTAGCGTTTGTTATTTTGCAAATAGTTTGCGGTTAAGTCCAGCTGTCAGTGTAGTTGCCGTGTGTGTTACCTGGGCAACCTGCTGGAAGTCGTCGTGGCGTTTCTGCAGCGCTCGCGCTCGGTGCAGAGATTTCCCCACGCCGCTGTGTTTGTTCAGGAAAACCTCGCCGTGCTGCTCCACCCAGTCCAACACCTGACAGACAGACAGACATGAACGTGACGGAGCAGGATTCTGTGCACGAGGCGTGAACCCGGATTTAAATCTGGGTTGTGAAAGGTGACATCACCCGCTGAGAGAGAGTCATACCTGTCTGACGTCCTGTTGAAACACACACAGCTGCAGGCGCTGGTGGAGGCGGAGCTTCCGGTGCTGCCACGCCCCCTCTACCTCATGGTGACCCTGTGACAGAAATCAGCTCAGATCAGTCCACCTGTCTGCTGGTCAGCGACAGTGAGACAAGAGGAGGTGAGACAGGTTAAAGGGAGCCGTACCTGCATGACCTGGTGCAGAACTCCCATGATGCCGTGCGTGGCAGCCGTGAAGTCTGGTTTGGTCGCCGAGTCGTCAGAATCTGACGCTGGGCAACGCTGGAGGACGTCCAATAAGGCTTTACCACTCTCACTGACCTGCAGACAGACAGGTGGTCAGACAGACAGGTGGTCAGATAGACAGGTGGTCAGATAGACAGGTATGTAGACAAACAGACAAGTGTTTAAGTTACATGACAGGTGATCAGACAAACAGGTGTTCAACAGACAGGTGTGTGGACAGACAGACAGGTGTTCAGTCAGACAGGTACCTGTGTGTAGTTAGCAGAGATCTCCTCATTCAGCTCCTGGTGTTTCTTGACGGCAGCTTCCAGCTCTGCTGTTGCCGATGGCAACGACCCTTCAGAGCACACCTGAACCCAACCTTCCACTCTGAGCAGGAACTGGACAGACAGACAGACAGACAGAGAGAGAGAGAGACAGGTTTCAGTCCAGTGAAAGTGTCCTGACTGATTTAATAAAGTCTGTAAGAGACAGGTAGACAGACAGGTAGACAGACAGGTAGACAGACAGGTAAACAGACAGGTAGACAGACAGGTAGACAGAAAGGTAGACAGATGAAGGTAAAACATGTCAAATAAAAGGCAGACAGGTGGACAAATAAAATACATGTAAACAGGTAAACAGTCTGGTAGGTAAGTTGTGAGACAGGTAGGCTGTGGTTAGACAGGTAGATAGAGAGGAAGAGAGGAAGAGTGAGACAGGTAAAAGACAAATAGTCATGCAGGTACATTGACAGTGGCAGTATAGTCGTATAGTCAAGTCAAGTCACAAAGTATGCCTCAAAGAGCTGTACATTAACACAATATAATAAACAACATTAGCAAAATATATAAAAACATATTAAAGTGAGATAAACTACATATAAAACATTATATTACAATATAAATAAACAATATTTAAAAATATATATAAAAGGAAACACAACATGCACATAAAACTCCTGTACATTCATACCTGAAAACTGATGAAAACACACATATACAAAAATATGTAACATACAGTACATATATGTAACCATGCGCACATAGAATATAAACTGGATAACAGTAGTTTAGTACTTCGGGCAGACTAAGTAGAATAGATGTGTTTTGAGTTCACTTTTGAAAGAGTCGACTCGACTTTAGAAAGGAAGACGATTCCAAAGAAGAGAGGCTTGATAAGAGAAAGAACTACCACCTACTGATGTTTTATTTGTTTTTAGAATAGTCAGGAGACATTTTGTAATAGTAAAGCCCTGGCAGGTATACGAGGAGTGACTAGAGGTGTTAAATAGAATGGCGCAAGTCTGTGTAATATTTTATAAGTTAAGAGAATTTCCGAGTTCCCATTCGGAAATTTCCGACTCAGAAAATCGGGAGAACCTCACCAACCCTGACCTTAAAATCCAAGATGGCTGCTCCAGCCAACAGCAGTGTGAAAGCTGTAGTAATATACTGTTTATTGGCACATCTGTCTTATTTGTGGTCGTACACACAGTGCTGTCCAACTTCTATCTGTGGACATGTTGCTATGGTGTTTGTATGTGCAAAATGCCGCGTAATACATTGTTATCAACTGGTATTACAACCAATGACTAACAATGGCTAACCAGGCTAGAACTGGTTTTCTGACTGCTTCTACTGGAACGCGGTCAACTCGGGTGTGAAGTCATTCCCAGCTCCAACTTCCAAGGTAAAAGGAAAACAGCATAAGAAGAGGGGTAATACGATCAAATTATCTAGTCTTGGTTAATATCCCAGCAGCAGTATTCTGTACAAGTTGTAATTTGTTAATAGTTGATTTAGGTAAGCCAGAGAAAACGGTGTTACAATAGTCAAGTCTAGATGAGACAAATGCATGAACAAGTGTTTCAGCATCGGCCAAGAAAAGAATGAGACGAATCTTGGCAATATTCCGTAACGGAAATATGCAGTCTACGTAATATCGTTGATGTGTTTTCCAAAAGAGAGATTAGGATCAAATAGGACAGAGTGACATCCTAGAATTTGTTTCTAATCTGCTTTGGACCAATAATTAGCATTTCAGTTTTCTCAGCATATAAAAGAGGGAAGTTAGATAACATCTGTCGTTTGATTTATAACAGGCATTCTTCCAGTTTCACCAGCTGATGACAGGCGTCAGGCTTAATGCAGATGTAAAGCTGAGTATCATCTGCATATTGTAACAATTGATTAATGTACAAAGGGGCAACATGTAAATAGAGAAAAGAACGGGACCGAGCACAGATCCCTGTGGCACACCATAACTGACTTTAATGTGGTCTGATGAACAGTTGTTGTGAAAAACAAAGTGAGATGTGTCAGATAAGTATGATCTAAACCAGGAGGGAGCAGTGTCAGTGAGACCAATATAACTTTCTAGGTGTTCTAATAGAACGTGGTGATCAATCACACCGAAAGCTGTGCTGCGGTCCAGGAGCACCAATGTTGAAACTGAGCCAGAATCTGAAGCAAGAGGTAAATCATTTACCACTTTGTCAGAGCAGTTTCTGTGCTGTGGAATTTTCTGAAGCCGGATTGATGAGGTTCATACAGATTATTGGATGAGAAGTGATCTATGAGCTGCTGAGCCACTGCTTTTTCAAGGAGTTTTGAAAAGAATTGCAGATTTGTGATGGCAGAGTGGCGATTGTGTGGTCTGTAGATGCTGATCAAATTGGGGAAACCAATGGCACAATTCCACTAATAAAAGAGCTGTTTATTATCTGTAGTGAGAATTGGAAAAAGGTCCTTAATAAACTTAATAAAAAAGGAATAAGATCAAGTAAACAAGTAGAGAGCTCGGAGGAAAATACCAGTCCAGTCTAGAGATTGTTTCAAGGGAGATTATCTCGAAGTGGGTGTGCTTGCAAGAAGAAGAAATGTTCAGATGTGATCACCTCATCCTGGGTGGGAGTTGAGAAGGAGGAGGATATTGTTTTTCTGATTTCATCAACTTTAGTGGTGAAGAACTCTATGAAGTCAGTTGCAGTGAGAGAGGCGCTACATACAAGGAGCCGTTTACATGTGAGCTTAGTGTCAAAAAGAAATTTTGGGTTATTTTAATGATTTTGTCTCAGTTATATCTGATTGACACTGTTGGATATTTGTGTTGTACATAATAACATTGGGGTAGTTGTTTGTATATATGTTGAATATTGAGTTCATTGTTTGAGTCATGGAGAAGGTGTAAGAACATATAAGTGTTTACGTCTTCCTGCTCCTTTTTGGACATGAAATATTTATTTATGTTGTTTATTGAGAGTTTGCTGTATATGTTTACTGTTCATTTTATTTGTTCTTATTGTTTTGTTTTTGTTTTTTTATTTGTTACATGTTTGAAATAAACATACAAACATACAACTAGCAGCACGAAGAGCATGTTTATACGCAAGGAGGCTTTTAGACCGCGCAAACTGAAAAGTTTGTGTATAAAGGTGTATTGATCAGTGATAGTACTTTGGCACAGTATGTACTGGAGGTGTATTGATCACCTGTTCTGCCCCCTGGTGGAAGCCGGTTGCCATGGCGAGGGTGTTGCTGCGCTCCTCCAAAGCCGTCGTCAGGGACTTCCAGTCTTCCTGTAACCGTGACGACACCATGGCGATCCGCTCCGCCCCGTAGTGACCGGCCTCGGCGAGCCGTGCCGCCACGGTAACCACGCTGTCCACGTTCACGCTGCCGTTCTGCACACGCACGCACACACACACACACACACACACACACGTAGCAATGTGATTAAAGTTTCATTTAAAAATGTATTACATCAAACACAGTGTGACATCACACACACACACACGTGAAGGAATTTTCATATATGTGTCGTATATAAAATGCTCCTTAGACAAGCAGACAGTGAAGGACAGAGCTGGCTCTATGATTGTTGCCATAGAGACAGCACTAAAGTAAACAATCTTATAGTGATGTCGTGACTAGAACAAGGTCGCCTGGGTGCTGCCTGAATAACTGAGAGTGGATCAACTCTTTTCCTTCAGATTTTGTTGTGGCTTTTCACTCGGTCTACATTCACACTTTGAATTATAACGGCTGTCTCCTTGGATCGATCAAGTTTGTGTTTGTCAATAAATCTTTTTGCATAAGACATCCATATTTCCTGGAGTTTCTGAATTGGCGAGCTCAAGATTTCTATAACAACACACACACACACACACACACACACACGTAGCAATGTGGTTAAAGTTACATTTACAAATCCATTACATCAAACACAGTGTGACATCTCACACACACACACACACACACACACGTAGCAATGTAGTTAAAGTTACGTTTACAAATCCATTACATCAAACACAGTGTGACATCTCACACACACACACACATACACACTGACCATGCAGTTGGCGGTGAAGTGCTGGTGTTGTGTCTGGAGGTCGACGGCGTGCTGATGGTTCTGACCGACCTCCGCCAGACTCTGCAAGAACAACTCCTTACTGTGAGCGATCCACTCCGACATCTGAGAGAGAGAGACAGTTAGAGAGAGATAGTTATTTAACACTTCCTGTTATTGTTGCGCACCTCCTGCACCAGACCCCGCCCCCCTCACCTTGGTGGCGTCCTGCTCAAACAGGTGCAGCTGCAGCGCCTGGTCCAGGTGCAGCTTCCTGTCGCTCCAGCTCTGCAGCAGGTGGCTGCGAGCCGCCTGCAGCCGGTCCAGCAGAGACGAAACCTTCGGCGCCACACTCTGGAAGTCCGCCCCGCCCGACAGCCAGCTGCCGTGGCTACCGCCGCCGCTGCCACCTTCATTAGGGGCATCACCGTGGGAGGGGCCCAGGCGCATGCGCTGGAGCAAGCTCCGCCCCTCTCGTTCGAGGGCGTCGACTGGGGCCGTGGCGATGGTGTTGCGGAGGCGACTGTGTTCCTCCAGAAGTCTGCAGAGAGAAAATATGACAAAAATATCATCGTAAACAAAAGTAAATAGTTACTAAATACTGAATAAAGTTATAATACTTCATCAATAACTTAAATAATTAATAAGTACGACTGAGACTCACTTGCGGGCCTCGTCCACGTCCTGGGGCTCTGGTATGCGGCTCAGCCCGGCCTCCAGCTGCTCCAGCTGGGCCAGCAGCTGCGTGGCGGCTCCCGAGAACTCCTCCAGACCCAGACGCAGCTCGGTCCACTCCACGTGGTCGTACTCCAACGAGCCGCCGAGGTCAGAGGTCAGCTGGGAGGGGTCGACCAATCGGGACAGGCCCTCCACCGACACCAGGCTGGTCTGAAGACAATACAATCTTAGAACAGAACCTCAACTGCAGTAAAACTTCAGCAGTAAAGTAGACATCAGTAGTAGTACTTCGTTAGCAGCAACAGCATTTAGTTAAAAGTATTGGTACTTCAGTATGTCATTGTGGTGCAGTACTTATATTAGCAGTACTAACACATCAGTTAGCAGCAGTAGTAGTACTTCATTTAGCAGTAACAGTATTTAAGTAAGCAGTAGTTCAGTTAGTAGTACTTTAGTTATTAGTGGTAGTAATATTTCAGTCAGCAGCAGTACTTATAGTAGAAGTACTAACACATCAGTTAGCAGCAGTAGTAGTACTTCATTTAGCAGTAACAGTATTTAGGTTAGCAGTAGTTCAGTTAGCAGTAATAGTACTTTTGTAAGCAGTATTTCACATAACAGTATTGTTACACCAGTTAGCAGTTATGGTAGTTCTTCAGTTAGCAGCAGCAGTACTTCAGTTATTAGTGGTGGTAATATTTACAGTCAACAGTAGTACAAGTACTTATATTAACAGCAGTAATACATCAGTTGGCAGCAGTAGTTTTTTAGTGAGCAGTACTAGTACTTCAATCAGCACCACTAATATATTAGTTAGAAGTAGTAGTAGTTTAGTGAGCAGTAGTAGTAGTAGTTTTTTAGCAGCAGCAGTATTTTATTTAGCAGTAGTAGTACTGTAGTCAGCAGCAGCATTGTGTTTCAGCCTGTAGTATTAGTACTGCAGTCGTACCTCAAAGCTGAGCTTGGCGCTGCCCAGGTTGGTTTTGTGTTTCTGCCAGAAGGTGTCGGGTTTGATGAGCAGCGCTGAGTGGATGTTGGAGGAAAACGACTCCTGCAGCGTCCGCAGCACCGGCTTCACACTGTCCCACTTACTGCCGCGCATATCCACCACTACTGTGAAGCCGCGGGCACGCACGTCCTCACTGAGAGACAGACAGTGTTAATACAACCCAGGTGTCTTCATGTTGTGTTTACGTCCACACCTGCTACCATCATGTAAACAGAAAGACATCATTCAGTCCCTCCAGGAAATTGTGATTTTGCAACTTTGCAATTTCAAGAAATCTCCACAATATTTGCAAAAGCTGCAATTTTGCTAAATTACACAACTTTTCCAACTGAAATCGACAGACCACTTGTGATTTGGACCAATCGTGGCGTTTGGTGTGTCGGTAACTGACATCATTCAGGTGGAAGATGGACAAATCTCACCTGCCAACAAAAATGATGCCATAGACGAGCAAAACAATTCCCAAATGTTCCAAAATGAGGTTTGATTCAGTAAGTCAGAAGATGGACATAATAACCTCAAACATACTGCAGTTTTACCACAAAAAGAGCAGATGAAACATTATAAATTGTATCGCAATTTCTGAGAAAAGCTGCTGCAAAATCAAACATTTTTGGCCGTAATAATCACAAAAAACTCTCCTGGAGGGACTGATAAAGAGACAGACAGGCAGAGTGGGACGTACCTGGGTATGGTCGACAAGTAAGTGACCAATCGACTGAGGTCTTCCTGTTTTATTCGATCATGATTGGTCCTGGCAGGGAAGGTCAGGATTGGTCCGCCTCGTTTGTCCCGTCCACCTGGAAAAACAAACCTGGTCGGTTAAAGAGCAAACGGGACCAGAAGGGGGGTTAAACTGTAGCTGTTTGTGCGAGTTACCTGAGACGAAGGCCACTTTCTCTCTGAGCACCGTCAGGACGTCGACCGCCCGAACACACTCGGCTTTACCAGAACCTGACAGAGACAGAAGAGATCAGCAGATGGTTGATGAAAGCGGTTTTATAAAATGATGATGTGATAGAAGAATATATCCACAAAGTTTAAGGAAGGAAAATATATGTTTTTGCTTCCTTGCAGAGTGAAACGTTCAGATTGATTCCTCTCTCATGTCTGTATGCTAACCATGAAGCTACAGCCAGCAGCTGCTTAGCATAAAGACGGCAAACAAAGGAAAACAGCTAGCGTGGTTCTGTCCAAAGGTAATAAAATCCACCTACCAGCACATCTAAAGCTCACAAATTAACACATTATATTTGTTTAATTCGTACAAAAACTCACAATCTGCCGTAGCTCCAGCTACATATTTACTGTAAAGACATGAGATTAGCAACAATATTCTCATATAACTGGGTGTGTTTCCAAGAACATTAATCACTTCTTGGTAAATAAATCTTTCAGTAGATGTAATGTTTCAAAAAAAGGACATGCAAAACAACAATTTCTCTGCAGAACAGAAGCCCCGCCCATCCCTCAAAAATGAGCCAATCAGGCTTCAGAGAGAGGAGCTGACAGACATTTCAATTAAAAAGCTGACTCACACACACACAGCTCAGTATATGTGTGTGTGTGTGTGTGTGTGTATATGTGTTACAGACAGACATACAGGCCTCCCATGTGTTCCAGATCATCCAGCACAGCGGGAGGAAGCTAATCCAACACACACACACACTGAGGGCATTAAACATCTCACATTAGCAGCTTGCCGAGCAGTGATAACCCTCAGAGAGAAAACCTAAAAACAGGAAGCAGATGAAGGAGAAGTGAAAGGGAACATTTATGCAACGTGAATATACCGCTTCACACTGTCCTGTTTCTCTGTCATTAGTGTCCTTGAATCTTTTTGTCCTGTAGGACCGATCTGTCTCCTCAAAGCTCACACTGACACTTCAGACCCAGATTGACTGTTTTTGTCCCCAACGGTCTGTTTAATCTAGACTAATTATTTGGCTTGAGACCACTGATGAATTATCGGGGGATGCTGGCGTATACACAATTTAAAAATCTAGCTCTACCTTCTCAACTGTGTCATAGTCTGACAACACAAATCTACAGATACAACCTAAAAGAAACCAAAACCATCAATGCTATACACTAAGTATGTAAGAATTTGCAAGCAATAATAAACAAGTAGGTGTCCTAATACAATAAAATCGATGTTGAGTTGGAGGAGAAAAACATCATAATGTGAATCAGAGTGCCGTCTCCTCCACTGAGTCCATTATTTCTATAACAAGACACCTCAGAGTGCATTAAGCCCGAGCGCGCTTCTCCAGGCTGCATGCAGGTGAACGTGCATGAAGGAAGAGTTACATGGCTGTTTCTTACGGTGGCCCTGAGAGCTCAACACACCGCGACTAAGAAAAAAACAGATGAAAGGAAAGCAAATGAAGGAAACATCTTCACAAACTCATGTGCAGCATTTAGAAAAAAAAACTCTGCAAATACTGAAAACACAACCAAATATAGAAACATGCTGTAAATATAGAAACACAACCAAATAACAGAAACGCACTGTAAATACAGAGAGAACAACCAAATAACAGAAACGCACTGTAAATACAGAAAGAACAACCAAATAACAGAAACGCACTGTGAATACAGAGAGAACGAAATAAAGAAATGCGCTGTACATATAAAAACACAACTACATACAGAAACATGCTGTGAATACTGAAATACAACCAAATAACAGAAACGCACTGTAGGTATAGAAAGCACAATGAAATAAAGAAATGCGCTGCAAATATAGAAACACAACCAAATACTGAAAACACAACCAAATATAGAAACATGCTGTGAATATAGAAACACAACCAAATAACAGAAACACACTGTTAATACAGAAAGAACAACAAAATAAAGAAATGCGCTGCAAATATAGAAACACAACTAAATACAGAAATGCACTATAAGTACAGAAAACACAATGAAATAAAGAAATGCGCTGCAAATACTGAAACACAACCAAATACAGAAAATACAGAAACACGCCGCCAATACAGAAAAAAACAACACAGAAATGCTGCAGGTTGCACAGAAGTGAGCTGACGTTTCCTCTTTAGTATTTCTGGAAATTTGGGACATGGAAACTTTATGTTACATGAATATATGATAATAAATAATTGATTCTGATATATTGAGATAAATATTTTTATATATTTGACTGCTTTTTGCAGTCAAATGCTGTACATGCCAGACTAGAGAAGGTTTATAAAACATTTAAACCATAATGTGGAAAGATTTTCTTTTTTAAATAGTCAGAAAAACTCCACAGAATTTGTTTGGTGACTCGTTGAAATTTGGACTGTACTCAGGACCTCGGTATTTTTAAAAACCTGCCTACGTGTGAGCTTGCAACACTGATTTTCCAGTGAACCTCCACAGATAGCAGCCTAACATGATACCTGCTGAGACATTTTATTCCTGTTATAAGTAATAAATCATCAATTAAAAATACGAGAGCAGGCTGTTTGTCATCTGCGGTGATAACTGAGTTAAAGACGACACCCCTGCATCGCGCTGTATGCAGGTTTTCTATGCAAGCAGAGACAGTATGAATCCCTCAGACTTGTGTTCCAGCAGATAGACCTCATGTTAATGTGTATTTAGTCTGAGAGCAGAAGCTAACAGCCTGCAGTCGCTAATGAGTGAGTGGTGGGTGTTCGTGGTCTGTTAAGAGCGTAAACACGACACTGTGTTTATATCGTGTTGCACTTAAATCCGGCGTGTTTATCTATAGACTACAGTCAGAAAACTCAAGCTGTCACTTAAGCGGACTCAAGACCAACTGTCAATCACAGTGAGTCCACACCACCGCAGAGAGTTAGAGAAGGGATTTCCATTCTGATAAAGCTGTCTCACACCAATAAAACACACACATACACACATACACACACACACTGTGAGTCAGTGTAAAGCTTAAAATAGCTGCTGTACAGAGCAGATGAAAAGTCTTCATAGAAACTTGCTGTCAGTCTGTCAGGACTCATCACCCTGATAATACAACAAAAATTAATGAATACGTTTCACCACAATGTCCTTTGAATCTCCAAAATGTCAGCCGCTAACAAAACGAAGACATCAGAATCCGACTGATACTGGATTTTTAAAGCCGATACTGGTGTTAATATTAAAAAATTAGATGCCAATATATCAGCTGATGATTATGTTTTAACTTTTCTTGTGTTGCTTTTTGAAAATGAACATGAAGAGAACATAAAATACTAAATAGATAAAGTAAGTACAAACACAAAACTCTAAACGTGCGTTTTCCTCTCAGATATACATATTAATAAATAAATAAAATCACATTATTTGGTTGCTTAAGACAAATATAAAATGAAAGAGAAACCACTACAAGTCCATTACAGCTCTTAATAATCACCGACTGGAATTAAAGAGCATCCATGTAGAAACATCCAGTGCATATTTGTTATTTTTTAACATAACTGTGATTATAAACATGATATGTAGTGAGCAGGAGGTTTTACAGTTGAAAAAGCAAACTCGTCTGTGCTGCCTGGTGTTTATTGACAGATATATATGCAGATACAAATATTTAGTATCTAAACTGGCCTCTAGAATACATCCGGTTTTCATATCGTCCAGACAGACTAAGTGCATTCAAACTCAATAAGAACAAGAGTTAAATTTCATCATAAATTAGAAGTGCAAGTAAAATGTAAAAAAAAATGCAAATGCAGCTGCAGTTAAAGACCTCAAACATTTGTAACTTGATTCTCTGTTTGCTGCTTCCTTGTAAAATCTGCAATATTTCAAATAACTGTACAACAGCACTGTTGTTGCATGAACATCGAAGTATCTAGTTATGACTTGCAAACTCTGGTTTATCTGAATGCACTGAATGATACAGAAACACCTCTAAACCTAACAAACATGGATGCCTCACATCAGCACATAGTCGCTCCAGATGTTAAACCCAACTTGAATTAACACAGTGTTATATTGTAGTATAAATAGTGGTATATTAGTATATTGTGGTAGTGTTATACTGTAGTATAAGTAGTGGTATATTAGTATATTGTGGTAGTGTTATATTGTAGTATAAGTAGTGGTATATTGGTTTATTGTGGTAGTATTATATTGTAGTATAAGTAGTGGTATATTGGTTTATTGTGGTAGTGTTATATTGTAGTATAAGTAGTGGTATATTAGTATATTAGTATATTGTGGTAGTGTTATATTGTAGTATAAGTAGTGGTATATTGGTTTATTGTGGTAGTGTTATATTGTGTATAAGTAGTGGTATATTGGTTTATTGTGGTAGTGTTATATTGTAGTATAAGTAGTGGTATATTGGTTTATTGTGGTAGTGTTATATTGTAGTATAAGTAGTGGTATATTGGTTTATTGTGGTAGTGTTATATTGTAGTATAAGTAGTGGTATATTGGTATATTGTGGTAGTGTTATATTGTAGTATAAGTAGTGGTATATTGGTTTATTGTGGTAGTGTTATATTGTAGTATAAGTAGTGGTATATTGGTATATTGTGGTAGTGTTATATTGTAGTATAAGTAGTGGTATATTGGTATATTGTGGTAGTGTTATATTGTAGTATAAGTAGTGGTATATTGGTATATTGTGGTAGTGTTATATTGTGTATAAGTAGTGGTATATTGGTATATTGTGGTAGTGTTATATTGTAGTATAAGTAGTGGTATATTGGTTTATTGTGGTAGTGTTATATTGTAGTATAAGTAGTGGTATATTGGTATATTGTGGTAGTGTTATATTGTAGTATAAGTTGTGGTATATTGGTATATTGTGGTAGTGTTATATTGTAGCATAAGTAGTGGTATATTGGTATATTGTGGTAGTGTTATATTGTAGTATAAGTAGTGGTACATTGGTATATTGTGGTAGTGTTATATTGTAGTATAAGTAGTGGTATATTGGTATATTGTGGTAGTGTTATATTGTAGTATAAGTAGTGGTATATTGGTATATTGTGGTAGTGTTATATTGTAGTATAAGTAGTGGTATATTGGTATATTGTGGTAGTGTTATATTGTAGTATAAGTAGTGGTATATTGGTATATTGTGGTAGTGTTATATTGTAGTATAAGTAGTGGTATATTGGTATATTGTGGTAGTGTTATATTGTAGTATAAGTAGTGGTATATTGGTATATTGTGGTAGTGTTATATTGTGTATAAGTAGTGGTACATTGGTATATTGTGGTAGTGTTATATTGTAGTATAAGTAGTGGTATATTGGTATATTGTGGTAGTGTTATATTGTAGTATAAGTAGTGGTATATTGGTATATTGTGGTAGTGTTATATTGTGTATAAGTAGTGGTATATTGGTATATTGTGGTAGTGTTATATTGTAGTATAAGTAGTGGTATATTGGTTTATTGTGGTAGTGTTATATTGTAGTATAAGTAGTGGTATATTGGTATATTGTGGTAGTGTTATATTGTAGTATAAGTAGTGGTATATTGGTATATTGTGGTAGTGTTATATTGTAGTATAAGTAGTGGTATATTGGTATATTGTGTTATATTGTCAAAGCGCAGTCATTTTTAACTGCTACACCCCAAAAATATTGAACACTCTGCCTTTAAATATCAGACTTGCTGACTCAGTGGACAGCAGCTCAAAACATCTCTTTTTAATAAAGCCTGTAACTAGCAACTGTCTGTTATGATTTTCTCTCATTTCTATTAAATGACTGTGTAACTGTGTAAATACTAGTTTTATAAATAGTAACGCTAATTTTCTCCTTGTGTGTGTGTGTGTGTGTCTGCTTTTATACAATTCGAGCTGCATCCTGTGCATGAAAGGTGCTATATAGCTAAATAAAGTTCATTCATTCAGTCATTTTTAACCCTCACATGACCAACTCTGCAATTATATATAATCTCCTCCTTCCATCATGTATGACATGAATGTAAAGTGTTGAATATGCTGATCATCAGGGTTCTCATCTCATGGTCTGTTTTAGTCAAGGTTAGTTAGCAGAGTTTATATTCATACTTTCATTTTTATTGGGTTTTTAGATCTGGAAGCACCAACATGTGACAGCATCATACATATATTAAATAGCTGTCATGTAGTACTTGTTAATACATGTCAATACGTTCTCATTTCCAATATTTAAACACATATTTCATCTGTTTAGTATCTCATTTTATATAAATGGTCCAATTTTCCCGATAATTCCTTTAACTCAGGTCAGTTTTGCCTTTGAGTAAACGTCCTGAACTATATCAGGATTGGCTTTACACCATCTTCTGTTATAGATTTTTTTGCTGCTACAAGCAAAATGTTTGTCAGGTTGTCAGGTCAGGTCCTTGTAAAGCCTCCTCTGTGTTCCCTTTGTACATCACAGCACAGTCGCTTGCAGTGGTATATCCCATCATGTCTTTATGGTTGCATAAAGTGATGCCACTTAACATTAATTGTCATTATTGATCCCTTAAAACATCACAAAATAGTGTAAAAATGCCAAACAGTCTCCCAGAGAGCACGCTGCTGTCTTCAGATGTCTGATTTTGTCCAAACACGACTCCAAAAACAAACAATATTCTATTCATATTATAAAACAGACTAAAGCAACCATTTTTAGTCATTTTTGCTTTAGAAATGGCAGATAATGTTCTGTCGCTCACTAATAAATCAATGGGTTTTCTGCAGAGCCTTCAGCCTGGTTGTTGAAGGTTTGTGATTTGGGTTGTAATGAAGAACAGACTCTCAGTTCGTCCTTCCAGCTCTCCACCATCATAAGTTAGTGATGGTACACTGTGTTTGATACATTTTGTACCAACCTTCATGTAATATTTTTTAGCTCTGATTCTCATTTGTTTTTAGCCACGTTTAGCAGTGTGGAGATCTGAGTCCACCACTTTGATCC
This sequence comes from Thunnus thynnus, assembly GCF_963924715.1. Classification (NCBI taxonomy): domain Eukaryota; kingdom Metazoa; phylum Chordata; class Actinopteri; order Scombriformes; family Scombridae; genus Thunnus; species Thunnus thynnus. Next base: position 19,357,367 of record NC_089540.1, on the reverse strand, counting down.
AGACTGAGATATTTCAACTAAATTTCAACATTTAGATGTTTCTGTCTAACAGTTTAGTTTTCTTTACGATTGATTACTCACAGCTGCTGGACTTGTCTTGTTCTCTGTTTCCCCCCTAACTACCCTGGTTACACATCATTACACAATCATTTTAATCATAGAGCAGGTCCGTTCTCACCTCTTTCATAATAACTACTCCCTTAATTGTATAGTTTGATTAATTTACTCTAAACATCGTTCTGTCACCGTCCAACCAATAAAATCCAGATGAGAGAAGCTCTGAGTTGTTATTATGCTCAACTTAGTCGCCTTCGGTTATTTTAACAAGTTACTCACGACCTTTTTTAGCAACACGCACGCTGAGGAAGCCTGTAGACAAAACTCAGGGCTGAAAAACGTCACTGCACCTCCTTTACATTTAACAGTAGGCCTAAAAAAGTGCTCAATCTGCTTTGAGTTATATATAATTCTTCTTAAAAGACCCCAGAACTGATCATCAGTCTCAGATAATGCACATGCTGGGTTAAAATGTTGCTATGGGACCAACACACTACTGGTTTAATGTTGTTTTGAGCCACTTTTAGTGTTATTTTGTATGTGACTGTTGGGTTATTGACCCAAACTAAAGCTTGTTATAATCTACTCTTCACAGTTTGTTATTGATTGTTAATAACTTGTGTATCTTTTGAATGTCACATGCACATCGTTTTTGCACAAGAAACAAAACATTTGTGACAGTTTTCTCGCTAAATCTGTTGTGTGAGACAACAGATTGCTGTTGTGTTACTGCTGCAGTTTATTGACCCAAACCGGGTCAAATATGAACCTGGTGATTCTTAGTGTACAGTAACATGCAGCTCTTTATGCTACAGATGGAAATAAAACCTTATTGATAGAGTTCAGAGGTTGATTGTTGACATTTTAATGAAACATCCTAACATTATTTATCATGAAGTATCAGCTCTTTATCAAGAAAATGATGGTGATGCTGTAAACGACCGTTATCATGTAAAGTACGATAACCAATCGAATCATTATTTCATTTCTATACTTCACACTTTTGACACCAAACCCTTCATCTTGATGTGGTCAGGTACAGCATCACTTGTGTTGCTATGGTTACCTGCAGGTTAACACACGTTGGGCTCTACATACAGTAAATGTTCCCATATATGATTTTTAATTGACAACTGGCAGCCAATCAGAAAGCAGCATTTTGTGCAGCTGTGGTATAAATATTAATATGTTTGATGATGCTGACGCCCCATTGAAATAAATGCAACATGGAGACGTCACATGACCACATGTGAACAGCTAATAATATCTGTAACATTATTACTACATGACATCACACACACGCGCACACACACACACACACACACACACACACATGCTTAATAACCAGGCAGGCCTTCCCACAATCCTCCTTGGTAGGACCCTCCACCCCCAACACACACACACACACACACACACACACACACACACACACACACACACCTTAGTGCCATTGGACAGAGGGATGCTGACACACACTTAACACACACACACACACACACATTTATAGCATATAGCATATAGCCTACAACACACACACACACACACACACACATACACACACACACTGAGTCAATGGGCGGATGTGGAGGCATCATGGCGACAGCATCTCCCACTACACACACACACACACTCACTCACACACACATTCACACATTCACACACACACACACACACACACACACACACACACACACACTCACACACACACACACACACACACACACCCTACCTGCCGTCGCCAGGCCGTCCGGGCCCGCTTCTCCTCCTCCATCCACCGGATTCATCCTCCCTCCTCCTCGCGCTGCTCCTCCGCCTCCCTCCTCCTCCTCCTCCTCCTCCTCGCGCTCTCTCCTCCGTTATGTGCCGTCGGTTGCTCCGCTCCTCGCGCCTCCTCCCTGCCTACCCGTCCATCCCTGCGGGGTTTACATCAGATCGGGTCGGTGCAGTCGCTCCGTGTTCCCCTCCTCCCGGTACCGAGCGGTCCGTCACTGCTGCATCCTCCTCGGCTCAGGCTCGACAGTCCTCCTCCACCTCCTCCTCCTCCTCCTCCGCCGCCGCCGCTGCTGCTGCTGCTGCTCTTACGTTACCGTGATCCCGCGCGGCATCACATCACGTCAGCGTTACTGGCAGCGTCCGTTACTGCGTGCAGGTACCGTTACCGTGAAGTCCACAGCAGCCCCGATATCACTCCTTCTCTCCTCTCTCCTCCTCTCCTCCTCCTCCCGGTCCAGCGGTCGGTCGGTCCGTGTTCCAGCACGCAGGCGCACCGTGGAGAGAGGAGCGCTGTGCACGAGGGCTGCAGCAGCTGCTGCACCGTTTAACACACACACACACACACACACACACACACACACACACACACACACACACACAGCCTCTCCCGTTACTATTAACGTTACTGTTACTGTTACAGTTACTATTAAAGCTGCTCCCGTTAACATGACGGATTCTGACGTCATCAGCTGAGAGGAGGGTTTCTATTATTCTAATTATTATCATTATTATTATCATTATTATTATTATTATTATTATTATTATTATTATTATTATTACTATTATTATTATTATTTTATTATTATTATTGTTGTTGTTATTATTGTTGTTGTTGTTGTTTATATGTTGTTATCTTCTATACCACATATAAAGTATTTATTAAACTGACACCCTCACAGCAGAATAACTGCAATAACCCATAAAAATAAATAAAAATGTATTTAAATAAATAAATATCAGTAAGAATAAGAGATAAATATTATAATATACGAGAATAAAATTTTATATCGTTAATCTAAAAGGGTTTTTATGCAAAGAGATGCAATACAACATCTGTCAAATAATGCACTAAATAAGTTCAGGTATGAGTGATTGTTTTTATTGAAGAGATCACAGATAGAAAGTAAGAAAACAGTCCGGTAGACAGTAGTAGGTGAGGTCAAATATAAGTAAGAAGGGAAAATATGGGCTTCAAGTTTTCTTTTCTTGCAAGATAAGAAACTATAAGAGGGACAATCACATAATAAAATAATAAATATAATTATTAATAACATTAATGTTTTTTTTCTGCAAGCACTCATATGTAGAGTTCTTAAATCTGCACCAGAAGATGAACACAAACTGGAGCGTTAAAGGAATAAAAAGTGAAAAGTGAACTGAATGAATGAAGCTGCAGCGCCACCCAGAGACCACATCAGCTCACTGCAGCCTCAAGTTTAGCTCTCAGTTGATTTCTAGTTGCTCCACAAATTCTATCAGAAAAAATAACATCAACACTTCATGTTCTTCCTTTTATTTCATCTCAAATCTACACTGATTTTCTGTTAAAATATCAAAATTCAAATTTATTTAAAAACAGCAGGTGTTGACCAAAGTACTTTGCAGAAAAATATGCAGTTAAACAATTAAATTTGTACAAAATAATAAGTAACAGACTAAATGAAAACAATTTAATCAAAATGTTGAAGGTGTATGTTTGGTTTGTTATCAGGATTCTGTATGCTAGTTTGCCAAATAAAGTCGTAGTTTGTATTTTTATTAGAGCTTCTTATTTAACTTATAAATTGGTGCATTTGGTTAAATTTGGAAAAAATGATCCTTTTACACTTTACTGGAACTATTTTACCTAAAAGAAAAGCAGAATATCATCACACACTTGAAGGAAAACGGTGTTTATAGCTTTTATTTGAGATCATTAAGTTACTTTAGTTCTTCTTCAGCTAATTTTACTTTTATTAACATCCTGTTTACAATTATTTACAATCATCAAATGTATTAAAATGTACTGTACTGTACTTCAAATACATTTATATTGACATTTTTTAATAAAACCATCTGAACAGAACGTAGATAGATAGAGTTGCGTGATGACGTCATGTTACCGTAGAAACAGAGAGCGTCGGCTTGCTGAGCTGCTGGACGCAAAAAGCTAACTGCTAGCTTTAAAACGTCACACTTTCTAGCTCTTTAACTTCTCTAAACCAACGTTTAAACTTTACCGAGTCAGCGCAACTGTTGTTTAATCGGTGAACGTCGCTTTTTCTTGAGGTTAATGTCGGCCAATCGTTAGATAAAACGGCAAACAAGGCTGCTGCTGCCGCGCCGTGCTAACAGGTGTTACGTGGAAATCCGTCACCCGTCAGATTTTGTGACGCTAGATTAAAAGAAGACCAACAAACCGACCAAATACTGACAGGTGAGGTGCTTCTGATATACAGACACACTGATGAACGTCTCTCCAGTTATTTTCTATCTCAGCTATCAAAATGTGTGACCCAGAAATGAAGCTGAAGTTCTTAAATACAGTCACATAATGTGTCTGGTTGCAGAATTTGTTGTAACACCTGTTAGAAACTAATCATCTTATATTTGTGTTTTGTCAGGTTTCAGGACAGGTGAAGGCCGTTGTAGTGAGGATGGAGCCGCTGGTGTCGGAGCTGAAGAGGCAGCTGGAGGATGAAAACCTGAATCCGGAGCAGAGAGTCAACCTGCTGAACAACGGCTTAAACAGTGAGACAACTAGTGTCTTATTCACCTGTCTGTCTTCTCTACAGGGTGAAACTGACACCATGACACCTGTCTACCTGTTTGTTACTCATGCACAGAGGCATACACACTATAATAAGGGTTCTCTCTAATGTTTACTGCTTCAGCTAGAAGTATCCCTTAAAGGACGGGTTCACAAATTTTCAGGTTTGTCTTAAAACAACAGTCAGGTGCTAAACAAACATACAATCAATCAGTGAATCAGTCAAACTTTATTTATACAGTCCAAGGTGCTTCATAGATGACCGACAAGCCGATGATTACACAGAACAAATGTGAACAGTTGAGAGTAATGTACACAAGAAATAAAAATGATGAAAATGTGATTAAAAAAAATAGAATTAAAAACTATGATAATAATGAAATGGAGTGAAATAAATAGTGTGTGTGTGTGTGTGTGTGTCAGAGGCTCTGAACATGGCGGCGGTGCAGACGAGCAGCGGCGCGTTGATCAGAGTGAAGTCTCAGTTGTATCTGAGCGGCGTCCTGCGTCACTGCGTCCGCCTCCTCTCTCTGGATCCCAGGAGGCTGCGGGGCAACTGGAGCGCCGCCGCCACGCTCGCACAGCTCACCAGGTAAACCTCACGAGACAGAACGCTGTTTCACTCTGTCAGGAATCCACTGACAAGGAGAATTTCAAATGTACAGTATTTAAAATGATTAACAGTTTGTTAGAAATTGTTAAAATTTACATTCACAGTATTTCTTGAACTGGTGTAAACACTGGTCTGTCTGTCTGTCCAGTTCCTGCTGCGTCGGGGTGGACCTCGATGAACCCTCGGAGGCCTTTCATAGGCTGTTCCTGCCGTCAGTCATGGACGCCCTCCTGTCATTGGCCAGTCAGCTGATGAGGCGATCAGAGGTGAGAGATCTTCAAAAAAAAACCTTCAAATCTTCCTCCAGGATCTTCGTTTTCTTTAACGTTTTCCTGTCGGTGTTTCAGTCTCTCTTCAGGAAGGTGATGGATTCGGTCGGCTGGCTGCTCAGAGCTCACACGCAGCTCACCACGCAGGGTCAGTCACCTCGCTGCTTATTGATCAGCTCACGGACTGACTTAGTGATTAGTTTATTGACTGGTCTCCGGTCAGCCAGCTGATTCCATCTGGTTTCATCAGGCGGCAGGTCTGTTCTGGTGTTAAAGTATACGTCTGATATTTTATATTTTTCTTCATGTGCAGAACAGAATTGACAATAAATTCATCTACTACCAAGTATTTTTTAAAAATATACTGAATTATCTATCAGTTTAATCAGGAAAAATTGAATCTAAGAGACGCTGAGCTGCATTAAACTACAGGATCTTCAGCTGTTTATTAGAGGATCCATAAATAAATATATATCAGCACTAATAGAAGGATTTCAGGAAACTTATTGTGATAATATCTAATAATAATAAAACTAATGTGGAGTCTTTCTAGAAATGAAACAATGAGAATCTGCCCGTCTGTCTCCAGTTCTCAGCTCCGCTCACTACGAGCAGATCCAGATGTGTGATGACGTCACTGTGTCTCTGCTGTGTGTCCAGATGTGGATTCAGACCTGCACATCCAGCAGGTAACACAGTTTGTATCTTTGTTTTTATACGTTAACGTCGCTCCACGTCTTGTCATTAATCTCTCTCTCTCTCTCTCTCTGTGGAGTGACTTCCTCTCCGGGTTGAGCGATGACTCCGCCCTGCTGCTGCTCAACGAGGCCGTCGGCCAATTAGCCGTCAGCTCTGAGCCCGCGGTGGGCGGGGCCTCCGTCAGGCTGATCCTCCTCATGGCCAGTCAGCTGGAGCTCCGCCTGCAGCGCCTCCTCCGCAGCTTCAGAGGTCAGAGGTCACTTGATGTATTTATTATATCAGCAGTAGGAACAGACAGAAAGGTTAAAGGTCACGGCGTGTGTGTGTGTGTGTGTGTGTGTGTGTCTGCAGGTTTGGACAGCCTGCTGGATAAAGACTGGAGAGGGCGGGGCTTTGATGAGGACGTCGATCAGCTGATCGCGCTCATCCAATCAGGAGAAAGCACAGTGAGTCAGTCCCAGGTGTCTCTGGAAGCATACGAGGAAACGAGGAAATATGTTGTCATAGAAACGAGACGTCCTTCCTCTGAAGCGTCACGTGAAGCGACGTCCGTCTCTGATCACAGCTGATCAGCTGATCAGTCGGCTGTAGTGACGTTTGATGGCGTTTGTGTCTGATAACACTAATAAAAGCTCTCAGTTCACTGCAGCAGCTGTTTCCTGTTTAACAAACATCTGCACGTGAACAATGATATTTATATTGTTTCCTGCTCAGAGACACAGGAAGAATTTCTACTGGCAGAATGCATTTATATGATTTATTCATCACTTGTGTCTGTATTGTCTGTATTATTGATATTCTGATTGTGAATTAATTATTTAATAAGCCAGAATATGATCAGAGTGTATTTTATTTATTAGGTTAAATGTTTCAGGGAATATTTAAATTATGTAACTCACATAAAAGCCGACTTCAGAGACTTTCAGCCTCACACGTGACTGAATGATAAAGACAATATATTATTATTATTATTACGATTATTATATATAATAAAAGTTAATGGGAGAAATAACAAGATCATGAAGAGAAGAATATTAACACAGATGTTTAACTAGATGATGAATCAGAAACAATCTGTCTTCACTTCAATATGAAACTGCAGTGATGTTGTGATGTATCAGATCAGTTCGATCAGCTGCAGCGTCCGATCAATAACTGATATCCGATAAAGGGGCGTGTCAGCCTCGCTCTTGGACGGCCTGCGAGACGGCTCCAGAAGAGAGGAAACATCACATCAAAGAACTGAGGATGGTCTGTCTCTCTGTTGTCTGCTGACCTCTGACCTCTCCTCTCCTGTATGTAGGCGTGTGCTGAGCGTGTGCAGGCGGCGTGCGTGATCCAGGCGGCCTGGAGGTCGTATCAGACCAGACGCAGAGTGAAGAGCCTCAACAGAGCGGTCAGCACGCTGCAGAGGAGATACAGGTAGCAGGAACACCACTCAACCAAACATCAGTTAATGCAGGTTGAAGTACAGATGTGGAGTCAGGATGTGTGTGTGTGTGTGTGTGTGTGTGTGTGTGTGTGTGTGTGTGTGTGTGTGTGTGTGTGTGTGTGTGTGTGTGTGTGTGTCAGGGCTCGGAGGAGGCAACAGCAGCAGCAGAAGGAGGCGCAGCACTGGGAGGAGGAGTTGAAGTATCAGGTGAGAGAGCAGAACGAGAACCACTACAGTACTAACATGAGATCAGAAATAATAAAGATACTACAACGTGTGTGTTTCAGGTGTGTGTGAGACGTCAGCAGGCGAGGAGGGAGTTCCACCAGAGACAGAGACAACTGCTGCAGCTGCTGCCTGCAGGTACAAACATGTTCTGCTTTTGTTTCCAGTGTTCAGGAGGTGATAATAAACCCAACTTCCAGGTTTCCTCAACAAACACAACAACAATCAGTCCTTTAAAAAAAAGAAGAACAGCAGAGAAACCAACTGGTCTCTACAGGATCCAGTTAAAGTCAAACACATACAGGCAAAAGGAACAAAACAATAAATATACAGTAGATATATATATATATAATAAACAAATACAGAACTGACAGCCCTGATTACAGTAGTATAATATTAAAAACATTGTAAAACTTGTCACTTGTGTGTTATAACTATTAATAAGAAGGCGAGATAACACAGTTATAGAAAATAAATGAACACAATGCTACAGTCGAGCAAACGGAAAAACTACAAAGTGGTTTGATGTGCTGGAAGCTGTTCTGATTCAGATTCAATCTGAAAGATAATCAATAACAGTATCAGCTTCGCTCCATACAGTGTTTTGCCTCTTTAATATTTTTTATATCTGAAACATCCTGCAGTGTAAACACAAAGAGCATCACAACAAAGACTTCTTCTTTCTTTTTTTATTAAGCATTTTAGAGAGAGACGATACAAAACTACAACAGAGCAACGTTACTGTGACTCATTGAATCACAATCAGGAATATACAGCTTGAAAAATAGCAGAATTTTCCTTTAAAGACCTGCAGTAGGAAGGAGCTAACACACACACACTCACACACACACACACGCACACTCACACACACACACACTCACGCTGCCTTCTTAATGTTCTGTCGTGTCTCTGATGTTTTCTTCAGACCAGGTGCAGTCGTACCTGCAGGAGTGCGAGCGTCGTGCAGCCGTGTTGATCCAGAGCGCCTGGAGAGGCTTCAGAGAGCGACGACGCTACAACAACACACACCGACACACACTGAGACGCACACACACTCAGCAGCAGGCGGCCAGGACGCTGCAGAGAGCGGTAAACACACACACACACACACACACACACACACACACACACACACACACACACACACAGAGACATGTTTACACCTGACTGATGTTTTCCTCTCTCAGGTGCGTCACTTCCTGCAAAAACAACGAGCAGCAAAAACCCCGCCCACCCCGGCTTTCTGGATTGGTCAGAACGGTTTGACGGACAGCCGGAGGGCGGAGCTAAAGAGACAGGTGGAGGAATACATCGCTGTGCATCCTGTAAGAGACTAAAACAACATGTTAGATCTTATTTTGTCCAAATGATTACCCATGATGCTTTGCTGCTGAGGTCTGACATCACCGCGTGTCTGCAGTCGTCCCGTACGTGTCGTGAGGAGTGCGAGCGCCTCCACGAGGAGGTGCAGCTGCTGCTGCTGTCGGAGCTGCAGAGAGGAGAACAGCAGAGGAGGGAGGAGCAGAGGACGGAGGCGCTGCTGGCTCACACACACACACAGCTGGAGCTGCTCAGAGGTCACGCACACACATACACACACACAGCTGGAGCTGCTCAGAGGTCACGCACACACATACACACACACACATTCACACACAAACACACACATACACACACAAACACACACAAACACACACACACACGCACACACACACACACAAACACACACACACATATACACAAACGCACACAAACACACAAACACACAAACACACACGCACACAAACACACACACATACACACACGCACACACACACACACAAACACACACACATACACAAACGCACACAAACACACACGCACACAAACACACACATACATACACACACAAACACACACACACACATACACACACGCACACATACACACACGCACACAAACACACACACATACACAAACGCACACAAACACACACAAACACACACACACACTCAGTTTGACTTAAAGTGACGTTAAAACCTCACCAACTCTTCTCTGAAAGTATTTATCTGCCTTCAATCATCATCTCTTCCTGTCTCCTCACAGATGCCCCGCCCCTCTCCGTCGTCACGGCAACAGATGCTGAGTCCTTCCTGAGCCCCTCGGGTCCCGTCTCCGCTCGCGCCCGCGACGCCCACAATGCAATGCTGCAGGCGAGCCGGCTGCCCTGGTGGAGGACGCTGGCAGACACGGACCCGGTCGACACGTCTGACTCCGCCCACCTGCGGGAGCTGGAGGCGGAGCTCGGAGGACTGTACGTAGGAGGGTCAGCAGCGGGAGTGATGTTTTAATGTAGCATAAAGCCTGATGATGTCACTGATGATGTCACATGAGTCGGCGACGGCCGGGACAGAAGACTAGAAGTTAGAAAGTTTGGAATAAAAAAGACGATTTTCATCCTTTTAACTTCAAACTGTTCGTCAAAAGTCTGACGATGTTTTAGGAGATAAATTATAAATCTGTAAAAGACTCTTTTAACTTTTTTAACTTAATAAAGAAACTTTTTTAACCTGATTGGACCAAACTGAGACAACTTTCTGTCACGTCTAACCTTCTCTGTGATCATTATAAACGGCAACAAGGCTGCAACTAACGTTTATTCACTGTTGATTAATCTGCTCGTTATCATAAGTCATAAGTCATAAGTTATCAAATAATTCAACAACCAGAATAGTAGCAGATGAATGTTCTGTCCATCGAGCAGCAGCTGCTGGGTAACAGGCAGCGTTTATGAATATTATACTTATTATGTTGTCTGACAATCAAAAGAGAAGAAAAGTGTAAATGTGAACAGTGAAATGATGAATTCAGCTCCATTAAAACACAGAAAACAAGTTGTTTCTCGTCTGAAAGAGGAAAAGAAGAAGAGACTTCCTGTTTCGGTGCTTCAGTGTGGACGGAGATCTTTATGAACCTGGAAACTCTTCCAAGAACGTCGGTTTTCACACAAAAACAGCATTTTAAAACTTTGACGACTGAAGCGTTGTAGTGTCAGACTGCTTCATGTACGTCTTCGTCAGTTTGAGGTTTTATTTACCGTCCAGAATGTCCCTCGGCCGTCAGGAAGGACTGAGTTTTCATCCAGGATGGCGAGTTAACGTCTACGACTACACACACAGGTACGAACAGGAAGACGACTCATATGATTAATGAACAGAAATGATTCATGTTGAAACAAAACAACCTCAACTCAAGATCCACTGAAGCTTTTAGTCCTAAACGTGCTAAGAAACCTGTAAAGCTGTCGATGATTCCACAGTGATGGAAAATAACTAAACATGTTTACTAAAGTACAATCCTGAGGTACCTGTACTTTACTTTCCATGTTATGTATTTGTACTACACTGTAGTTCAGAGGGAAATATTGTACTTTCTACTCTACTGTAGTTTTCAGCTTAGAATTTACATGAAATAATATATAATAAGTTTATACAATATGAAAAATGTTAAAGATTAAACCAGTAGTTCCCAAACCTTTTGTCCTGTAACCTCTGAGTGTAGCTGTGGCTTTTAATGTTACACAGTTTCCACCAAAGACGTAACTGTTCGAGGCCCAAAGAGGTAAAACTTTGTAATATTTCACAAAACTGCAAATTTAGAGAAAAGTTTGAAAAATTAATCAAAATTTTTGTGGCAGAACTTTATTTTTATTTATTTCTTTTACCTGACTGATTTAACACATCTGTCACAGCGAGTACTTTTACTTTTGATACTTCAAAGGATATTTTTCATGTCTGTATTTAAACATCAGTCAGGTGTCTGTATGAGCAGTGAAAGAGGTTTTTTCCTCGCTGTAATCGTCCTCCTGTTCATACTGGATATTAAAAGATCCTCATTTTATGCAAAAATGCATTTAAAAGTCTGTGTGAAGCTTCTATTCAGCTTCAGCAGTCTGAGTTAGTCATATCAAGTGGATATCTGACACATTTACAGTCTTTTTAGCATCAAATTCCCTCTTTGTGTTTCCTCGGACAGTGTTTCCCTGTTGAGCTGCAGGTGGAAGTATAGTAACAAAAAGAGGAACTTTGGCACTAAAAAGACTGTAACGTTGAAAGATATCTACTTGATTTGACTCATTTGGACGCTGAAGCTTCATATTAGCTTCCATTGTAAGGTCATTATGAAGGGATCTTCTAATGCTCAGTATGAACATGAGGAATGATTACAGCAAGAAAAACAGAACTCCATCTGTTGTGGTACGATAGAAAGCTCCTGAACAAGCGAGTAAGTGGGACCTTTGAGCTGCGATGCTGTTTTCTAAAGTGTCTCAACAGGAAACACATCACAGTGAGGAAGTAAAGATGTGACCAGCTGTCTGCAGGTAGGGATCAAATGAATACGGATATAAATACATTTATTGATTAACAAATAGAAATGTCTGCTGTGATGTGTTATGTTGCAGTAACGAGCATCAGACAGCAGAGGGAGCTTCTCCTGCACCGCAGCATCATACTGGGAAGAGCTTTTCCTCCTAGGATGGTTCAGGGAGGAGGGGGGGGGGGGGCGCTTGTTTTCCTCTTGTGTGCAGCCTTAATGGACGGTGCTTGTTTTGAAGACAGTATTGACACCTTCACACTACACACCTTTCACTCTTTAAACAGATCAATACTTCAATCTTTCATCGGTAGTCTGTTAAAGTGTCATGTGATGTGACCTCAGGGTGACAGTCTGAGGAGAAAAGTTTGGAGCGTGGCTGCAGCATGTGTGTGTGTGATGTCAGAGATAGCCCAGCGTGCAGAGCTGTGTATCGATCACACACACACATCGATTATTGATCGGAGAGCTGCCGGCCAGCAGAGGCTCAGCTGGAGTTACATAAGCAGCCGACTGCCGGTCTGTCTGTCTGTCACAGAAACAACTGCAAGAGAACAACGCTGGAGACGAGCAGGTCAGAGCTCTGAGTATCTACTCGAGTATTTCTACTTCTACTCTACTACATTTAAACCTCAGATATTACAGTTTTTACTTGTATTTGATGGTTGTAGCTCTGAGTGACTTTAGATTAAGATTTCTATAAACAAAACAGCTCATAAAATATGATTTGTTATAGATTTAACTGCCCAAAATATACAGAATGAGACATAGAGATGCTGTTTACACATGAATGCATCAGTAATAATCAACTAATATCATCTACTGTATATAATGTTCTTTATATTAAGTATACTTTAAGTACATTTTGCTGAAAGTACTTCTGTGCTTTTACATAAATAGTATTTTGAATGCAGGACTTTTACTTGTAGTGAATTAAAATATCTAAATATCTAAATATGTAAGTGCTTTACAGGAAGAAGAGAAGGAAAAGAGAGAGGTAGAAACAGGTGCTTTTTGATTTGTAGGAGTCTGTTCATCACTTTTAGTTTTCAGCTTGAACGCTCTGATGATGTGAGGTCAGAGGTCAACACCTCCCTTAAACTGTGACTCGTACGTGCAGAGCAGAGTAAAAGATAAAAATCAAACTTAAAAATGACAGAAAATCAATGTAGAGAAACTTAAACAGGGTGTTTAGTTTTTGTTTATAGTCTGGAGTCCAAATAGTCGATTTACTGAAGCAGGTGAAGGAGACGACGCTGCAGATGACGCTGCAGACGACGTGTGACGTCATAAAAGCATCAATGACTTTTTCCGTCTCTCCAGGCTGAAGGAAGCGTCTGATACAGCAGCTCGGCTGTAGGGACGACTGTCAGGCCAACACTTGGGTCCAAACTTGTGAAATACAAGAGGTCTGGGGGGGTCTGGGAGGGTCTGGGAGGGTCTCAGAGGGTCTCAGAGGGTCTGTGGGGGTCTGGGAGGGTCTGGGAGGGTCTGTGGGGGTCTGAGACTCTTATATTGACAGTTTGGACCGGCTGAAAATCTCATGAAATTTAAGAGATTCTTATTTTCTGTTTATCAACACAGTAACCTTTATTTTTATGTAACCATTTGATCATTTTTTAAAATAACACAATAAACATATATATTACAGTCAAGGCGTTTACAGCATTTGAATGCATTAAGCTCCGCCTCCTGCGTGTTTAAAACATTAAATAAAAAACGAATTGATAAAAGTTGTTTCTATAAGAACCTTTGTTCTCATGCGGAGCGGCGCAGCGCTGAGCTGAAGGGGTTAAGACTCAGAGGAATGTGGGGAAGCAGGAGGAGCTTTATATTTTCCACCTTCACTTCTTCTTCTTCTTCTCTCCATCCAGAACTTCATCGCCTCCTCCTCTTCCTCGGGACTCCTTCGACTTCGCCTCAAGAGATGCCGGGGACTCTTCCCAGGTTTCCCAGCATGCCGCGGGGGGTGACCATGCCCACCTTGCTGAACGTGTCGATGCCCAGAGGTGTCAGCTCCCCCAGTTTACCCAGAGGCATCACCATGCCCAGTCTACCCAGTCTACCCAGTTTTCCCAGTTTACCCCGAGGCGTGACTATACCCAGCCTGCCCAGGGGGATGTCGCTGCCGAGGGCCGTCGCCATGCCGACCGTATCCCAGGCACCTCGGAGGCTGCTGCAGGACTGCTGCGCTGTGTTGGACCATCAGACACCCGGAGGTAACAGAAACCACTGATCCTGTTATACTAATAATAACAATAATAATCTTTATTTGTAGAACTTTTTAAGACTTTAAACGTGATTCACAGCCGAGTCACAAACTTTAGTGACCCAGCAGGTGAGACTGTGATGTGATTTGTCAGCAGCGGTTCAGTATTTCAGGTAGTTTTGGTTGAGTTTGTGTAGATTTGGAGACTGTAATGGGGAAATTGCTGATCACTCAATAAACACACAAAGAGAGCATTGTCAGGTTATGAAATAATGTAATCAAATAATACAATCAGAAGTATAAAGCATCATAGTTCTGGAGACAAAGATACCACCTAGCTATCTTTTCTTTGTCTGAAAGGTTAACCAGTCCCTTAAATACTACTCGTACAGAATTTAAGACATCTGTTTACTAACCTTACAGGTCAGCAACCCTCAGATAGAAACACAAGTCAAAAGTTCAGCTAACCTAGGAACAGACTTTCTTCACCACCATATATGACAGTACATAAGCACCAAGTAACATCACAAAATAACATTACTACTATATTAAATTAAGGACAAACCACACTATCCTCTAAAGCTGATCAGTTTTACACATAAACATCTACATAACTACAGTTTATCTTATCACTGGCTCAGGTAAAGGTATAACAGAATAAACTTAACTGTTAGACACACAACTGCCTCATCTTACACAGCAAAGAACTCAGTTTAGAATAGACACAGCACACACAAACTAACACTAAACTGAACTTAAACACTGTCTGAAACATGTATGATATATTGAAGAAATACATCAAATGATAACCTGTTATTCAGTTTTCTTTTACAAGCCATAATTCTCTGAGATTTTCAGAGGAATAAGATTTAATCAAGTTCAACCGTGAGCCAGATGTTTTATTGGGGGGCCGACATTGTACAGGTTCAGTGACAACACGTGTTTTTGATATATGTTTGTTTGTATAACAGTTTTAGGGTTGTATCTGAGGGCACAGTGGCCTAAACAGTTCTGTTACTGACACAAATCTACTCTAGTCAGATAGGAGACATTATATTATGTACCTGTATACGTGTAGAAGAGGTTACACTCTCATATTTATCAGGATGTCTTGTGTTTATATTGTTATCTACTGTAGATTTATGAAGAGTCATGCACTAAAAGATATGACTCTATAAAAGGAAGAACTTTCATTAGGGGGCCGAATATTGTAATGGTAGGGCCGGATTTGGCCCACAGGCCGCTGTTTGCCTACCGTTGCTGTAATCATTCCTCCTGTTCATACTG
This sequence comes from Thunnus thynnus, assembly GCF_963924715.1. Classification (NCBI taxonomy): domain Eukaryota; kingdom Metazoa; phylum Chordata; class Actinopteri; order Scombriformes; family Scombridae; genus Thunnus; species Thunnus thynnus. The sequence goes on along the minus strand of NC_089540.1, from coordinate 19,341,701 downwards.
ACCATAATCTAATGAGGCTTCAGCAGCCTGACTCAGTCAAATCAAGTCTTTTTAGTAGTAAACTGCCTCTATGCCTCTACTGCAGCTCAACAGGGAAACACAGAGAGGGAATTTATACTAAAATGACTTCATTTGACTAAAGCTGCATTCAGACTGGAAACAGCTCTGTGTTAAAACACTGCACTGGTAGCGGTTTGTTGTTTAAGGTACCAGTGAGACAATGAAACACGAGCAGGAAGAACATCCAGATAAAACTGCATGAAATCTGTTATCTTTCAACACTCGGACAGATTTATAAAACTAAAACTATCTGACTGGACAGATTCCTCTAAAGGGAAGAGATAAAATATATGTTTTTTTTATAATAATGTGGCTTTTAAACGGCGTTTTATTGTATTAATATTATAGTTTAATGTCCTCCTGCTCGCAGTAAAGTAACAGTCCTGCAGGTCTCTGATATTTTTCTCTGTTTCTGCTGGAATGATGAATAAATCCAGAGCAGATTATAGAGCGCTGAGCTGCTGCACATGGCCTGGATCACACACACACACACACACACACACACACACTCACACTCACACACACACACACACACACACACAGAAATCTCTCAGCATTAAGAGCTGTTGAGAATATTAATACTACTCCATTTTAAATCTGTTTTATTCTGTCTCAGCGTCAACAAACACACAAAAAAATTAACATGAAAATCTCCAAAATACTTTCAGGAATTAGAACAAAACAGCTGCGATTCAATGAACGTGGAGATACAAGGTTTCTACCTGACGGCGATAACGGCGAATGAAAGTGGGCGGGGGCTTGTCCGTGTGTGTGTGTGTGTGAAGGATTAACTACAAACGTGTGTGTGTGTGATGTGATGTGACTCTGTGGATGTGAGCTGGAGGAGTCGTCTTCATGTACGGTGAGAAATATTCACATTTATTCACTTTTTAAAATCATTTTTACTAATCTTAATGTTGTATCATCACTACCAAAAGTAGAATAATACAATTATTTTAAGTCAAAACTATAAAAACATAGTTATAAATAATTTATATGAACAACAAATATGGAAATAGTAAATTAAAAGTTTAAAAGCAGACACACGTTTAGAGAAGAGTTAGAAGGAGTCTTCATCACTATGAAACTGAATTCCTCATTTAAAATACCGATATGTTACTTTTAAAGGTCATTTAAATAATTAATTAATGGATTGTAACATACTGAGGTAATTTAATGTGTTTTTGCAGTTTAAGGCATTTTAAGTTTGGACAAAAGCAACTAAAATGTAATTTCAGGGTTTAAAAAAAACAAAAAAGCAGAAGAGAAATTAGTAAAATTTCTCATTTTAAAATCCAAATTTTGTTGACTGATCTCATTAAAGTTATGATAAGTAAGTCAAAATAATGACAGAATAGGTTAATAATATAATATAATAATAATATAATATAATATAATAATAATATAAGTTAAAATGTGAAATCAAAATTATTATTAAAATTATTAAAATATCTATCTTTTAAGTCAAAATTATAATTTCCTAAATCAAAATTATGAGATACTGAGTCAAAATTTAACTTAATATGCTAACATGCTCCAACGTAGTTTAACCTGCAGTGACTTTACAGTGTTTCTGCACTTTACAAGCAGCATATATTTGTTCTAGAGTCCATCAGCACAAATTTCTCTGTTGCTTAAAAACTACAAGCTTTTTATTAACAGCCCCAATTAACAACAGCAACAGAGAAAGTTGTTGTTCTACTGCTTCTGCCTCAAAACTCGCTCAACATAGCAAACATCAAAACTGCATAAAATACTAACTAATGAGCTCTGGATCCTAGAAAAACATGTTACAGAACATTTAAATGTAAACTTTGCCTGCAGATAGATAAATAAGATATAAAACAGATATAAATAAGGATGCACTTGCAAATTAACCTGTTAGATGATAAATTGAATTATACTTTTTTTTTCATGGTGGAGTCTCTTATAAACAATATAAAACAGTTGACATACAAAACCTTCTAAGTATTTATTAGCCTCTCACATATCTCAGAACTTGCAATGAGATTTTTTGTTTTTTGAAATATTAATCTAGTTTTAGGTTTTGGCAGCAATGATCCTCCATAGAAATGAGCTTATTTTAGCTTTAACTGTCAGAAATAACTGACTTGTTTGTGAGAAAAGTTACCAGTGAAGAAACGTGTTGATACATTTTTTACTCGAGTTATTTTGACGACTTTTACTTCTCAGTAAGTATTTGTTATTTAAAGTACCGACAGGTCTGCTGGTCAGCGTCTGTTCTGCTGATGTCACAGCGTGTTTTTCTACCAAACAGGATTGACATGATTCAAACACCGGTTGTGTTTGGTGCCTTGCTCAGCAGCACTCCAACATGTCACATGTCTGCTGCAGGGATTGAACCTGCATCCCTGCAGACTCTTTAACCTATTAACAACCGGCGGGTCACCAGTGACCCACTTTAGCCAGTTATAAGCAGCTTAGCATCACGCAGTAATGAGTAAAAGCAACTGGCACAATTTGGCTACTTGGAGATGTTTTGGAGAGGTTCAGGGACATCACAAACTAAAAACCTCCTAGTTCCCATGAGGTTAGGTCTAGAGGTCTGGAAGTTTATACAGGTGTTGTTGACAAGATGTAGAAGGTTTATGGTGATTTACACAGTTCTGGCATAAAGCATGTCCTAGTTATAGTTATTCAAATATGACTCATTATAGACGAGGACCAAAAACACTTTTTTTTTTAACTGATGTAGTTTTGGTTGTGTTTTAACCACATGCTAAACAAGCACATTTCCAGAAACTAAAAGATGTTACCTTTCAAACGAAGCATTTTGGCCTCACAGTTCTTCTGTTGTAAGCTTTTCCATTTGGATTTACCAAATAGACAAAAATTCCTCCCCAAAAAAAGGGTGGATGTTAAGAGGTTAAGCTCTGCTAACTAAAAAACAACAATATAAACACATTATGCAACAAGCCACAGGAGGATTAACGCTTAACACATAGTATTACTGCTGCTGCATTGCAGTGTGTGTGTGTGTGTGTGTGTGTGTGTGTGTGTGTGTGTGTGTGTGCGCGTGTGCATGTGTGTGTGTGTGTGTGTGTGTGTTGGCAGTCGACCTGCAGTGGATCTCCTGTAATCTCCCAAAACCTGTTACACTGGACATACAGAGAGGGAAAAAATTAAAGAAAGATCTTGAATTGAAGAGAAAACGAGCGGCGCCTCCATGTGGCTGAAATGCTCATTACACAACAGAAAATTAAATTAAATGTGATTTTTGTCTTTATCTATATCTGTCTGTTAAATTCTTTTTTTTTTTTACAAAAGGACACATATTCTGCACATTTCCAGCTCTATATTTATATTCTGGGGCTCTACTGGAATATCTTCACATGATTTCCAGTTAAAAACTCCTTATTTATCTTCTACTGGTCCTTTATGCAGCCCCTCAGTTCAGCCTCTGTCTGAAACAGGCTGTTTTAGCTCCTGTCTCTTTAAGGCCCCGCCTCCCGATGAGCCCACTCTGTTCTGATTGGTCAGTTTTCAGGAAGCTTCCTCCGGCTCTGGAGGCTACGTAAACAAACTATAGTAGCAGGATTTCACTTCTTTTTCTCCTTCTTTACTCCAAATGTCAACTTCTCAAATCCATCCGTACATGTTGGAGCTGAATCTGATCTGAAATATGAGAGTGAACGACACATGGAAACGAGAACGAGACACTTTTTTCCATTTTTTGATACTCAAAAGGAGCTGATTTGCTGTCGAAGTTGTGAATGAAACACTTTTACTGAGCGACGTTGTGAAGTTAATGTTCTGTCTTTCTGTTCAGGTCTGTGCGGATGCTGCTGGGCGCTCCGTCCTCGCTACAAGCGACTGGTCGACAATATTTTCCCAGAAGACCCGGAGGTAAACGCAGATCGTACGTTTCTAGGTTTTGGAGACAACAGTGGTGGATTGTGGCTTTAACGTGTGTGTTACGTGTGTGTGTGTGTGTGATCAGGACGGGCTGGTGAAAGCCAACATGGAGAAGCTGACGTTCTTCGCTCTGTCGGCTCCGGAGAAACTCGACCGCATCGCTGCGTACCTGTCAGAGCGTCTGACCAGAGAGCTGAACCGCCACCGCTACGGGTTAATACACACAAATACACAACAACAACACACACACACAGATTTAACATCCATTTAACATGTGTATGATTGTTTTTCTTCCTCCTTTCAGGTATGTGTGTATAGCGATGGAGGCGTTGGAGCAGCTGCTGCTGGCCTGTCACTGTCAGAGCATCAACCTGCTGGTGGAGAGTTTCCTCAGCACGCTGCGTCTGCTGCTGGAGACCGACAAACCACACCTCCACATCCTCGCCACCAACTCTGTACGTACGACACAACAAACTACACTGTAATACATAGCAGTGGTGGAAAGTAACTAAGTACATTTGCTCAAGTACAGCTTTGAGGTACTTGTACTTTACTTGAGTATTTCCATGTGATGCTACTTTCTACAACACATTGTTAAAGATGAAACCAGTGGTTTCTAACCTTTTTGTCTTTTGACGTCTTACAAAAAGCAGTGTGTAGTCGGGGTCACATTTCACATGTCTATGAGTTGTTAACAGCTCCACCAAATAGTGATTTTTCCCTCTAAACTTCTCACATGCTTTCATTTCAATAAATGTTCAAATGATCCAATATTTCAGCAAAAATCAAAGATTAGAGAAAAAGTCCAAAAACTGAAAACAGATTTGTGTATCAGAACTTTGTTTTTTCTTCTTTCCTCTCCCATTAATCATCTCACCACCCCTCAGATTTATCTGCTGACCCTTTGGAGGGGCCCCAACCCCTAGGTTGGGAACCACTGGACTAAACTAGCTAACTGTATATAAAGTAGTGTAAACTAGCTCCACCTCCAGCAGCTACAACAGTAACATGCTGCTCTAACACTGATGCTTCACTATTAATAATCTAATGATGTCATATATAATAATATATCAGTCAGAGGGACCAAACCACTACTTTTACTGCAATACTTTAACTACATCAAGCTCATAATACTTATGTACTTTTACTGCAATACTTTAACTACATCAAGCTCATAATACTTATGTACTTTTACTGCAATACTTTAACTACATCAAGCTCATAATACTTATGTACTTTTACTTGTAATGGAGTATTTTTACATTGATGTATTGGATCTTTTACTTACGTCATATTTGTACACCCAGATGTATTACCAATGAGCTGGTAGGACACGTATATCTACTGTATATATGTGTACATATGTATGTATAATCCTCCATCCTATAATCCTGATATTTGCACAGTAAACCGGGATTATCAGTGTGTGTAACAGCAGGTTTATCTTCGCTGGCAGAACAACTGTAAATCTCTTTCCTCTTCTTCTCTCCTTGTTTAATCCCTTTTCTACCTTTTCTTTCTTCATCTTTCTATGTTTCCACCTGCAGATATTGTACGTTATTCACTGTCCTATATTTGCTTTTCTTCTTATTAAGCTAATATTAATTCACAGTTAACTGGCTGATTTTGTGTTATGTTAATGTTTTTTTCTCGTCTAGTTTGTGAAGTTTGCAAACATCGAAGAGGACACGCCGTCGTATCACCGCAGCTACGACTTCTTCGTGTCTCGCTTCAGTGAGATGTGTCACTCTGACCACGAAGACCCCGACGTCCAAATCAAGTCAGTCTGCTAAAATAACAGTCTGCTACACATCTGCTCTGTCCGCCTTTCAAATTGAGTGTACGAAATGTGTGTGTGTGTGTGTGTGTGTGTGTGTGTGTTTGTGTGTGTGTGTGTGTGTGTGTGTGTGTGTGTGTATGCGTGTGTGTTCAGGATCCGTGTGTCGGGGATCCGTGGTCTGCAGGGCGTGGTCAGGAAGACGGTGGACGACGAGCTGCAGGTGAATATTTGGGAGCCCCGTCACATGGAGCAGATTGTCCCCGCCCTATTGGTCAACCTGCAGCAGCACACAGACGTCAACAGGTAAACACACACACACGCGCGTACACACACACACACACACACACACACACACAGGTAAACACACACACACACACACACACACACACACCAACAGGTAAACAAACACACACACACACGGATATAGGTTATGACCTCAATTTTCCTACAATTAATTAAGTGGGTTTTTTTGTGTGTTTGTGTGTGTGTGTGTGTGTGTGTGTGTGTGTGTGTGTGTGTGTGTGTGTGTGTGTGTGTGTGTGTCTGTGTGTGTGTGTGTGTGTGTGTGTGCGCAGTGAGTCTCCAGCAGAGCAGACAGAGGTGTGTTTCAGGGAGCTGTTGGGTCGAGCTGCTTATGGACACATTAACAACGCTATCAAACCTGTGCTGATGTAAGACACACACACACACACACACACACAAACTATGGTAGTAGTAGTATTAGTAGCAGTAGTGGTAGTATTAGTAGCAGTAGTAGCAGTAGTAGCAGCAGCAGTAGTAGTAGTAGTAGTAGTAGTAGTAGTAGTAGTAGTAGCAGTAGTAGAAGTAGTAGTAGTAGTAATAGTGGTAGTATCAGTGTCAGTAATAGCAGTGGCAGAGCTAACCGTAGTTGCTGGAGCTGTAGTAACAGTAACACTGATCATAGCTGCAGTGGTACTAGAAGAAGCAATAGTATTACAAGTAGCATGAGCATTAGGTGGTAATGGTAGTACAATAGTACACAGTAGTACACAGTAGTACGGTACCCTCTGTGTGTTTTCAGGCACCTGGACAGTCACAGTCTTTGGGAAGGACGAAGCTTTGCTGTTCAGTGTTTTCAGATCATCATGTACTCAATCCAGGTTAGTACTAACACTGTTACTACATGTTAGACACTGCATTACCACCAAGTACTACATTGTACTACTAATACTACACCACTACCTGGTACTTCATCCAGGTGAGTTTTAAACTTGTATAACCCAAAACAATAGTTTTTACAACTTTCTTAACTGTATTAACTTAACTGTACTATAACCTAACTATACTTCACTACTTTTATGTACTTAACTGTAAATAGCTTTTACTTAATTTTACTACAACTTAACTTAAATGTGCTTAACTTTACTTTTTTGTTATATTTACTTAACTGTAATAAAGTGTACTTAATTTAACTGTACTTATCTGAGATGAATTGTACTGTAACTTAATTTACATGCTTTTAACTGTACTTGACTTAATTTTATTTAACTCTACCTTACTTAACCAATCTGTACTTATTACTTAGTATTCTCTAACTTCACTTAAGTTAGAATTATTTAAAGGTGCTTGACTGCACTTTACCTAATTTTAACTTAATAAACTTAACTATCTGTCTAACCTGAGTTGTACTATAACTTTACTTAAATGTGCTTAACTGTACTTTTCTTCATTTAACTATAATACTAATGTACTTTACCTGTACATAATATACTTACATAATATCTGAACTGAACTGTACTATAACTTAAATTTGCTCAATTTTGAACTTTACTTTACTGAACCTTTCTGCACTTATCTGAACTTAAGTGTACTCTAACTTTACGCATGTTGAGTGTATTTAAAGGTGCTTGACTGTACTTAATTCTACTTAATTTTAACTGGACTGAACTTAACTCTCCTATCTTCAGTCCCAGCACTCCCACCTGGTGATCCAGCAGCTGTTGGGTCACCTGGACGCCAACAGCAGGAGTCCAGCTTCAGTCAGAGCCGGGATCGTAGAGGTCCTGTCTGAAGCTGCTGTTATAGAAGCTACTGGATCTGTAGGTCAGTCAGTTGACGCTGTACTTGTCTATTTACGACCTACTGTGTACATTTATTTACATATACAGTCGTTACTGTTACTACTGGTACTACCATGTGGTATTTAAATGATCTTCGTAGGTCCCACAGTGCTGGAAGTGTTCAACACGTTACTGCGACAGCTCAGGCAGAGCGTCGACTACCAGCTGACTGGTTACTATGACAACGCTGGAAAACACAGAACGACCTCGACTCATGAGAAAACGCTCCAGGACGCCGTCATTAAAACTATCGGTGAGGCCCGGAGTGTCTTTTGTTCTTGTTCTTTGGTAGTTTAGAGTTTGTCAGCATCACTTTATTTGAATCTGTGTTTTCTGTCCAGGGTCCTTCGCCAACACGCTTCCTGTCTACCAGAGGTCAGAGGTCATGCTGTTCATCATGGGGAAGATTCCTGTTCCTGGTATCTACCCCGCCCTGGGGTCACCCAACGCCGGGTACCACTCACACAAGTTCAACCGATTTTACGTTTTAAATATTCAGAAACTGAAAATAAATTTGATTAAATGTCCTTTTATGTCTTTCTGTGTTTCAGGTTTGAAGGCAGCAGAATGATCCAGGTGATGTTGTTAAAGTCTCTCCTCCAGGTGAGTTCAGTTTTTCAAATTTCAGATTAGGGAAGTATCCCACCCTCCCCATCTCCATACCTACCAAACTTCCTGTCTGCCTACCTATTCACTCCCTACCTAATGTACTGAACTAGCTGCCATCCAAACTACCAACCAACCCACCAAACTACCTACTAAACTTCCTACCAAACAACTGACCAACCAAAATACCTACTAAACTGCTTTTATTCCTACCTTTTGATTATCTAACTATGTACTGAAGTAGCTACCGAACCAAACTACCTATCGGCCTACCCACTGAAGTACCTAACTCTGTAACGTCCTAGCTTCCTTTTGAGATACCAATTTACCAAACTACCCATTAAATATATCTACTAAACTACTTGTTAACTGATCTAACTACCTACCAAACTATCTACCTATTGAACCACTCGCCCAACTGTCTACTTACCTTCCTACAGACCTACCAAACTACCTACTGGACTGTTTACTGAATTACCTACCTATTGAACTAGCCAAAAACCTAACCACCAAATAACCAACTACCTAAATAAAATGTGTTCTCAGCCTTTAATACAGACAACAATACTCTGTTCTTTGACTGTATAGTATAATGATACTGATTACTGAAAATATTGACTCAGTTGTTCTTAACTGTACAACTACTGGCCAGACTTCATTAATATACTGTAGATACTCCTGATCCCCATTGACCTTATAACGTTTGCTCTGCCACCACCATCACAACAAACTTGACATTTGTAACAATTAACGTTTTGATTTGTCTTATTTATTTCATGGTTTTAGACAGCCCCCTTTCTACAGTTATTTCCATGTTGAAGTTAGACCTTTTATGTCTGTGTGAGAGACTTGTGTCATCTTCGTCCGTCCAGGTATCTGAGCGTTATGAAAGCAGTAACCTGTTGACAGCGCTGCCCTCGTCCTTCTTGGAGCCCCTGCTCTCCTTCACTCTGATGGAGGATCCAGAGATCCGTCTGCTGGTTCTCTCAATCCTCACCTCGCTCATCGACCGACGCCACAACGCCACCAGGCTCAGCGCCGTCAGGTCACACCTCCACAGACATAATACTGACATCAGAGAGTATTGATCCCTGTGGGAAAACTGGGAAATAAACATGTGAAGTCACAGATTTCTAATTAAATGAATTGGCACCACCTTGTGGTAGAAAGATGTTACTGCATACTCAGTTTGTAATAAATTCTTTTGATATATTTTCCTTCAAATGACCAAAGCAGGAAGATTTTCACCTTTTAAACGATGGGAATTGGTTCCATTGTAAGTTATTGATTGTCTGTGTGTCCACAGTGTTGTGTTTGATGTCTCACTGTTGGAGCTGAAGGAGGACAGATGCTCCAGACAGGACAGCTTGTTCATGAGGAAGGTGAGAGAAAAATAACAAGTTTTTAATGTAATCATTAACTACATACTGTACATACACACATGCCATATTTTAAATGTTGTTACTGATCATGACGTCAGATAAAAAGCTGTGGTGGAAGTATAGTAACAAAAAGAGGAACTTTGGCACGAAAAAGACTAACGTTGAAAGATATCTACTTGATTTGACTCATTTGGACGCTGAAGGATTCCGTCCTTTAATGCCGATCATTTAAATATTTGTGTGTGTGTGTGTGCAGCACGCTCAGCGTCTCTACAGACACGTCTACCTGGCCTGTAAGGAGGAGAGCAGTGGGCGGAGCCACTACCAGGCCCTCTTCACCCTATTGGCCATCCTCAGTGTGGAACTGGCCAATGAGGAGGTGGTGGTGGACCTGATTCGATTGGTCCTCGCTCTGCAGGTGGGCAGAGCTTCTGTAGCAACAATAATAATAATGATAACAATGATGATGATATGTTGCTCCTTTCTCTCTCTGACTGATCGTTCTGTGATTGGCTGCTCAGGAGCTGGCGTTGTCCAATCACGAGTGTCTGTCTGTGGTGAACCGCTGTGGTATTCACGCCATCTGCGCCGCCTTCCTCAACCTGCTGTCCCAACTCGGCCCGCCTCCACCGCTCCACCTGCACGTCACCCAGGTGAGACACAGTGTGTGTGTGTGTGTGTGTGAGTGTGTGTGAACATCACGTATAGATTATGTATTTCGTGTGTGTGTCTGCAGGTGATAGAGAGTCGACAGGTGGACGCTCCTCACCTGCTGCCTGAAGACGTCTTCAGTGAGACATCGAGGTACAGAAACATAACAATAAGAAGAAATAAGAATAGATCAGAAAAAAACAGGTTTTATTTGTACACAAGGCCGTCCACATATTATAAAAACACACTTTTACTTACATACAGTCAAGTATACATAAACTTAAAGTAAAGAAACAGGAGCTCTCCTAAAAACTGAAGGTGAACAGAATTATATATATATATATGTAAAGAAAGAATAATATGTGCATGACTTTGGACATATTTTCTTATATTTGACGCTGACGGAGTGATTGTTAGCAGCTGCAGGTAAACATTAGTTTATTATGATCAGATTACATCAGATATTTGGTGTTTTAATCTTTACCTGTTTTTATTCTGGTGTTGCTTAAAAACACAGCAGGAGTGAAACTTTACTTCCCATCGATCCTGTGTGTCCTTTTCACTGCCTCACCAAACAACATGCTTGTTTACAGCAGTCCTGCACACTCACCGTTGCCATGGCAACAACAGTAAACAGACATGTACATCAAGCCCACATTGGACAGTTTGAAGTGACAGCTGGAAATGTTATTAAAATGTTTATTCTTAAAGAGACTTCAATATATCAATCATATATGATTCATAATTATATATGCGTGTGTGTCTGTGTGGGTTTGGGTGTGTGTGTGTGTGTGTGTGTGTGTGTGTGTGTGTGTGTGTGTGTGTGTGTGTCAGACTGCCAGAAGGTGAGCTGAAGGTGGACGAAGCCTTTCTGTTCATCCAATCAAAGATCTGCGAGGCTCTGACAGGAAGCAGCTACAGCGCACACGCCGAACGCCTCAACACACCGTACATACCTCAGCTCACAGGTGCACACACACGCTTCACGCACTAATTCTTTATATAATTTAATATTTAAACTGTTGTTCCGTCCACAGCAGAGCGACTGCTGCTGTATTCAGACTGTTCAACCGTTTGTGTTTCAGATGAGGATCGTCTGTCTAAGAGGAAGAGTATCGGAGACGTCGTCTCTCTGCAGATGGACATGGACCCTCAGTTCAGTCCTGATACACAGCAGGTACCTGTCTGTCTGTCTGTGTGTCTGTCTGTTAATGTCTGTTAATGTCTGTCTGTCTGTCTGTTAATGTCTGTTAATGTCTGTCTGTTAATGTCTGTCTGTCTGTTAATGTCTGTCTGTCTGTCTGTCTGTTAATGTCTGTCTGTTAATGTCTGTCTGTCTGTCTGTCTGTCTGTCTGTCTGTCTGTTAATGTCTGTCTGTCTGTTAATGTCTGTATGTCTGTTAATGTCTGTCTGTCTGTCTGTCTGTCTGTCTGTCTGTCTGTCTGTTAATGTCTGTCTGTCTGTCTGTCTGTTAATGTCTGTCTGTCTGTCTGTCTGTTAATGTCTGTTAATGTCTGTCTGTTAATGTCTGTCTGTCTGTTAATGTCTGTCTGTCTGTCTGTTAATGTCTGTCTGTTAATGTCTGTCTGTTAATGTCTGTCTGTCTGTCTGTCTGTCTGTCTGTCTGTCTGTCTGTCTGTTAATGTCTGTCTGTCTGTTAATGTCTGTATGTCTGTTAATGTCTGTCTGTCTGTCTGTCTGTCTGTCTGTCTGTCTGTCTGTCTGTCTGTTAATGTCTGTCTGTTAATGTCTGTCTGTCTGTCTGTTAATGTCTGTCTGTTAATGTCTGTCTGTCTGTCTGTTAGTGTCTGTCTGTTAATGTCTGTCTGTCTGTCTGTTGACGTCTGTCTGTCTGTTAATGTCTGACTGTCTGTTAATGTTTGTCTGTCTGTTAATGTTTGTCTGTTAATGTCTGTCTGTTAATGTCTGTCTGTCTGTCTGTTAGTGTCTGTCTGTTAATGTTTGTCTGTTAATGTTTGTCTGTTAATGTCTGTTAATGTCTGTCTGTTAATGTCTGTCTGTCTCTGTCTGTTGACGTCTGTCTGTTGACGTCTGTCTGTCTGTTAATGTCTGACTGTCTGTTAATGTTTGTCTGTCTGTTAATGTTTGTCTGTTAATGTCTGTCTGTTAATGTCTGTCTGTTGACGTCTGTCTGTTGACGTCTGTCTGTCTGTCTGTCTGTCTGTCTGTCTCTCTCTGTGTGTATTTTTGATTGATCAGTTGACCTTCATGTTCTGAATGTTCTTCATGAATCCAACAGTTTTTACACATAAAACAACATACGAGCTACTTATAAAACATTTCTCTTCATAATCAGAAGTTTTCAAAAGTGTGTTTTCATAATCTCAGTGTCTTCCAAAACAAGGTTTTCATTTATCTTTTAAAATCTTATCTTGACAACAAGCACAAGCATTTTGGGTTTAAATTCATGTACAGCTCAGTATCTGGAGGTTAAAGTGTGTTTTTATATGCGTGAATGTCTTTGTGCACATATCAAATCATTAAATCTTTCACAAAACGTGTATTTTTTAATGTGCAAACAAACACATAAGTTGAAGGAGAGTAATTATACTCACATCATGTAGGTGCAAAACTATTAGAAAACACAAAAAACAGATATGGGGACAAAAGTTAAGATAACAGAATAAAATCAATTAAAATCACGTTTCTCTCTTTTCAATAGAAACCTGAAACAGAGCAGATCACCTTCGAGACGCTGAAGAACGCCATCGGTGAGAGATTGATTCCTAATCAATATATTCAGATGATTTAATGCAGTTTGTTGTTTTGTTGTTTTGTTGTTTTTAAACAGGAACATTAAAAAAATCTGACCGTCATGTTAATAGAAGATGTGTTATTGTGTGTCAGAGGACAGAGGGAGTGTGGAGGAAGAGGAGAGGAGGAGGAGGATGCAGGTGGTGGAGAGGTTCCAGACGGCTCCCTTCGAGGAAATCGCTGCTCACTGTGGAGCGAGGGTGAGTGACCTCTGACCTCTGACCTCTGACCTTTGACCTTTGACCGCCATGGTGAGCAGCAGGTTGTTGGATGGTCAGCAGAGTACATTTACTCAAGTACAATTTTGAGGTACTTGTACTTTACTTGAGTATTTCCATGTGATGCTACTTTATACTTCCACTCCACTACATTTATGTGACAGCTGTAGTTACTTTTCAGATTTATATTTTGGATGAAATAATATGTAATAAGCTTATAAAACACAAAATATTAAAGGTAAAGATGAAACCAGTTGTGACAGATGTTTGAGTTGTTCACAGTTCCACCAAATAAATAAATGTTTGAGACCCAAATACATAACACTTCCCAATATTTCACAAAAATGTAAAGTTTAGAGAAAAGTCTGAAAGATTTTAATACTTCACGTAAATTTAGCTGATAATACTTCTCTACTTTTACTTAAATGCAGGAATTTTACATGTAACAGAGTATTTTTAGGTTGTTGTATTGCTACTTTTACTTCAATAAAGCACCTGATTACTTCTTCCACCTCTGATGTTCAGTCAGCAGATACATGTAGTGTTATTGTAGTGTTATTGTAGTGTTATTGTAGTATTATTGTAGTGTTTGGTAGCTGGATAAGGAAGTAAAATGTAGGAGTTTTTACCTGATATTTAACTTTTCCAGATAATAATTCAGAAGATACTTTTACAGTTTTATAAATACTCGATATTATTACTGATGGTTTTTCTTCAATACAACACACCTACAGTTATGAGAAACGTCTTATTCACGGCCTCGTCACAGTTACAGGTTAATCACACTGGACGGTAGAGGACCAGTGTCAGAGTTTAGTCTGATAATCAATCACTTAGTTCATTTACTGCAACAAACCAACTTTACATTTGTCATATTGATTTAAGAAATGTTATTTCTGTAAGTCGACTTGTAAGTCATCCACGCTCGACGTTTAATTTTATGACTCTGTCAAAGGAAGACGACGTTTAATTTTAGAGAATAGAATAAGTTAATGCAGTAAAGTAGGTTCATCTTCTTCATTTTAAAGTAGGAAATGTGAAACTCTATAAAAGTAGAAAGAATTAGACGGAACTGAGACGGTCAGGACGTCCTCCAACCGACTGTAAATACGATAAGACCAGTGTCAATCATTCCTCCAGATGCTTTTACGTTCTGTATCTTCTAATAATCACGTTAATAAAGTAGTTTTGATAAATAATCTCTGTCTGTCTCTCTCTCTTTCTGCAGACCTCTTTGCTTCAGTCTAAACTCGATCAGGTCTTTGATTTGATCATACGTCCTCCTCCGTCTCCGTCTGGACAGTCGCCGCCTCGCTCAACGCCGATTTACGAGATGAAGTTCCCCGACCTGTGTGTCTATTAGACACGACCGCATAGCTCAGCTGTTTCCTTGTTTAGTGTGATGTGATGTACTCACTGTTGGCAGGAAAAGAGGAGACAGGAAAGGACAGGAAAGGTTAGTTTAGCTGAAAATATGTTTGTTTTTTTTTGCTCATTTTATGTCAGAAAATGTTTTGATTGATTGATTCAGTGATCGGTTTCTGATTCCTGTTCACTGTGCTTGTCCTTCTCTTGTGTTTTATGTTTTTTAAACGTCTGTGAGAGATTCGTCACTGTTGCTCCTTCAGTTTCATCACCACCGGAGGTAAATCTGTACACAAAAGCTGTATATTTGGAAGAAGAATGCATTAATAAAGTATTTAACTTGTGTTATGTGATTGATTCATTTCATTCATTCATGAGCTGTGATAAGCAGATGTCAGTCTGTCCCAAGAAATCTCTTGCAGTAGGACAGATGGACAGGATCGTCCTCCTGATGGTCTTTTCAGGAGCTCAGTTTAATTACTTTTAGGGATTCACTTTCTTTTGAGGTTTGTACTTTGGTATATCGCCACTAGTTTTTTTTAGGAGCCCAGTTGTCTTTTAGGGGTTGTCTTCCTTTTAGACGCTGCTTTATGTTTGGAGCTGCTCCTTCTCTTTAGGAGCACAGGTTCATTGAATGTGTTACCTTTGGGGACATTATTTGTTATCTGAGACATATGGGGACATTTTTTAAAGCTTTGCTGCTTATTGGGACACTTACAGTAGTTAAATGTGTTACCTGTGGGAACATTTGGCTTGATACTTTTTTCCCCTCGACATCTGTGACAGCCCAAACTTCCTCTTTTGTGACCCTCCCTTGTTTTTTGGGACGACTCCTTCCTTCAGGAGCCCAGATAGGTTTTTTAGAGCCGAAGCGTCTTTTAGAGTTTGTCTTTTTTTGAGATGCAGCTTTTTTGGGGATACCCCATTTTACAAAAGTAAACTGAAGTAAAGAGTTGTCATTATTGTATCTACTGCCTATATGCCTAATATGGGAGCCCAGTTTCTTCTGAAGGCTTCAGACTGTTTCTTGTGATAGAATAGTTTACATACAAATGAATATTTAAAACTCTCATTTTAAAACAAAGTCATTTGAAGACGATGTTTTCAATCAAGGCAGGGAGTTAACGTACTCCTGAGAGGAATGAAGGACATGTTTAAAACATTACAATATCATTGTTAAATGCATATTTGCTTTGCTAAGATGGATGGTTTGACCAGGAGCCAGAGCTCCTGATATTCGTCAGCCTGGTGAAGAGTTTGTAGAAGTCATTGTTGGTGGACGCTTCCATAGTTTAAACTGTATGTACCGCTGATGTCTTGTGTCCAGTGTATGGATGTTAATTGTGGAATTCAATTGTTGATAAGTACTTTTTAATATTAAGTTTTAAGAAGTTGTGCATGTTGTGTGACTTTAGGAAACACAGATAGATAGATGGATGATAGAATATCAAAAACATGTCTCTTCTTTTGCTTGCAAATAACTTTATGTTTTAATATAATTTACAGTTATTTACATTAATCAATAAATATCAAAACATCTTTCTCACACTCTCTTTTTCTCTCTGTCAGTCATTCAGGATCCAGTTACAGACGGCAGTTTCAGAGCTTTTTATTGGTCACTAAGTTGTCTGCTGACAAGCTTCTCTGGCCAATGGGAACTCTTTGCTGCCTGCTGATTAGCTGTGTAAAAAGTTTTCTACTTCTTCTACCTCTGCTCTGTCTTATCTCTCCTCCTGTCTCCTCCTCTCCTCCCTTGCTCTCACTATTGCTGCTGTCCATCTTTGTTGATGACATTTTTGAAGAGTGTGAGCAGCGGTCTCTGGCTGCGTTCGTCCCAGCTCTTCATGAAGCCGCCGTAGCGTTTGCTCGCCGGCGGGCCGCTCCAGCGAAAGTGCTTCATCTTGTAGGAGCCATCTTTCTTCTCCTGGAGGAGCTGCTTCTGCTCCTCCTCCTCCTCCGCCATCACCTCCTGAGCCTTCTCCTCCTCCTCTGCTGCTGCTGCTGCTGCCAGCAACTCATTGGCCAGCTCCCGCCTCCTCATTTCTCCGGGGAAAACCTCGGCTGATTCCTCCTCCACGCCGTTAGAGGTGTAGACTTTGACGGGGCGGCGCTTTCGGCCAACGGGCTTCCCCCAGCGAAAGTGCTCCATTGAGTAGGAGCGCTTGGATTGAGGAGAGGAGGAGGAAGGGAGGATGAAGGAGGAGGAGGAGGAGGGGTCTGGCAGAGGGGGAGGTTGCAGGTGGGCGTTGCCAGGGATGATGGGCTTCTCCGCGGTGAGGTCAGAGTGACAGAGCTGGATACACTCCTGCAGGAGGAGAAGGTAGGAAACACGATAAATGACTTTATTTTTCTCTTAAAAACACTTAAAATAACAAAACATTATCCACAGAGAATCATAATGAATCTGACTGTAGTTGAATTCTACTGTAGGAAGTTTAGTTTGCTGTGTTTATTGTTACCATCATGCTGCTGTCAGAGTTCAGCTCCTGACAGCTCGGATGCTCCCAGCACTGACTGACAGCTCCTCTGGACCCGCCCACAACCACCACAGCCACCAATAACCACACAGGACACATTCTCCTGCCGGCCAATCAGAGACAGAGACACACGAAACACATTCAGATACTGACGCAAAAAGAAAGAGATTAAACGGTCTTTTCTGTCAGCTTTTGTTATGTTTTTTAGTATTTTTAACTTAGTTTTATACTTGAATTATTATACATAAATGTATGATAAAGATAAAAATATGCATAATATGTATGATATTAAATACAATATACATAAAACTAGTGTAAATTAGCAGTGTTTTACATAATACATGTATAATATATATAATATACACACTATACAATAATAATATGTAGTCTACACAAATATTTATTCATATATGTTCTAAAATTATTTTACATATAATACTTTGTTTTATCTTTTTTCCACTAACTTTTTTATAAAAGTTTCTGTATTTACTGCACTTTACAGCAACACAACAGCACCTTTGATTGTATTGATACTAGTAGTAGTTATGCATTTAACTATATGTTATACTGCATTATATATTGCTTATAGTTTAATTATATCAATATCCTTATATATGGTGCATTTATAGTATTTATAGTACATGCAGCATGACTACCTGTATGTAGGAGATAGAAGGACTTGAACAAGTCAGTCTTTAACAGGAATTCATGCAATACGTGACACATTATTTTTACATTTTATTTATATTTTTATATAAATAATATTTATATTTGCAGAATTTATTTGTATAGCCTAAGGTATTGTAATGTATATAATGTATTTAGCCTTTACATTTCCTTTCTGTAACGCCTTTAATTTTCCATTTTTTAAATTTATTTAATCAAAAACATTTCCTAGTTTTTTAAGGGTAATCTAATCCTTACTTCCTACTTCCTTTAACTTCATATTCTTTGCAGTTATACTTTACTTTATGTGATCTCCTCTGCTTCTAATTACTTAATCTTGTCTTTTATGTTACAAAAATGTGCAATGTAATTTACAAAAGATGCTAGATACATTAAATTCTGTTATTTATAATACGAAACTACTACCACCAATAATGATAATAATAATAATGACGGCTATTATCTACAATTTGGTTATAATAAATCCATTTTGTAAATTATTTTTTAAAATAACTGCATTATTAATTAAATATTTATTAAATAATACATATTTTTAGTTTTAAAAGAATATGGAGAGTTTTTAAAACTAGTATATAAATAATGATAATGAAGATTCTCACCACACCGTCCTGTCTCTTTGTCTCTCTTCTTCTTTCTCTTATTGCTGTTGTTCTCTCGTCGTTCGACCGTCTGGTGGAGACTTCGTTGTTTCTCTCCTGTTCTGTCACTCCGGCCGGTCGGCCAACTTTTATATTCTGTCAGCCAAGGACACACACACACACACACACACACACAGATACCGACGTCACCAACGTTCATTCATGCCCGTAAGCACACACCAACGCATGAAAATGGACAATCAATGAAATATCATCCTCCTCCTCCTCTTCCCTGACACACACACACAGTCTCCAACCAAAACTCTGTAACTCCAAAGGCTGAACTTTAAAGCAAATAACATTCATTCATTCATTCATGTTCAGTTTTGGGTTCACAATAATTCATCAAACAGAAATTTTTGAAAATGTTTCTTAATTCTTGCTTTTTCCATCTGTTGTATGTCTGTTGTTGTATCTTAATTTCATTTGCCATTTTTAAAGGACTTTGCTTATATAATGGTTTTGTCTTTTTAGCTTTTCTTGGTATTACAGGGACTAATTGGACAAAAACTTTGATGACCAACCAAAACTTGAACAACGTCACCCTTCAATTGGGCTTAAACATAAATAAAAAATAAAAACCCAACGAAAATGATGACAAGGTTTTCCTGTGATGAAAGTGAATAACACACCATATAAATCTTCATTCACTGCCTCACTGCTGCTGTTGTGCGTTAAATGTCAGCCGGCAGATTTGGCAGATTAACACCAAACCGGCATGTCGTCAGTGGAGGGAAGACGGGATTCAAACCTGCGGGTTAGGGTGTACAGTTACACACATACACACCTGCTGCATCATCTCCCCTTTGTCTGAACCCTCAGTGTCTCTAATGATGAATCTGCACAGGGTTTATCTCATTTAATGGACCACTGGGGAAAGGTGAAGAGTATGGTGCTCATTTTTAGGGCTCTATGTCCACCTGGAACCTCTTTAAAGGTTGAACGTTATGAAGACGTTTTCTTTATGATTTTATTCTCACCAGGAGCTTCTCTTTAAGGCTCTGCGTCAACTAAGAAGTTTACTTTAAGGGTTTTTATTCATCAGGAGCTTCTCTTTAAGGCTCTGCGTCAACTAAGAAGTTTACTTTAAGGGTTTTTATTCATCAGGAGCTTCTCTTTAAGGCTCTGCGTCAACTAAGAATGGAACTTTAAGGGTTTTTTATGCATCATGAGCCTCTCCTTAAGGCTTTATGTCAACTAAAAAGTTTACTTTAAGGGTTTTTGTTCATCAGGAGCTTCTCTTTAAGGCTCTGCGTCAACTAAGAATGGAACTTTAAGGGTTTTTATGCATCATGAGCCTCTCCTTAAGGCTCTATGTCAACTAAAAAGTTTACTTTAAGGGTTTTTGTCCATCAGGAGCCTCTCTTCAAGGCTCCACGTCCATCAGGAGCCTCTCTTTAAAGCTCTATGTAAACTAAGAAGTTAACTTAAAGGGTTTCTATCCATTTCTCCAAGCCTCTATGTCCAGCAAGAAGTTTTCTTTATGGCTCTACAACCATCAGAAGCCTCTCTTTAAGGCTCCATTAGGAGCCTCTCTTTAAGGCTCTGGGTTCATTAGGAGCCTCTCTTTAAAGCTCTATGTAAACTAAGAAGTTAACTTAAAGGGTTTCTATCCATCAGAAACCTCTTTAAGGTTCTACATCCATCAGAAACCTTTCTTTAAGCCTCTATGTCCAGTAAGGAGTTTTCTTATTGGCTTTACATCCACTAAGAAATTCTTTTTAAAACTCTGGTAAAACATTGGCTTTAAGGTGATACGTCTGCTACAGGGTTTTCTTTAAGGCTCTATATCCAATAAGAGCCTCGCTACAAAGCTCTACATCCATGAGGAACCTCTTTTTGAGTCTCTGCACCCACTAAGAATTTTCTTTAAAGCTCTTCTTTAAGACTCTGTCTGCTCAGACATTTTCTTTAAGGCCGTATGTCCACTAGGAGCCCCCCTTTAAGGCTCTGCATCCACTTGGAGCTTCTTTT
Organism: Thunnus thynnus; assembly: GCF_963924715.1. Lineage (NCBI taxonomy): Eukaryota > Metazoa > Chordata > Actinopteri > Scombriformes > Scombridae > Thunnus > Thunnus thynnus. Next base: position 19,321,130 of record NC_089540.1, on the reverse strand, counting down.
TAAGACTCTACAAAATTTTATTCTCAGCTATATTATACTACTAATACTATAAGCCTTTTTGAGGCTGTATGTCCACTAGGAGCCTCTCCTTAAGGCTCTATGTCCACCTGGGACCTCTTTCAGGCTCAATGTCTACAAAAAGGTTTTCTTTAAGGCTCTTTGTCTGCCAAGGCATTTTCTTTAAGGCTCTTTAATGTTTTTTTTAAGGTTCTGTGTCCACAAAGAGCCTCTCTTTTTCTTTCTTCTCTATTTCTGCTGAGAAATTTTCTTTAAGGCTCTATATAAGGCTATATGTCCACTAAGAAGTTTTCTTGATGCCTCTGTCCTCTAGAGCCTCCCTGAAAAGCTCTAAGTCCTCTTTGAAAGTGCCTCTCTTTAGAGTCTATTTCCACCTTCCCTTAAAAATGTTTTATCCTCTTCGTAGAAACCTTGTTAATTTGTGCCCTTACATATAATATTCTTCCTTATTTTGTTCCTGAAGTTTTTAAATATATTAGTTTAATCTGTAGAAACAAATTCTGATGGTTTCATGTTGTTTCTTGATGCTCTAAAAAATTTATAGTAAAATATATCTAAAAAAAAATGTCAGAAACAGAAAAAGAAACTCATTTTAATTTAGTCTTGAGAAAAAGATTTTGTCCTGCAGTCAGATCATGTTCATTAGAATAAAAGTGCCTCAGTGTTAAATAGATGAAATATTGTAAAACTGAGGCTTTGGATGGATGGATTATATAAAATGTTTTCTGTCATAGCTATTTCTGAACTGAAGCTTCAGTACTTGAGTCAGTCATAGTAAAGTCATTTCTCTAAAAGGGTATTTTTTGTTGTTTATCTAATGGAACAAATTGAGCAGCATCTGGAGGCAGGCAGGTAAATATAAACCCATTAGCCTGCTCTCACAACCTTGAGCCTCCATTCAATCCATTACAAACAAACACACACACACACACATACACACACACACACGTATGTTCAGGAAGAAAGAGGTAATGGCATGATGAAGCAAAAGTCAGACAAGCTGGACTCAAAGCAAAGACGTTTTAATGACACATTATCAGAAGTGGATGCACTTCATTCACCAGCTGCAGTCATTAAATTCAATCTATCTTTCTCTCTTTCTAACAATTACATGAATGTTGTGTCACAGCTACTCTGATGTTCATGTTTTACTCTAATAAAAACCTTAAATAAATAATTACACGCTTTTGCAAATTTAGCACCACTACTGGTAAAGTGTTCAGAATAGCTAAATGAATAAATGGATAAAATTATTAAAAGGTAAATGTAGATGGTGAAAATGATATAAAATGTCTTATTTGTTAAAAAAAAAAAAAAGTGATGAGTCATGACCAAAAGTATGTGGACAGCTGGACAAATATTAGTTTAACATGTAAAAGAAGACTAATAAATAGTTTTGTACATGTACACAGAGACAGATCTAAATTGACACAGCAAAGGAAATAGAGTAAATAAATAAAAAGAATAATGGGAACAAAATACAAAACTGAAGATAATCATATAACACAATACCAAAATAAATACAAAAAAATTGTCAGATTATTGTGTTTTTTTCTAAATAAATAATATAATAAAAATATATTTCAGTGATGAAAGGAAATGACAAAATTCTAGGTAAGGTAAGATATTGTTTTGTTTTTTAAATTTCCATATGCAAAAAGAATTGATGAAGTATAATAATAGTATTTAGGATCACTTAATGTCCTTGCCAAAAAGGTGTAAATACAGTCAATTTTAAAGATCAGAGAACACAAATATTATTATTTGTGTTGCAAAAACATCACCAAATTGTTTCAATAAACTACAGTAAAACCTTTAAAATCTTTAATTTTTCATCAAAATAAAGACTTTATACAACTATTCAGGAGTACTCAGACTCCATTACAGTAAAAGTCCTGTATGAAAAAATCCTCCTACAGTAAAAGTACATAAGTATTATGAGCTTGATGTAGTTAAAGTATTGCAGTAAAAGTACATAAGTATTATGAGCTTGATGTAGTTAAAGTATTGCAGTAAAAGTACATAAGTATTATGAGCTTGATGTAGTTAAAGTATTGCAGTAAAAGTACATAAGTATTATGAGCTTGATGTAGTTAAAGTATTGCAGTAAAAGTACATAAGTATTATGAGCTTGATGTAGTTAAAGTATTGCAGTAAAAGTACATAAGTATTATGAGCTTGATGTAGTTAAAGTATTGCAGTAAAAGTACATAAGTATTATGAGCTTGATGTAGTTAAAGTATTGCAGTAAAAGTACATAAGTATTATGAGCTTGATGTAGTTAAAGTATTGCAGTAAAAGTAGTGGTTTGGTCCCTCTGACTGATATATTATTATATATGACATCATTAGATTATTAATAGTGAAGCATCAGTGTTAGAGCAGCATGTTACTGTTGTAGCTACTGGAGGTGGAGCTAGTTTACACTACTTTATATACAGTTAGCTAGTTTAGTCCAGTGGTTCCCAACCTAGGGGTCGGGCCCCTCCAAAGGGTCAGAAGATAAATCTGAGGGGTGGTGAGATGATTAATGGGAGAGGAAAGAAGAAAAAACAAAGTTCTGATACACAAATCTGTTTTCAGTTTTTGGACTTTTTCTCTAATCTTTGATTTTTGCTGAAATATTGGATCATTTGAACATTTATTGAAATGAAAGCATGTGAGAAGTTTAGAGGGAAAAATCACTATTTGGTGGAGCTGTTAACAACTCATAGACATGTGAAATGTGACCACGACTACACACTGCTTTTTGTAAGATGTCAAAAGCCAAAAAGGTTGGAAACCACTGACATCTTGTGTCCAGCAGTTAAACCTCTGAATAAAATATATTTGTATATTTATAGATTCTGGACATTTTAATGAGGGAGGGAGGAGATGTAATTTTAAGGATTTAACAAGATAATTGAACAGGCACAGACACATTCACAGAGTATTTTATATACATCTTAAAACATATCTGGAGGGGATCTTTAATCTGTAAATAACTTTTTTTTCTTTTTCATCCTGACTGCTGAAGGTCAGACAGGATGATATTTTTATAAAGTGGTGCCTGTGTGTCACAAACACAGAGATTTAAACATGTTTTAGCTGCACACAAATCCCCTCAGCCCATTGCACTCTGACACAAAGTAAAACACTAATAAAACTGTTCTGTATCTTTGGCACCATTAAAATGGCATTTTCTATTGTATAGAATAAAAACAAAAACGTGAATGATTGAAATGGAAAAGAGAAAATTAGATTTATATGTTAAGGCTGAGATCTGTCTAGAAGCTGTTTACAGCACCTGGTATCCCCAGGCGGGCTACCATCCAGGTACTAACCAGAGCCGACCCTGCTTAGTTTCTGAGTTCAGATGAGATCAGGTGTGTTTTTTTTTTCTATCTTTTATTGTCAAAAATACAAAAATCCAGTTTTATGTACGGTACTTACAAAGATATAGTCACAAATAATAATACAAAATCAAACAAGAAAACAGGATTTCTTAAACTTGTGTTGAAATCAATTCTTAAATGAACACATATCAAATACAAGAAAACAGACTGAGAACAAATAAAAACATAAACAACAAAATTAACCATTTAAAAAAAAAAATCAAAATTAAAAAATCCAAACAGGATCAGTGCTAAACAAAACAATAAAATCCCATTTAAGCTTCTCCTATATAAAGGGAAACCCTATTGATATACAATCAATAACAATAATAACTGAACTGAAAAGCACATCAGGCACTATAATCACTCATAAACATAAAGAGAGTCTAAGTGACTTTTAAAGCGTTGGATAAAGTAAAAAAAACAAACAAACAAAACAAAAAACAATAATCTTAAACAATATTCATTTTCATGTATCATATTTCCCTCATTATTCTTTTTTTCCTTGTGATGACCACTGTTATCATCTGGGAGTTGGTATCTGTCTCTAATCTGTGTCTCTTCCCTGCAGGTGACTAATTGCAGTAACTCAACACCTGCTGACGTTACTTAAACCACAGCTGTAGTTTCTCTCTCTGCTCTCCCCTCCAGTTGGTTGGTTTAGTTATGTTGCTTTAGTTGTTTATTTTGCTTACCTACACACACACACACACACACACACACACACACTCATGATTCATGAATCATGCACCTCATACTGATCTCACTGATCTACACATCCCATACTTTATATATTTAGTTTCAGCTTTAATTTTAATTTGGTCAAATTTGGTTATTTTGCTTAATAAAGTTTGTTTAAACATTTGTTTAAATGTTTTCCATGGTGTGGTCTCCCTTTCTGTTGTGACTTCCTGAGCCGGGTCATAACATCCTTTGTCTCGCGATACCAGACAGTCGGAGATCTCCACCTACTGAAGTCTGAGGATTTCTAAATGCACAGTCGTTGCTGTCCTGAGCAATACTGAAGTCCTATGTTAACATTTAAAGTCGGATCATATATTTTACTGATAATCTATTTAGTTAACAATCTCGTAAATCAGATAGATATATAAAGTGTACTTTCATTATATGTATAAATTGTATAAATTTAATTTATTGCAAATATATACTTTTAAATCTATTTTATGTCCCTCTTTTTATGTTTTTATGTTTTATAAAAAACTCAAAACTGCATTTTTAATAATAATAATTTAGATTAATTTTATTACTCAATTTTGTTTACACTTTTTAGACAACAGTATGCTATAACTACAACTAATACTACTACTTCTTACATGCTGTTCATTTTTATGTTATAAAATATTTATAGTTATTGTGTCAGTATTTGTTTTATCTTTTAAAATATCTATACAGTATGTGTAGTGTATTATCACTGTTATTTTTTTGCCATATGACATAACCTTAAAATTATAAATCTAATGTTAGTAGAGTTCAGTTTAATAAACGCTGCCCTCCAGTGGTCAGAGTGAAGAACTGCAACACTTTATACAGGACAGCACAGTGATTGTCTGTGACTTTTGAATAAAGGTTTAATAGTTTTGTTTTGATTTCTTAGGCACTATCTTTGAAATTAAAGGCTATTTTAGAAAAAACTCTACACAGTTTACCTGTGGCCTATTTATAGTGCTCATGCTCTGATTTGTAAGTGAACTCAAAGTAAAAGTGTTTTCACACGTGTCAGTGTGGAAAGGCAATTGGAAAAATAGTGCAGCAATGTAGAGACCAATGTTAACAGTTTTGCTAGAAGTGTGTTAATGAACTGTAAACTGAATGTATAGCAGTGAGTTGTGTTTACAGTTTAAAATGCAGCAAAAATATGTTATAAAATTACAAACTAGGTATAAAGCAGAGAACATGCATTCAGTTTGGCACACTTGGTAAATGCATTGGCTACAAGTGTTAATGCTTCAAGAATCACTGTTGGTGTTTAAGCTGTAATTGAAATTGAAAAACTGTAATTGTAGCTAATGTTAGGTCATGTTAGTTATGCTACTTTAACTTGACATTATGTTATATTTCAGTTCTGTTTGAAATGAATGAGTCTTTTCCTGTGATGCAGCGTGTATTGTGGTAAGATGTTATAGTTGTGAAATGAAGCCATTTTAATGACTGATAAACTGTCATAACTCAAATGGCGGATGGGTTATTCATGCCAGTTATTGAATATTAATATAAATTTAGTTAATTGTTTTCTGAATTTTACTGTTACACATGCAAGTAGATCTCTTATGTTTTTACCTAAATTTGCTTTTTGTAATTCATGTTCTGCAATAATAAAGTTAAATCCATTATGCTCATGAATGTTTAGTAGTAGTTTGAACAGTTAATTAGGTTAAGTTCCTTAACTCTGAGGGTGTTTTGAAAACTACAGTGTGTTTGTTCTGATCTGAATCAGTGAATAATTTGGTACACTTCTTGGTTCGGAGACCTTTGGAGAACTTTACAAAATCTAGATCCAAACCAAAAGAAAGAGTAAAATGGTCTAATAAACAATTCAAGTGTGTCAAAACCAGTAGCTCAGGATGTTAGAGAGCTGCTTGGAAGTTTTCAGGATCTAGGTTTGTGTTCCAGGTGAATTTTGTGGTCCATTGTCCTCTTCAGAGTGAAAATCTTTCAGACACTGCTCCACCTTTTTCTGACCAGGTAGCTAAAGGTGTTAGAGTACAGTTTGGAAGTTTTACATTTGTGGGTTCAATAATCAGGTAGTTCAATGAGTTTTTAAGTCAGATGAAACATGGATTTCAGATATGGCCATGGGTGCTCTGGTGAGGAATCGTCATCTTCATCTGCCGTAGATATCAATACCACTGCCAAGTTCAAATTGAACTGTTTAAAAAGCACTTTGAACTTGACTGACAGTGTAGGAGTAGTTTACTGTGATTGGAGTTTCTCCTGTGACGGACACATCATATGGCCCATCACATTTTAGTAAAGAAAAGAAAATTCATCCGCTGACTTCAAAGCTATGCTTCTAAGTAACAAGTAACAGGAACCTTCATAGAAATGTAGTGAAGTCAAAAGTACAATATTTGTCCTTCAAATGTAATAGAGTAAAAGTCATACGTTTCCAAAAAAGTTAATACTCAAGTAAAGTACAGATACTCAAAAAATGTACTTAAGTACAGTACTCAAGTAAACTAATCAACTAATTTTAAAGTCAGACACACTGAGAAAAGACTGAAAAGTTCTAAGAACCTATGATCAGCGCAGCAATGCAGGTGGCTCAGTGGGTTAGAAGGCTGCTCTGGAAGTTTTGAGGTTCTGGGTTCGATCCTCACTGAATTTTGAAGTCCAACATCAAGCGGACAGACTAACTGTGACAAAAACTATCAAAGCAACAGAGATCCAATGGTTCATCAAGTAGGGCATCTTCCTGGAGACTCTGAGGTTGTGGGTTCAATCCCCAGTTGCTACTTTTAAAGTCAGAAATTCAAAAGTAAAGACTGAAAAGCTCTAAGAAACTGCAATCAGTGTGGTAGTCCAGGTGGCTCAGGGGGTTAGAAGACTACTCTGGAAGTTTTGAGGTTGTGGGTTCAATCCCTGCTGAGTTTTAAAGTCCAACATCCAAAGTGAAGATTTAAAAGTGCCCGGAGAAAAGCTCTCAGTGTGAAGGGGACTCGGTGGCGTGGTGGGTTTGTTCGCGACCGTAAGGCGTCAGCGATGCAGCGTCTGGTTCAAATCCGCCCGTTGTCAGGACCTGGATCATCAAATGTCCAATCCTGCAGAGGCGGGGTCGGGGGAGGGCCGTGTCCTCCCCTGATGTTTCAGAGAGGTAGAAGCAGGGGGTTATGGGACGGGAAGCCATGAGCAACTGATGTTTTACTCAAGTTGAGACGAATGTTTTTAAAAATGTTGGAAGAGTTTTACTTACTTACAGACACAAAAATAATGATGACATTAGGTAGCCACTTTAATGATACTGTTTAGAAACTTAAATGTTTTATGTATATTTCACACTACCCCATCACCTATATAGGGAGGCAGTTGAGTTGATTTTTTTTTTTTTTGGGCGGGGGGGGGGGTTGGCGGGGTTCATACTATAGTGCATTTAGAAACTTACGTGTGTGTGTGTGTGTGTGTGTGTGTGTGTGTGTGTGTGTCACGTAACTGTATGTGGATGTTAATTGATTGATTGTCAGATTTGATTTGTTTTAATTGAGACACTAACTCAGAGCAGCCTGCAGGGGGCAGCATATGTGCTCTGCTGTCTTTTTAAAGAGTTTACTTTAGTTTTGACAATAACATTTGTCCTCAATCAGGAATCGAACCACTGATCCTCCAATGCTACAATTGCAAGAACTCATCCTACTGAGCTATACCTTACTATGAACAGCTGTGTGCTCGTTCTCCTATTTCTGTTTCCATCAGAAGAAGATCAACAGTAAAGAATGAGAGCAGCATTTGAACAAGGTTTCGAACCAACACTAAGTCTGTTGTGATTCCTCCTTATACAGGAGCTGAACAAACTCTTGAGTGCGTATCCTAATGAGCTATACCTACCTGCAAGTACCTTAGTGCTTGTTCTCCTATTTCTGTTTCTTCTGAGAAGAAGATCAACAGTAAAGAATTAGAGTAGTGCCCAAGCAAGGACTCAAACCAACAATCCTCTGCCAAAGTAGTTGCAAGCACTCATCCTCCTGAGCTATATCTCCCTCTGAGCACATGTGCTCGTTCTCCTATTTCTGCTTCTTCTGAGAAGAAGATCAACAGTAAAGAATTAGAGCAGTGCCCAAGCAAGGACTCAAACCAACAATCTTTTGCCCCAGTAGTTGTAAGCACTCATCCTCCTGAACTATATCTCTCTACAAACACTTGTGCTCGTTCTCCTATTTCTGTTTCTACTGAGAAGTTCAACAGTAAAGAATGAGAGAAGCCCAAACAAGGATTTGAACTAACATTAAGTCTGTCATGACTGCACCATGTAAACAGCTGATCCTGTTGAGCTACTTCTCCTGACAAGTAGTGGTATGTTCATCCTCCTATTTCATGTGTTTTATCAGAAGGTCAACAGTAAAGTAAGAAAGATCCTGCACCAAGAATCAAACCAACCTGTGATTACTCAGGTGTTCTTTTAGCAATCTGCTCATTGTCCTGAGCTATTTTTGTCCTTGTTAAGTCAGGTGTTTGTTCTCCTATTTCTTTTGTTTATTGAGAAGATTATAAACAATAAAGGATTGAACCAAAATTACATAAGTCAGGTGTTTCTGGGACCTGTTTCTTGGAGGTTTCAAGTCATTTCTCTGGAGGTTTCACTTCAAAATTTACTTGCTGTCAAGAGGATCAGACCAACAGCCACAAACCTACCAACTGGTCCCTTATCAGTTTGATGCATGTACCTTGTTTATCAGAGCCTTTCAGTCAGTCTTTCTATGTACATCAGACTTGAAAACTCTGCTGAGGATTGAACCCACAATCTCAAAACTTTAAAGTGAGCTTCTAACACCCAGTGATACAGTCTTTATTTATAAAAGCTCTTGAGTCGTGGTCCTAGACAATGAGCTTCTTATTTAGAGATGCTCACTTATTCCTTTTGACATTGGACTTCAAAATGCAGAGGTCACCTGTGGATCGAACCCACGTCCTCAAAACTTTCAACAATAGTCTTAACAGCTTGAGCTACAGATACATTTATAACTTGTTTCAATCTTTCTGTGTACACTGGACTTTAAAATTCACGATTGACGATTGAACCCACATCCTTCCAAAATCCAGATCAATCCTCTAACACCCTGAGTCAACAAACTTTCAAATCCCACACATAGTTGTACCTGTGGGAACATTGGTTCTAATCATTTCTATCTGAATCAATATGGAGTTATCAATAGTTATTTTATGATGTGCCAGGAGAGTGTTGTAATAATGAGGAAAGATGAATAATAATGATGAGTATGAAATAAAAACTCTTTATTCACAGACAGACAGAAAAAATGTTTACTACAGTTCAGAAAGTCAAAGCAATGTTTAAATAAAGTGATTGATATGATCATTTTGGAACTTTGATAGTTAATTGTTTATTTATATATCTAAAACATTAATCTATCTGTAAATCATCAATATTAGTTTATCAGATCATCAGTGGGATAATCAAACTACCACCAACCAAGTAAAATCAATGTCAAAGAAAATAATCAGCACAAAAATCACGTTACGGTTCTGGTGATAATCAATCCCGCAGTATTTCCTCATAAGCACCCCCTATATATCCCCTCATGTTCTGCTGATACAGATAGTACTTGGTATTAACTTCTGGTATGTACAGTATATATGTGTATGTATAGACCATATAACAATACATATGTGTATATATATGACTGACAAACCATGTCGGGTTTAGACACTGCATTTACAAGAAGTGAGAGATCAGGTTGGTACTAAATAACATGATAAAGTTTCTCTAACAGGAGGAGACTCTCCTTCCTACAGAGAACACAGAGAGACTGAGGATTCAGACCAGTCAGGCCAGAACCCAAACCCAGCACACAGAGCCTGAGTGAATGTGGTGTTGAAGGTGTGGAGTTGGATCAGTGTGTCAGAGGAGACTCTGTAGAAGGACAGAGTGCCAGCAGGACAGTCCACATACACTGCCACTCTGTTAGTGACAGAGGAGGAGGAGGAGGAAGAGGAGATGGGTGTTTGTCTCTTATTGTGACAGACAGAGTAACGACTATTTGAGCAATTCAGATTCCAGGACTGATCATTCTTTCCAAACACACAGTCATCACTGTCTCCTCTCCTGCTTATTCCTCTGTAAGTCACTGATAAAGAAACATTTCCTCTCCACTCAACCTCCCAGTAACAGCGACCAGTCAGATCATTTCTACACAGCAGCTGAGAACAGAAGTCAAATCTGTCTGGATGATCAGGATATGACTGCTCCTCCCACACATATGTCACCTTCCTGTTGTTGTCAGACAGTTTGAGCTCTCTGTTTGCTGTGTTTGGATCCAGTGTGAGTTCACAGAAATCTGACGGAGAGAACGAGACACAATACAGCTGCAGTTATTGATCTATCATCTGTTTGATGACATCATCTCCATCCTCAGTAGGATGTGAATGAGTGATGTCACAGTTTAAAGTTTGTTTTGTTATCATGAATCAAATGAAAAACACACTTACACTTCCTCAGACCTGGTGTCAACCATCGGACTCCAGAAGGCTTCAGCCTGAAAGGAGGGGGAGGGTCAGAGCAGCACGTTCTCTTTTAGCATGCAAACATGGACGTTACATCGCTCTAGTCTACTGTTTTATTATTCTCAAGGATTCAGTTGAGATGTATGATCAGCTCTGACAGAGAAAATGTTTCCAGCTCTTCCTCCTCCATCAGACATTGTCTCTCCATACCTGAGAGTGTCTAATTTCCAGTGTGGATCCTCAAGTCCAGGAGACAGCAGTTTCTCTCCTGAGTCTCCTGTATGATTGTAGCTCAGGTCAAGCTCTCTCAGATGGGAGGGGTTGGAGCTCCGAGCTGAGGCCAGAGAAGCACAGCCTTCCTCTGTGATCAGACATCCTGACAGGCTGCAGACACACAAAACAACACATGTCAGACAGACTGAGAGTACTGCTGTGTGCAGTCAGATACTAACTGACAAACTAAAAGATTAACTGAATCAGGGAGCTCCAGAAAGTTGAGCATCCAGCCAGATGGGAAAAGTCACCAGCTGAGGGATGATTCAGCAGCATGTTTTTAACTCATCATTGTGACCTAAATGTTAAAAAAATATTTAAAAATGTTTATGTTTTGTTTAAATGTGTGCGCTTTTCATGTTTGGTATGTTGAAGTTTTTTTTAAACTAAACAAAATCAAAGTGGTTCAAAGTATCCACCAGACTGAGGCTGCTCTTTAGCCTGCAACTGGTGCTTGAGGAACCCCATGCGAAAGCTTGGCTGTCTAGGTACAACAGTTTTTAGACACATTTAGGAGAAATCTGTAAAATCATCTGTTGTATTTAATAATTCAACAACATAAGAAAAATCAACAAGAAGAAAACAATTTAAAAAATCTGCATGGAAAGTAATTCTCTAATGTTACATTGCTTTAATGTTTATCCTCTAACATGATTTAGATTTTAAATGGTGATCTGCTGAACAGTTTGATTAAATCTGACCTGAGAGTTTTCAGTTTACAGTGTGGACTTTCCAGTCCAGCAGACAGCAGCCTCACTCCTGAATCCTGCAGGTTGTTGTTACTCACATCCAGCTCTCTCAGACTAGAGGACTGAGAGCTGAGAACTGAGGACAGTGCTGCACAGCTTCTCTCTGAGAGATTACACAAACTCAGCCTGGAGAAAAAATAATGAACAAGAAAACAAATTATCTTTGTTTTAAAATGTTGAGTCTCGACTTTTGGTGATGCAGGATATTTGTTATGAACTTTGTTAGGAGCAGGTTTAGCTTTCAGCAGTAATTAATGATTGAAGATCATTATTAATTATTAAAATCAATAAATCTGATTAATACGAATTAATCATAATAGCGCACCACCTGTGGTCAGGGACCAATAACCAAACAGTGGCTATAGTGTCAAGAAGTGGTGTTCACTTAAAAATTTCAATATCAGAGACACATCAACATTCATAAGGTGAACAGTGAAGGTTTGAATCTGAGCACTGACTCTCGCAACCAGCCTTTAACAGAATATATATACAAATAATACCAAAACAATTTATCTTTAAGGCATAACAGAGTTTATTAATGTAAGCAATATCAATTAAGAATCAATAGCACCTCAATCAATACACATCTATCATCCAACTGCAAACCAGTTGCAGGCTAGGCTTGCCATGGTTGTTGATGTTACTGGGGTTACATGGTGTTGGTACCCACACCGATTACATTACTTGCCCACTGCCCATACTGCAGTTTTGTTTTTTATCAAAACAAAACACATTTATTTCATGTTTGCGTATCAGCGCCCACATTCATCAAATAAAAAACTGTAATTCGTAAAGCATTAAGGGCATTATCAATACTTAGTCAGATGATGGACGCTACAATTATAAACTGAAAGTGTTTGCTCCATAAGCATCTGCAGCAGCAGCAGAGTCACAGCAGCAAAGTAGCAGAGTGAGACATCTGTTGTTCGTCCTGTAAACAACCATGATGCTAGATGTTAGTGAGCAGCTGCTCTCATGTCTCGGTGCTTGTTTTCGGCAGAAACTCTTCCACTCTCAATTTGTCTGTCTGGATGGCAGGGGAGTTGCTCCGGTTCTGGTTCTAAGCGGTGGTCATCCTCTGGCTCATCCCCAGCTGTGTGCGCCACAGCCCAACTGTACACGGAGGATGACCCACTGGCAGCAGCCTCAAGCCTGCCGTCACTAACTTTTAAGTAAGGGGACGCTCTAATCTAAAAATCTAACGTTAAAGATCAAAGTAAGTACTCTACGTATGCGCATCATCAAGGAATATCTTATCTTGAAAATGTCGCTGTAACCCCATTACACCAGTATTGTCATGAGTTTATTAGTCGGTGGGAAAATTTCCTCACCATGGCATCCCTAGTGCAGGCCTGCTTTTGTCTTGTATGAGGCCCAACATTTGTATCTTTGGAGACATTTGTGTTAAATGTGACAGAATTTGTGTTAAAAAGACATGTAATGATCTAAATCACATGATATCAAAGCAAAAATCAATTTCTCTATCTCAGCCAGAGTTCATACATGTGTGCGGTATAGTATGTGACGCTGGATCAAAGAAAGATAAGCTGGAAAATACATACATTTTCTTTCCTGTGAAAAATAAAATCTTGATGGAAAACTTTTGCAGTTCAGAAATCCTGGCATTAGAGAGGCTGATTAAATTTCATGAACTGAAGTGTAACTTGATCTCACCTGAGAGTTTTCAATGTACAGTGTGGACTCTCCAGCCCAACAGACAGCAGCTTCACTCCTGAATCCTGCAGGTTGTTGTTACTGAGATCTAGCTCTCTCAGACTAGAGGGCTGGGAGCTGAGAACTGAGGACAGAGCTTCACAGCTTCTCTCTGAGATGTTACAGCCACTCAGCCTGAAGAGGAAATAATTAACAAGAAGACATATAATCTTTGTATGTAAATTTCACTATCTTTAATGTTGAATCAAGATTTAGGGATATAGTGGACAAACACAGATCTCAGTCTTCACTACAGCTAACGGAACCAACTGACCTACATTTTAATTTGGACCAAATATAGCAACACTTTAAATTTGCTCAGTTACACCAAAGTATCACCTCTATATCTAGATGGTAACCTGTGAGGAGTTGGTAAATTTGGTGTTATGTGATCTTGTTTTGAGACTGGCTGAAATCCCTCTTGTTCTATTCTAAAGATGCTGAAGATAAAACAGTTCATTGATGTTGAAGCAGGAATAAACAAACATGCAGTAATCTGATTCACACATCAAATCAAGCTTCTCTGTATTAGCCAGTGTTCATATCTCTTATATCTCAACTCATTTAAGACAAGCTGTAATCTGAATCTGACCTGAGAGTTTCCAGTGTACAGCATGGACTCTCCAGTCCAGCAGACAGCAGCTTCACTCCAGAACCCTGCAGGTTGTTGTTACTCACATCCAGCTCTCTCAGACTAGAGGACTGGGAGCTGAGAACTGAGGACAGTGCTGCACAGCTTCTCTCTGAGAGGTTACAGCCACTCAGCCTGGAGAGGAAATGATTAGCAGAAAAGGTATTTCCATTTGAATCAAAAACAGCACATGCAGCACTCTGAAATGGATAAAAATTCTAAACAATTACAGAGCTTTGTTGGAGGCTTTGACCACTGGCAGCAGCCTCAGAAGAGCCTCCTCTGATGCAGAGTATTTCTTCAGGTCAAACACATCCAGATCTTTTTCTGATGACAGTAAGATGAAGACCAGAGCTGACCACTGAGCAGGAGACAGTTTATCTGTGGAGAGACTTCCTGAACTCAAGTACTGTTGGATCTCCTCCACTAGAGAACCATCATTCAGTTCATTCAGACAGTGGAGCAGATTGATGCTTCTCTCTGCAGACAGATTATCACTGATCTTCTTTTTGATGTACTCAACCGTTTTCTGATTGGTCTGTGAGCTACTTCCTGTATGTGTCAGCAGACCTCGTAGGAGACTCTGATTGGTCTGCATTGAAAGACCCAGGAAGAAGCGGAGGAACAAGTCCAGGTGTCCATTTGGACTCTGTAAGGCCTTATCCACAGCACTCTGGTAGAAACGCGTTGATTTGTTTCCGAACACTTCAGACCACCAGGATGTTGTTTGTTCTTCTGCCAGCAGATTGACTCCAGAGTTGATGAATGTCAGATGGACATGAAGAGCAGCCAGAAACTCCTGAACACTCAGATGGATGAAGCAGAACACTGTTTCTGGAAACATCCCACATTCTTCCTCTTTAAAGACCTGTGTGAACACTCCTGAGTACACTGAGGCTGCTCTGATATCAATGCCACACTCTATCAGGTCTGATTCATAGAAGATCAGGTTTCCATTCTGCAGCTGCTCAAAAGCCAGTTTTCCCAGAGACTCAATCATCTTCCTGCTCTCTGGACCCCAGATTGGATCTGTCTCAGTTCCTCCATCATACTTGACATTCTTAAGTTTGGACTGAAGCATCACAAGGCGGAGGTACATCTCTGTCAGGGTCTCAGGCAGTTCTCCACTCTCACTGCTCTTCATGGTCCACTCCAGAACTGTAGCAGTGATCCAGCAGAAGACTGGGATGTGGCACATGATGTGGAGGCTTTGTGATGTCTTGATGTGGGAGATGATTCTGCTGGCCCACTTCTCATCTCTGAATCTCTTCCTGAAGTACTCCTCCTTCTGTGGGTCAGTGAACCCTCTGACCTCTGTCACCATGTCAACACACTCAGGAGGGATGTGATTGGCTGCTGCAGGTCGTGTGGTTATCCAGAGGTGAGCAGAGGGAAGCAGTTTCCCCCTGATGAGGTTTGTCAGCAGCACATCTACTGAGGTGGACTCTGTAACATCAGTCAGGATCTCATTGTTGTGGAAGTCCAGAGGAAGTCGACACTCATCCAGACCGTCAAAGATGAACACAACCTGGAACTCTTCAAACCTGCAGATTCCTGCTTCTTTGGTTTCAGTAAAGAAGTGATGAACAAGTTCCACCAAACTGTACTTTTTCTCTTTCAGCACATTCAGCTCTCTGAAACTGAATGGAAATGTGAAGTGTATGTCCTGGTTGGCTTTGCCTTCAGCCCAGTCCAGAGTGAACTTCTGTGTTAAGACTGTTTTCCCAATGCCAGCCACTCCCTTTGTAATCATGGTCCTGATTGGTTCATCTCTTCCAGGTGAGGCTTTAAAGATGTCTTTTTGTCTGACTGTTGTTTCTGGTCTGTCTGGTTTCCTGGATGTTGTTTCAATCTGTCTGACCTCATGTTTATCATTGACCTCTGTGGTCCCTCCCTCTGTGATGTAGAGCTCTGTGTAGATCTGATTCAGAAGAACCGACTGTCCTGGTTTTGGAATTCCTTCAAACACTCTGTGAAACCTTTTCTTCAGCTTGGTTTTGAATGTGTGTTGACATCTGACAAGAGTCCCTGAAAGAAGAAACAACAGAAACACATGAACTGAACTAACCTGAACCCTACAATGTAGATACAAAGCAAACTAATTTCCTCTGACTGACCTTCATTCCTGGTGATCTTCTTTAAAACCATCCTCATCACCACCAGAGAGTTTTCACTGTACTTTTGCACCATCAGATCCACTGTCTTCAGCCTGTCTGCATCCTCCAGTTGGCTCTTTTTAATGGCTTCAAATCCATCCAGTAATGCTTCCTTCTGCAGGAACCACTGGAAGTATTTCAGCTGCTCATTTGCCAAATCCTCCAACACTTCCAGCAACTCCAGCTCCATAGGCTTCTCCATCTCCCTGAAAACAGCTCATACTTCAATGATACATTTTTACTAAGACTGAATGAGCTTCAGTATATCACATGTCATGATCATTTCAGTCAGGGTTCAGGGAGAACTAAGAAAAGCAAAAATGAACTCATGTGCTTTAATTCTCTTCTCCCTTTAATTTTCTCCTTTACCTTTCAACATGTTTAACAATGGTTTTAAGTACAAGTATAAGAGTTTTATTAGTGACACCACTCTGTATAAAGGGCAGAAGATGTTATTTGGCACTGGAAACTTTTAAAGGGATGTTAAAAAAAGCAGGTCAGTAGGCAGGAGAATGTGCATAAAAAGGTGATATTTATTAACAAAAATATTAACTAGAATGTGTCTTTCCTGAGGAAAATGCAATGTAATTACTGCCAGCTGATTAGACCGCCAGCTGCGGCTGCTGCTAGCTGCTGCCATCAGCTGCTGCTGCTACAAGCTGCACCTCTTGCAGCATTTTCTTTTAACATGTAGCGCCACCTGTGGGTGAAATTGTATGAAATGCTACAGGCTTTTTAAGCTGTCACATCTCTGATGATGAATGATGCACTGAGGAGATATGGTAATTTATGTGTATTAGACAATGCCTACAAATCTTTGGTAACCAATTACAGAGAAATGGTAGGAGGTATCTACCGACAAATACACAAAAATGGGTGTGCCCTATACTCAGATTGATTTCAGCCAAGGAAACCACACTTGTGTGCAGCAATCACACAGTAACAATATTTTTTAATCAAACCATGAAACTGAGTGTCATATTGATTAGTATTGTTTGACATGCAGCACAAGATTTAATATGTTGCTAAAAGTCAGATAGTCCAGGAGCAGTGTTCTTTAAAATGGTCTCTGTTACTTACATGTGTAACAGTCTGTAGCAAGTCAGCAAGATACATATTTATCCTCATCATTTGTTGAAATTAAAGTTTGGGATTCAGTTTAAAATGTTTAATGTATAAAAAGACACACAATGGCATCCATCATGTAAATTATCCAGAGAAAAAGTTTTCTGGACAACTTAAAGGGGCTATATGTAAGAATTGTGAGGCAATTTACATGTATTCATTGTTTTTTTATTGCCAATGAGTGAACAGATTGTAACGTAACATAAAAAATGAGACCTTCCCCGACTTTCTCTGTTGCCTGTAACAGCCTGTGGACTAATTTCTATGAGAAGGACTCTGGCTATTTCTTCCGCAAAAATCTAAAGGATGTGACATGCTGCCCAGCCACAACTCACTGAGCCCACCGATGCTTAGTACACGGTTGGTAAACAAAGTTTGCCATTCGCAGGTTGGGTTTTGGCGGTTGATTAACACATAGTTTTGCGGGTTAGGTGGTGCAGATTGGCTCTAATAATAAATTGCCTATCATAAGAAACCAACATTGAAAAACACTGACCCGTGCATCACTACCAGCCACCAGCCACCAGCTACAGCACAGCAGGTGTGTGAGTGTGCATACATACAGCAGGGGAGACAAGGTGAAAAGGAGCAGTGTCTGTGTGTGTGTTTGTGCATGCCGGTATGTTAGTGTGTCTTTGCATATATTGTGTTGGGGTGAGTGTGGGTGTGTGAGTGTGTGTGTGTGTGAGAGAGAGAAAGAGAGAGAGAGAGAGAGAGAGAGAGAGAGAGAGAGAGAGAGAGAGAGAAACTTCAGCAGTTTTGAATTGTGAATGAATGAGAACAGTGTTTAACCACTGAGCTGGTAGAAATCACTGCCACATGAAGTAACAGTTAACATCACGTTGAGGAGAAATGAGGATGTATAATGCAGTATGTGTACACAGTGTTTGAAGGAAGAGAGAATCTGTAAGTTTAAGAAACAGGAGGGACCACCTACAGTTTGTATTGCAGTCAATGAGAGCTTGACAGCGCTCTCCCTATTAATTAAGCTTTAGATCTCAAAAACTGTAACTCCAATGGGAAATATATTTACATTTGAGGGAGAGGAGGCTTGTGGCAACATATCAAGGTAGGATATGTGCTTTGAGAGTTAAAACTGTGGGAGCGAGGCATGTTTAGATTTTTTTTTCTGGTCTCAAAAAATTGTTGCTCTATCCTGTCACACACTGATAAGATCTGAAAACTGCTGTAAAAGCCCTCACTTTTGGACTTAAACCACTCCAAAAGTACAACATCTATCACAACACAGAATAGAACATTAAATATTGAAAGTTTGCTGAGTGTTTTAAAGTTTGAACAGGGTTTGTAGGCCAATGTCCATCTGAGCATGTGAGATTCAAAGTTGCAAAGAGTTCCCAGTTTCAACTTCCTGTTTTTTTTCTGAAACAAGCTAAGCTGGTCTCTCTCCAACCGGATGCTGATTTTGTTCTGGTCAAACAGTGTCAGGCTGCTGTTATTATTCTATGGTGGCTTTTTCTTATCTTCGCTCCATGTTTTAGTTGAAAAACAGCTCTGATGATATTTCTTTCTTTCTTTCTTTTTTTAGTCCCCCAAACTTCCTCTGACTGTGTAAAACCGATAAAAAAATTATAAAGTGAACATTTGTCTGTAACTGCTTCTCTAAATCAGTCTGTCTGAACGCTGTAACTCTTCGCCTCCATTCACCTCAATGTCCTCTTTTCCCACAGTGCAGAGAAACTTCTTGACCTTTGACCTTTCTATAAACTGTCTGCTCCCTTCCACGGACTGAAGTCTGTTGTAAGAGCCAAACGTCACCATAATGTACTGTATTATTGCTGTAAATGAATAATTCTATATTCAAATAAATGTTAACTAATTGTGATTTTTTTTGCTGTTAGTTGCTGATGTTCTGAGTATACTGTGGGTGTTACAGGGTCATTACTGGTAAAGTCGCCTTGTAGCATCAGAATCTACACTGCAAAAACTCCCCTACTTGAAACGGTACTAAATATTCTTTGAACTAAAACTTTGAACTTAAAACAATTTTTTTTTAAAATTTGATTTATGCCCCATGTGGAAACACTTAACATATTAAAACATTGTACCTATTGCACCACCACATAATAACTGACCACATGTTTTATATTTTGTCTAATGACTCATGAAAAGTGAGGTGTGGCAAAACAATATTTGCAAAATGTGCTCTTTGGATGAAGCATATTTGAAATGATATGGGCCACGCCCATTTGTGCCGAAAAAATTTACCATCATTTTGAATTTTTTGGTTAACGCATTTTTTGCCTCTTTTGGCATATATTTCATCTAATCTTCACCAAACCTGGTGCATGCCACATTTAGGGGACCTGGAACAAGAATTATCAGTCTGTTTTTGGGTATCACTTACTGTTTGTCTGTAACTGGTTGATAAACTTTTGAAGGTGTGGCCTGATGCACTTAATGGGCCATAACTCTTCGATACTTAATTAGATTGCATCCAAATTTGGGAATGTTGTACATACATCCACACTGCACAAGTGTGTAACATTTCATACAGTTCTACCCAGGGGGTGAACTGAAATAACATTATAACATGATATTTCTGCAGTTCTGTTGTCTTTAATAAAATGAAACTTTGTACACCAGCTCCACAGTTCTCCATGAGAATCTGCACAACATACTGAAGCATGGCACCAGTAACCCCATCTTGTGGTCATTAGTGAAACACCACCATACTACTTATTAACTGTCATATTTCTTAAATGTAATATCCCATGGTAACCAAATTCAGCAAAGTTTTACAGATGGGGATGCTGAACAAGTTTGTAGCATTTGATACAATTTCATCTGTGGGTGGTGCTGAGAGATTCTGAAAATTGCTGCTGGTGCAGTAGCTTGCAGCGGCATCAGCGGTAGCAGCAGCTGGCAGCAGTGGCAGCTGGTTGCAGCAACAGCAGCTAACAGCTTCCAGCTCTCACATGCATTTTCTTCAGAAAATGCAAATATTCTAGTTACTTTTATTCTATCCATTGTAATTGAAGCACTGTGAAAAATACCCTGACATATAAACATGCAATATAAATATAAGTTTAATATAAATATAGTTTGCTGTTTCAGCTCTGATTGGTCAGTTAGCAGCTACTTACTCATACACAGTCAACTGTAATAAAAACACTTACACAGGAAGTAGAGACTCTGCTGCAGGTTGAGAGCGATGATCTGTCAACAATCAGAACTGATGAAAGAATCAATCATCATCCTGAAACTAAACGGTCACGTCCTCATACAGATGCACCTGATTGGTTGGAGGTGGTCATCACTATCTTCTCTGTGAACACCCACAAATCTAAAAAAATGCAGACATGCTGCTCTGCAAGTTTCGGTGACCACATACTGTTACTGCTGACCTATCACAGCCCTGCAGGACTCAACATTTCAGATGCTTGTGTGAACTTGTGAAAGGTCAAACTGCTTAGTGACAGGTATAGAAATCATGTTTCTGCATCTGAACAGATGGTCGTGTGTGAACAGGTGTTTATTTTGAAACAGATGCTGCCATGTGTGTTTGAGTATAATCATGCATAGAGCCGAGGTTGGTGAGAAACAGATGAAGAAGTATTGGCTCCACTGTTCGGGGCTCACTTCTCTACAGCAGCTTGTATGTCTGTATCAGTGTGAATGAGCCACTCTGAGCATTAAAGACAGTCTGATAACACTCTATCCAGAGTGTGTCTTTCCTCATTGAAGTCAAGTGCACAGTCACAGTGAGGCACTGTGAAAAGTGGTCCATATACAAGAGGGTCATATTTTCTAAGAATTGAATATAATATAATATATATATATTTTTTATTCTTACATGTAGATTTATAATCTGAATGGGATTCAGGTGAACTAAATTTCTTTTCTGTAGAAGTGAATCTCAAAGTTGTTTAGCAGAAATGCTCTGAGATGTTGATCCTGTTGGCTCACAGTTCATCTTACCTGCAATTAAAATCTGAAATCACAACACACCTGAGCTTTGTAGAAGGCAGCTTAAAAACAATCCAACAGCCGTTCATTATTTCTTCAGACATGATTCATCTTCAGGGCGTTACTTTGCAAACAGGGAGCTCACAGTGCAGTCTGACTCTATATGTCCACTATCAAAGGCTGAGGCTTTATATTGGCTTTTGTTGACTTTCAAACATCATCCTGCTTCTGGCTCAGGTGTAACCAAGAAAGTATAAGTCACAATAGAAAGAGACTTTACTGTAACTCTGTGACTCCTGTAACTGACAGATGAAAATGAAAACCTGACGGTCTCAAAATGCCTTTCAGGGCCTCTACCAACAAGAACAGATAACAAAATGGTGGAGCATGTGGTCTGAATTTGCTGCACCTCCCCCTCTGTCTGAATCAGGAAGTCTTTCACTCCTTCCTCTTTGACAATAAACTGCAGTTCATTTTATTACTTTCTGTGTTTTTATTTCTGAAGTTTTTTATATTAAATAAATGAGAATTCAGATGAAGCTCTGACTGTGTTTCTATCAGACCGAACTCAACTCAACTCTATTCCCTCTAGATATGATCCATCTGCTGTGGACAGATGCATCATTCATGACAGTGAAAGTGTTTCAGCTTCTGCTTTGTGTCGGTGGTTTTTAGTCAAATGACTCACAACACAAAAGTCACGAGTATCACATTTCCCCCTGCAGCACAACAGTCAGCATTTAGAAATAAAAGAATTTCACTTAGATAAATTTACATAAATAAGTTCACGTGATGATGGTCAGCCTGTTAAATGAAAACAGAAGTTGGGACGATGGTCAGTCTCTAACACACACTGAGAGACGCTTGGACTTCCTGTATTCTGAGTTATTGATGTCATGGGTTGTGGAGCAGTTGACTGGCTGGGAAGACACTGGGAGCAGGGCAGGACTAACGAACATGTTGCAGGGCAGGTGTGGAGGGAAAAACGGGCTGGGGAGGAGTGCAGGAACACAGTGCAAACTGAAAACCAAAACATAGAAAACACATTCTCAATACAACCTAGCATACATTAAACTGACCAAGAATACACATGAATATGAACCCTAGTCCACAACACCATAAACTAACCAATAAAAATCAAACGAACAACCCAAATAATATAAACGAGCAAAACCAAATGACCAAAAGGACTGGACAACAGAAGTATAACGCAGGAAACCAAGAGAACAGAAACACAGAGTCCAGATGTGTTTACAGGGTGAAGAAGAAGAGTCCCTTCAGTGGACACTTTCTGAAAGTTCCCAGCTCACATCTTCTGACCTGTGCTGATGGTTTTGGTTTGGTTTGAAGACACCATTACACTATATTCAGTCCCGGAGCGTCACATCAGTAAAGCATATTTCACTATTCAGTTCATTATTTTAATATTAAGGAATACTGTCAACGAATTCATTAAAGTTAATACTAAAATACAAGAATAAACTAAATACTTAATTCAAAACTTCAAGCTGACATCACAGAACCATTATTAGGCCTACAATAAAACTGAATCACATGACTGCTACAATTAAAACTACTAAGATTTAATTAACATAAGATTTTGGGGAGTTTCAGTAATATTTCTAACACAGGAGGTTATTTATAAAATCTAAATGTATGTAAATCATATTAGCAAAACAATATTGTTTACAAGATATTCAACCTTTTTTGCATAAATATTCTGAAAACAATGTGGCTATATTGGAAAGTTGAAATGTACTTTTTAGAGAGCAGCCATGAATACAGATTGTTCCAACAGGATCAATAAAATATACAACCATTTACAGATTTAATTCAAATGTAAAAAATGTTCAAATATTTAGTTCAATATTAAACTTGAGTTTAAAGAATTGATTAGATGGATTTAATGTGTTAATAGTTTTAAATGGACTTGTGTTGCAGCTAAAGTGGAGACAGAGCTGTCGACAGGATCATTGAGGAGCCTCAACACATCTTTATCTTTATTATTATCACATGTGACTCACTTACAGCTGCTTTGTCTTTCATATCATAACTGGAGGAATAATTTTCTAAAGCAATAATTATTGATTAATGTATAATGTATAATGTATCTAATATCTGCATTAAATGTGGAGTATTACTCTTCATTGATGAAGCTCTGCTGGTGAAAAGATAAACTGCATGCTGTTAGTTTAATGTACACAAATCACATGAAGTGCTTTTAAATGATAAAAATACTTAAATATTGTTATTAGAATTGTACTAATGATTGATTAATGATGACTTATGATTAACCACACAGTGATGTCATCAATACAAAATTGATTCTTCATATTGATCTGGATGTAATTTGACTGTTAAAGTGACTCAGAGAAACTGCCCTCCAGTGGTCACTGTCAGTAACTACAACTCTCCACATACAGCACTGACAGTAATACTGATATTCCTGATGACTCTTCCTCCTACAGAGAACACAGAGACACTGAACCAGACCCAGACCCAAACCCAAACCCAAACCCAGCACACAGAGGCTGAGTGAATTTGGTGTTGAAGGTGTGGAGGTGGATAAGTGTGTCAGTGGAGACTCTGTAGAAGGACAGAGTGCCAGCAGGATAGTCCACATACACTGCTACTCTATTAGAGACAGAGGAGGAGGAGGAGGAGGTGGAGGAGATGGATGTTCCACTGTTATTGTGCCAAACAGTGTAACCACCATCAGAGCCGTTCAGACTCCAGGACTGATCATTCACGCCAAACCAGGAGTCATTACCGTTTCCTCTCCTGATGATTCCTCTGTAACTCACTGATATAAAAACTCTTCCTCTCCACTCAACCTCCCAGTAACAGCGACCAGTCAGATCATTTCTACACAGCAGCTGAGGCCAGTAATCAAATCTGTCTGGATGATCAGGATATGACTGATCCTTCTCCACACGTGTCACCTTCCTGTTGTTGTCAGACAGTTTGAGTTTTTTGTTTACTGTGTTTGGATCCAGTGTGAGTTCACAGAAATCTGATGGAGAGAACAAGACACAATACAGCTGCAGTTATTGATCTATCATCTGATTGATGATGACATCATCTTCATTCTCAATAGGATGTGAATGAGTGATGTCACAGTTTGAAGTTTGCTTTGTTTTCATGAATCAAATGAAAAACACACTTACACTTCCTCAGACCTGGTGTCAACCATTGGACTCCAGCAGGCTGCAGCCTGAAAGGAGGAGGAGGGTCAGAGCAGCACGTTCTCTATCAGCATGCAAACATGGATGTTAAATCGCTCTAATCTACTGTTTTATCATTCTGTTCAAATGTGGGGTTGGGCTTTGATAGACTTTGATCCAATCTGAATCCAGTATCCCAATCCTTCTGAAACCCTGATTGAATCTAATCAGGTTTAACTTTCAACATTTACAGGGAACTTCAGTTAGAAATAATAAAAAGTCAAGGATTGAGTTGAGATGTGTAATCAGCTCTGACAGAGAAAATGTTTCCAGCTCTTCCACCTCTATCAGACATTGTCTCTCCATACCTGAGAGTGTCCAGTCTCCGGCGTGGATCCTTCAGTGCAGCAGACAGCAGCTTCTCTCCTTTGTCTCCTGGATGATTGTAGCTCAGGTCAAGCTCTCTCAGACGGGAGGAGTTGGAGCTCAGAGCTGAGGCCAGAGAAGCACAGCCTTCCTCTGTGATCAGACATCCTGACAGCCTGCAAACACACAAAACAACACACATCAGACAGTCTGAGAGTCCTGCTGTGTGCAGTCATATACAACAACAAACTGTCTCCACACTAACTAAAAGATGAACTGAATCAGGGAGCTCCAGAAAGTTGAGCATCTAGCCAGATGGGAAAAGTCAGCAGCTGAGGGATGATTCAGCAGCAAGTTTTTACCTCGTCATTGTGATCTAAATGTTAAAAACATTCTAATGTGTTTATGAAGAGGGAGGCTTTTGCCAAAAGAATAATGACATACATTTATCAGAGTGCATGTGTATGTACTTTTCAGGTTTGATATGTTGAAGTTTCTTTAAATTACACAAAATCAAGGAGCCTCCTGGACCAAGGTACGTTTGAATTGGGTTTCTTTTGGTACAATTGACAGGCAGAACCCAGAGAAGGTTGTTTTTTAAATTTTGGGCAAAAAACAAAAAACACATCAAATCAGCTTGATTTCTTGTTTTCTGTCTTACTGACAGAACAAATTTACCACTCAATGTTTCGCTTTTCATTGGGGGTTGGGCCTTCAGTGCTCCCTTGTTTCTGATTGGCCAGTGTGCTATATCAGTTATGTTTGCGCTGTATTCTTCAAAATAAAGGTTCCACTTCTTTTTAGACAGCAATGTCAACACAAATTACACACAGACCTTTAGCCTTTAATAATTGATGATTGTAACTGAATAATAATTTATTATGCTCTTACTAGAGATGCTGCACATAATTTTGTTTTATAACCTACAATGACAATAAAACTGTTATATCAAATAAAGGAGCTGTCTTTCAATTTCCATATTCAGTTGGTGCATCAAGTAATACAACAGCGTTTTATTGTATTGCCGGTTCATGTGCAGCTGAGTGACCATAATTATCATTTTTTATGCATTATAACGTATTTTGGGCCAAATCGTCAAAGAATGGATTGCACCCGCTGATATCATTGTGAATTGTGCAGCATTTGCACCTGCAATCTGTCCCGTTTTAAGGTCCTATTCACAAAAAATGCAGCTGAGTGCAATCTGCCCTTGTTTTGTGTCTGATTGAGTAAGCAGAGCGGTTTCCAGTGTTTCAGGCTTTTCTCCATGTTTCAGCACACAGATTGGTTCATAATGAAAAAACTGCTGAGAGAACAAAAGCCTCAATTTGCGTGTCTTTAATTAGCAGAGGTGCACACACACACACACACACAGCTCTGCATTATCACAAACCAACTTTCATGTATTATGCATCTTCTATTTCCCTAGTATTTCGCATCTTTAACAAAAATGTGAAATGTCAAAATACAGACACAGGCAGGTCTGAAATGTGTTAGAGTAATGTCGGAATCTTGTTTTGGTCTAGATGTCAACATCCCCACATTTCTATTTATTTTTTGAGACACTGAGTGTACAAACGTATTGAGGAGGTTCACACAGTGCAACGTCTGCTGGTCAGTTTTTGTGACTACTTTTGCCGTGCTTGCTGTTGGGTCTATGCCATTGATCTTTCTAATTATTGAGAACAAACTTTACTATCCACAGTACATCCTGAGGAAAACTTACCAAAGTGCTTTCATTTACAAAATAGACATAATGTGTTATGGTTACTCAGCTGTGCATGAACCAGCAATAAACCACTGTTGCATTACTTTATGCACCAACTGAATATTTTAAAATGAAGGACAGCACGTTCATTTGATATGAAAAACATTTTATTGTCATTGTAGGTCACAATAGATTATTGTTTAATTATAATCATCAATTATTAAAGGCTAAACATCTGTCTGTCCATCGATATATTTTGTGTTGACATTGCACTTTCTAAAGGCAAAGAAGTGGAAACTTTATTTTGAAGAGTACAGTGCAAACATAACTGATATAGCACACTGGCCAATCAGAAACAAGGGGGCGCTGAAAGCCCAACCACCAATGAAAACGAAATATTGAGTGGTAAATTTGTTCTGTCAGTAAGAACAGAAAACAAGAAATCAAGCTGAATGTGTTTTGTGCTTTTTGCCCAAAATTTAAAAAACAAAAAACGTCCTGTTTCCAGTTTCTGTCTGTGTCAATTGTACCAAAAAAACAAACAGTTCAAACGTACCTTGGTCATAAAATGCGACTTCACAGTGTTTCATCAAAGTATCCATCCAACAGAGGCAACTAGTCTGCTCTTTAGCCTGAAACTAACTGGTGCTCGAGGAACCATCTGTGAATATTTTTCTGTCCAGGTACAACGGTTTTTAGACACATTTTGAAGAAATCTGTAAAATCATCTGTTGTATTTAATAATTCAACATCAGAAGCAAAAAGAAAAGAAAACAATGAAAATCTGCATATAAAGTAATTCTCTACTGTTGAAGTTTGGTAAAAACTGGTTTGACAAATCATTAGCAGAGACAATCCTACACAGGTTTAATGTTTATCCTCTAATATAATTTAGATTTTAAATGTTCATCTATTGAACAGGTTGATGAATCCTGACCTCAGAGTTTCCAGTGTACAGTGTGGACTCTCCAGTCCAGCAGACAGAAGCTTCAATCCTTGATTCTGCAAGTTGTTGTTACTGAGATCCAGCTCTCTCAGACTAGAGGACTGGGAGCTGAGAACTGAGGACAGAGCTTCACAGCTTCTCTCTGAGAGGTTACAGCCACTCAGCCTGAAGAAACAATAATGATAAAAAAAAAGATGGGTGCTTTATTTCCTGTTGAAAAGACAGCAGTGTATTTAAATAATGATGAATAAATCTAACTTTATGTGTACTTACAGAGCTTTGTTGGAGGCTTTGACCACTGGCAGCAGCCTCAGAAGAACGTCCTCTGAAGCAGGGTATTTCTTCAGGTCAAACATGTCCAGATCTTTTTCTGTTGACAATAAGATGAAGGCCAGAGCTGACCACTGAGCAGGAGACAGTTTATCTGTGGAGAGACTTCCTGAACTCAGGTACTGTTGGATCTCCTCCACTAGAGAACCATCATTCAGTTCATTCAGACAGTGGAGCAGATTGATGCTTCTCTCTGCAGACAGATTCTCACTGATCTTCTTCTTGATGTACTCAACTGTTTCCTGATTGGTCTGTGAGCTACTTCTTGTCTGTGTCAGCAGACCTCGTAGGAGAGTCTGATTGGTCTGCAGTGAAAGACCCAGGAGGAAGCGGAGGAACAAGTCCAGGTGTCCATTTGGACTCTTTAAAGCCTCGTCCACAGCTCTCTGGTAGAAACCTGGCTCTGCAGATTCTTCTTTGGTTTCAGACTTCTGGGATGTTGTTTGCTCTCCTGCCAGCAGATTGACTCCAGACTTGATGAATGTCAGATGGACATGAAGAGCAGCCAGAAACTCCTGAACGCTCAGATGGACGAAGCAGAACACCTTTTCCTGGTACAGCCCTCTCTCCTCTTTAAAGATCTGTGTGAACACTCCTGAGTACACTGAGGCTGCTCTGATATCGATGCCACACTCTGTCAGGTCTGATTCATAGAAGATCAGGTTGCCTTTCTGCAGCTGCTCAAAAGCCAGTTTTCCCAGAGACTCAATCATCTTCCTGCTCCCTGGACTCCAGTGTGGATCTGTCTCAGCCCCTCCATCATACTTGACATTCTTCAGTTTGGACTGAACCATGAGGAAGTGGATGTACATCTCAGTCAGAGTCTTGGGCAGCTCTCCTCCCTCTCTGCTTTTCAACACATCCTCCAAAACTGTAGCAGTGATCCAGCAGAAGACTGGGATGTGGCACATGATGTGGAGGCTTTGTGATGTCTTGATGTGGGAGATGATTCTGCTGGCCTGTTTCTCATCTCTGAATCTCTTTCTGAAGTACTCCTCCTTCTGTGGGTCAGTGAACCCTCTGACCTCTGTCACCATGCTGACACACTCAGGAGGGATCTGATTGGCTGCTGCAGGTCGTGTGGTTATCCAGAGGCGAGCAGAGGGAAGCAGTGTCCCCCTGATGAGGTTTGTCAGCAGCACATCCACTGAGGTGGACTCTGTAACATCAGTCAGGATCTCATTGTTGTGGAAGTCCAGAGGAAGTCGACACTCATCCAGATCGTTAAAGATGAACACAACCTGGAACTCTTCTAACCTGCAGATTCCTGCTTCTTTGGTTTCAGTAAAGAAGTCATGAACAAGTTCCACCAAACTGTACTTTTTCTCTTTCAGCACATTCAGCTCTCTGAAAGTGAATGGAAATGTGAAGTGTATGTCCTGGTTGGCTTTGTCTTCAGCCCAGTCCAGAGTGAACTTCTGTGTTAAGACTGTTTTCCCAATGCCAGCCACTCCCTTTGTCATCACTGTTCTGATTGGTTCATCTCTTCCAGGTAAGGCTTTAAAGATGTCTTCTTGTCCGATTGTTGTTTCTGGTCTGCCTGTTTTCCTGGATGCTGTTTCAATCTGTATAATCTCATGTTCATTATTGACCTCTGCAGTCCCTCCCTCTGTGATGTAGAGCTCTGTGTAGATCTGATTCAGAAGGGTTGGGTTTCCTGCTTTAGCAATCCCCTCAAACACACACTGGAACTTCTTCTTCAGGTTAGACTTGAGTTTAGACTGACAACATGTAGGACTTCCTGAATGAACACACAAGAAATACCATCAATAATTGATTCATAAAGAAGATATGCATTCCCCTAAATAATGCATATATGAAAATATTTTCCTCATCTCTTGTGACATCAGTAAATATCTCATTCATCCAGAACGTTAAATCTTTATAGTAATCTTCTTACTGCTCTGCAGACAGTCAGCCAGCTCCTCCTGCTTCATTCTCCTCAGGAAGTGCAGTGTGATCTTCAGAAATGCCTCTCTGCTGCTCCTCCTCTGCTCTTCTTCCTCACCATCCAAAACCTCCTCCTCCTCCCTCTGACTCTCTAAGCATTCTGGGTAATCTGAACTCAGAACCCTCTGCATCTTCTTCAGCTCGTTCTTCACAAAAGTGACAATGTTCTCCTCCAGCAGCTGGAACAGAATACTATATGAATGACACAAACTAAAATCATGACGCAAACATCAGATCCATGTTGGACAGACTGACAATCCACTGGTCTACAAAGTGCAGCATGGAGATGATTGTGAACAGAATAGAAGTAAAAGTAGTTGTTGTACATGTACAGACCATAAATATGGAGTCCAGGTGTGTTTGATGCAGCTGGGCAGACTGACCACTGGGAACCTCTGAGCTCTCCTGGTCCACTCTGTGGAGGAATCATGATGAGTTCACAATGGGCTGCATTCAAAAACAGTGTGCATGCACAAATCTGTGCTTAAACCGTGCATACAAACGTTTCAAGCAAAAATCTGGGATTCATCATATGTTCTTATCTGAATTTGCTCTTACTCTGTGAACAAATTTAGATCTGCAGAAGAATTATGACCAAAAAAATGGCATAAAAAATACAAGTCCAGGAACTGGAGGTAGGTTTTAAAGAATAGCCTTTATTTCACTCTTCTTGAATATTATTCCCTTCCATAAGCACTGGTGGTTTGAGGGACATCAGCAGCGCTCCTGTTACTTCTCTCTTTTAAATTTAGAACTGCCTTAGACCATGTGTATGCACAAATCATAAATGTCCCACAGTCTTAAAAAATTATATAGTCAATATTTATTCAATATAAACAATATATATATATATATATATATATATATATATATATATATATATATATATATATATATATATATATATATATATATATATATATATACATATAACAATTATTTAAAAAATGATAGGGCCTAAATATACAACATTTAAACGTGTGAAATTGCTAATAATACACTATTTATTTACTAATTATAAAATTAATAGTTAAGACATCGTAATCTATAAATGATCATTATAAATGTATGGGGGCTCTGCTATTGCTACATCATGGCCTGTTGTGGACAGAGACAAAACACGATGTGCACCTGGCACAGCAGTAGAGATTTATTTAGATCAATTCCACAGATCTATACATTTACCAACTTTTTGACGTACTGTCCGTTTGTGGTGCAACAGGTACGCAGGCTGTATACAGGATTCACAATCAGATGTCATCTCCTCTTCCTAGTAATGTTTTTATCCTCTCTCATGGCAGGGTTACAGTTCTAATCAGTCTGATCACTGGCTGTGTTTCTCCAAAACTTGATTCTGGTTCAAGTTTCTCGCTGCGGGCAGCTAGAGCCCGTGTGTGCTTCAAACTGCAGCGACGGTGCTGATGCTGGAGACAAGCAGTCCTCTACACCCACGTACAACAATATGAGAACAAAAGTCATCTAAAAGTTAATTCAGTTCACTGCTGGAAGTGAAGCATCCAAAGACTCCCTGAGGTGAGTGTGTCAAAACGTTTCTCTGGAGAACTTCAATAACAAA
The DNA here is from genome assembly GCF_963924715.1 of Thunnus thynnus. Lineage (NCBI taxonomy): Eukaryota > Metazoa > Chordata > Actinopteri > Scombriformes > Scombridae > Thunnus > Thunnus thynnus. The sequence continues at coordinate 19,289,934 of NC_089540.1, read as the reverse complement.
GATTGCATCAGAGTTCTGAGTTCTGTGTCTTACTCACATCAGAAATATCAATAAATGATCCCAACCTCAAATAATTCAACTGAAAACTATTTATCCTGATTTAGATTTAAGTTATATTGTCCCAATTTTAATACTGAGAACAACTTACTTTTGACCAGATGAATGTTGTCGTTTAAAGCCAATATTAAAATCCTTTGACCGGTCGCTCTTGAAGGACACACAGCTGGGTCCAGGTCCAGGTCCAGGTCCAGGTCCAGGTCCAGGTCCAGGTCCAGGTCCAGGTCCAGGTCCAGGTCCAGGTCCAGCATGGTCTGGTCTGTGCTGCCTCCTTGTTCTTCAACATAACACACACAGAGCTTTGAGTGTGAATAATGATGGTGGAGAACAGTGATGGACAGTTAGAGATCCTCATCTCACCTCTGAGCTTTGGTCTGGCTGTCATGTTCCCCACACCGAGAGCGTTTAGAGGGAGGGACTCCCTCCTCTCTGTCCTCACACTGATCCATGCTGCTGAAGTCACATCCACATCAGTTACACACACTTTCTACCTTCATCTGGAGAGGAAACACAAATCATCCTTTACATCATTTCTCCTGTAAATCCTAAATATCAGCTGCTCCTCCTGTGATTGGCTGCTATTTTCTGTTATATATCAGTGTGAATGCAGCCAGACAGCAGTGTGAGGCAGAGAAAGCTGCCATCAGCTGCTGTACTTCTACTATCAATCCACTAGATGGCATCATGAAGCTGCAGTGAGGTGAAGAGCAGCACACATGATGCATGGAGGAGGATTTACATTCACTGACTCACACTCTGAATTTGATATGAAGCTTCATTGACATTCTGTAAATTTAAATAGTGTCAGCTGATTTCATGATTATGAATGATCCTACATATTAATAAAGAAGTCAGAGTGAGCAGGATGTAAAAGCAGATCAGCTGTTTCAAAGTTTTGCCCAAATTATTAGAATTTACTTTTCATAGGATTTTACAGTGAATACAAACATAAATAGACACCACATGTCAAACTCCTCCCAGTGGTTGGTATCTAACAAATATAATTTGGTCTGAAATTCAGTTTGTTGTGTAAGTAACACAATTATTTTACATAAAAGGTTTTGAATATCATGATGGCAACCTGATATTGTCAGTGATGCAAAGCAGTGATGTCTCACTCTGATCTTTTCCTTCTTTTCCTGCCCCCTCAGACACTTTGAAAAGATCTGATCTGCAGGCACAAAATATCTGATAATTCAGTTACAGATGAGCTGTGATTACAAAAGGAAAGAAACTGACCAATCAGACACAACATCACTATCTCACTGCATTAAAACAGAGTTCATTCCATTTACAAAAACTATGATGGAAAATATCTGCTAAAAAAGCTTAAAAGATATAAAAATTAAAAATGTCACTGAGGAAGACAAGACTGAAATGTTTTAAGTTTTTGGAATATCTGTGAATATGAAGAGATGTTCTCCAGCTCTGGATCACTACATTATATTTAAAGCTTTCACAGGAAACAGTAGCAGGCTGTAGCGTCTGACTTTACACTGCTGGAAACAACATTAAAAAAGTAGATTTAGTTTGATTTCTGAGAGCCGAAGAAAGGAATTTATGTGTTTTTAGGGACCATGTACAGTCTTAAATTCAAATTATAGTCGCCGCGTCCGCGAGAGTCCGCTAGGGTCCATGTGACGTAAATCTCGTCATCAGAGGGTGTGCGCACGGGCTCTGTGCGGACACCCGCGTACCTGCAATTTGTTGTGTCCGCGCGGACACAACGTTGTATTCCTGTAGACGGCGATCTACTGCGCATGTGTGGAACGCGTTCTCCGAGCGGACCCCAGAAGGTAGTATAAACACATCAACTACCCGTCCGCGGAGTCTGCAGCTGTCAGTGTGCGCGTCCGTTTGGGAGTATAAATGAAGCATTAAACATAAATGTTACCATTTGATGTACTGTACCAGAGTTTGCTTATAGCTAATTTTCATCTGTAGTCCCTTCAACAGGTCACAATTAAAACATAGAACAGAACAATAACAAACAGTACAAAGCAAAAAACACACAAGACACATAATACAAAATAAAAAGCTACACACAATAATAACTATAAGCTGTTCATTAATATTGTTTGATTCCAGTAAATCAATCAACAACATGTGGATTTATCTTCCAGCATGAGAGTTCTCCAAACTTTCTGATGAAATAAAAACATCATAGAGCAAGAAACAAACCCTGAAGTTACTAAAGAGAAAGTTCAACTATGAAACAAAGCAAACTTACAGTTAACAGTCCAAACTGCTGAAGACAAAGACTCTCCATTCCACGTCTGCCAGAAAAGTGTTTGCCACAGGTGAGCTGATTCCTGGAACGAGTCAGAGCTCCACCTGTAGAGGGGGAGGGACAGGTAGGAAGACTCACAACATGATGACACTTTATGGATGTTTGTCACTCATTTATTGTTCATGTATTTGTGTATTTATTGTTGTATTGATAAACAGGTAGAAGGTATCTGAACACCAGTGTGACCTGTTAGAAAACAACTGTTCAGTTGTTGTCACCGTTTCTGTCATTTTAAAAAAAAGTTCATTTAATCTGTGTTTAGAGCTGCAACTAACAATCATTTTCATTATCAATTAATCGATTAGTTGTTTGGTCTATAAAATGTCAGACAATGGTAAAAAATGTGGATCACTGTTTCCCAAAGGCCAAGATGACATCCTCAAATGTTTTGTTTTGTCCACAACACAAAGATATTCAGTTTACTGTCATAGAGGACTAGGAAACCAGAAAATATTCACATTTCAGAAGCTTGAATCAGACCATTAACTGATTATTTAGTGATTCAACAGAAAATGATTTAATTAGACAGCCAATATTTTAATTGATCAACTAATTGTTGCAGCTGTGTTCATACAGTTTATCTTTAAGCCATCAGAGGACGCCAAATCATTTCTAATGACAAGTAGGTGAAGATGAAAAAACCACCAACATGTGACAGGAAGCTCAACAAAGACTAGTAAAATTAATCTTTAGTTGCAGACATGCAGTAAGATGCAGTTTGTAGATGTTCATCTGTCTTGCTTTGCTCTGGAATTCTGCTTTAAAACTTATCATGACTAATTTAAATAAGATTGTTTGATTAAAACCAACTGGAACGGCTCTTACCAGAAAACTTATTATGGAATTATTAGGAAATAACTGACCCATAAAACACCTTTGTTGTTGCATTTTTGTCATTGTTCTACTGAAAGCTTGTAATTCAAATCTTGAAACTGTTTAAAAACTCTTGATAACAGCAATCTAGACCTCGAACATGCAAACAAAGCAACCAAATATTACAGTTTGTACTTTGACCTTGAAAAGCAGCACAAGGGACTTTCCACACGGTTCTCACGTGACTTAAACACAGACATGCAGGCTGGGCTGTATCATTAACAAACTTTATCTAACAATCATAGAGATATAGACACTATGTAAATTGCAAAATATTAGTTTTTGCAGATATAAAATTTGGCCATATGTATTTTTAAGTGTTTCAGATACATTTGTCCTTATAATTCTTGCTGTGGTAAAAATGAATAAAAATCTCTAAATAAGAGAAAAAGCATGATAATTTTGAAGTATTCACATAATTTACTTCAGTAAAAATACAAATACCATTCTGTTAATACACTCTATTACTAGTAAAATTCCTGCATCCAAAATGTACACAAGTATTATTGGAAAAATGTACATTAAGTATCAACAGTAAAATCATGCAGAATGGCCCCTGACATTGTTGTATTATTATATCATTATTGCATTAATGCATTAATATGTAGTGCTTTATGTTAGAGTTGGTTGAGTTGGAGCTAGTTTTAACTGTTTTTTTGGGGGGGGGGTAGTTTAATCTATAATAGTGTGTGTTATTATTAATTGATGTGTTTTTATTGTTGTATATTGCAGACACTGATGTCTGAGGCAAATTTCCCACTGGGACAACAGAGTCTTATATTAATCATATTTTATAGACGGGTCATTTCTATTTTTTTTTTTAATCTGAATCATAGCTGTGGAAACATGTAGTTGAGTGGAGCATGTGGTTTGAATATAATCAGACGAAGCAGCAGCTCCCCCTCTGTCTACATTAGGAAGTCTTTCAGTCCTTCCTCTTCAACTAAATGTTCAAACTCTGACTTGTATGATAACAAACTGCAGTTCATTTTATTAATTTTCACATTACTGTCTGGATGTAGAAATCTATCTGTGCCTCAACTGTGAGGAAGTTAAACTTAACTTGAACAGGTGTCCATTTGGACTCTGTAAAGCCTCATCCACAGCACTCTGGTAGAAATGTGTTGATTTGCCTCCGAACACTTCAGACCACCAGGATGTTGTTTGTTCTTCTGCCAGCAGATTGACTCCAGAGTTGATGAATGTCAGATGGACATGAAGAGCAGCCAGAAACTCCTGAATGCTCAGATGGATGAAGCAGAACACCTTTTCCTGGTACAGCCCTCTCTCCTCTTTAAAGATATGTATGAACACTCCTGAGTACATTCTTCAGTTTGGACTGAACCATGAGGAAGTGGATGTACATCTCAGTCAGGGTCTTGGGCAGCTCTCCTCCCTCTCTGCTTTTCAACACATCCTCCAGAACTGTAGAAGTGATCCAGCAGAAGGCTGGGACGTGGCACATGATGTGGAGGCTTTGTGATGTCTTGATGTGGGAGATGATTCTGTTGGCCAGCTTCTCACCTCTGAATCTCTTCTTGAAGTACTCCTCCTTCTGTGGGTCAGTGAACCCTCTGTCAACTCTGTCACCATGCTGACACATTCAGGAGGGATCTGATTGGCTGCTGCAGGTCGTGTGGTTATCCAGAGGTGAGCAGAGGGAAGCAGTTTTCCCCTGATGAGGTTTGTCAGCAGAACATCCACTGAGGTGGACTATGTAACATCAGTCAGGATCTCATTGTTGTGGAAGTCCAGAGGAAGTCGACACTCATCCAGACCATCAAAGATGAACACAACCTGGAACTCTTCAAACCTGCACATTCCTGCTTCTTTGGTTTCAGGAAAGAAGTGATGAACAAGTTTCACCAAGCTGTACTTTTTCTTTTTCAGCATATTCAGATCTCTGAAAGTGAATGGAAATGTGAAGTGTATGTCCTGGTTGGCTTTGTCTTCAGCCCAGTCCAGAGTGAACTTCTGAGTCTGTGTTAAGACTGTTTTCCCAATGCCAGCCACTCCCTTTGTCATCACTGTTCTGATTGGTTCACCTCTTCCTGCTGAGTCTTTAAAGATGTCCTCACATATGATGGTTGTTTCTGGTCTGTCTGGTTTCCTGGATGCTGTTTCAATCTGTCTGACCTCATGTTCATCATTGACCTCTGCAGTCCCTCCCTCTGTGATGTAGAGCTCTGTGTAGATCTGATTCAGAAGGGTTGGGTTTCCTGCTTTAGCAATCCCCTCAAACACACACTGGAACTTCTTCTTCAGGTTAGACTTGAGTTCACATTGACCAACTGGAGCAGGAGTTTCTGAATGACAATACAAGAAAAAGGGTGAATAAATACGTATAAGGCAAATATTTAATCCCCTCACAAATGCATATATGAACATATGTTCTTCCATCTCTTGAGACATCAGTAAATGTCTCATTCATCCAGCATGTTAAATCTTTATAGAAACCCTCTTACTGCCCTGCAGACGGTCAGCCAGCTCCTCCTGCTTCATTCTCCTCAGAAAGTGCAAAGTGATCTTCAGAAATTCTTCTCTGCTGCTCCTCCTCCTCTGCTCTTCTTCCTCACCATCCAACACCTCCTCCTCATCACTCTGACTCTGTAAGCATTCTGGGTAATCTGGACTCAGAATTTGTTGCATACCTGGAACAGAAGACTATATGAATGACACACTCAAACCAAAATCATGAGGCAAATATCACATCCATGTTGGACAGACTGACAATCCACTGGTCTATAAAGCACAGCATGGAGATGATTGTGAACATAATAGAAGTAAAAGTAGTTGTTGTAAATGTACAAACCATAAAGGCCATGGAGGTCAGTTTGTTTTGACACTGCTGGGCAGACTGACCAACGGGATCCTCCTGGTCCACTCTGTGGAGGAATCATGAAGAATGAGCTCAGATTATGTCTGTCCACACAGAAACAAACACAAGCAATCAAGTGATATTGGATGTGAACAGAGAATCAGATGACTCCCTGGAGTGGTAAAGCTTTACTAGTCCTGCTGATCCCACTGAGAATCCACAGCTCAGTCTGTTTGTAGCTTTCAACTCAGAGTCAGTTTGGTTTAGTCCCAACAGCTCTCACCAATCTTCCATAAATCACTCCTTCCCTCACTGTACACTACTGAAGTGCCCTAGAGTAAGGCAGCCAGAGCCACTGTTGTATCAGACTGGTTGTACTGGGCAGCTCCCAGTATGAATGTGTTTGACTGTGTGAATGTGAATGCTGCTCAGAGAAGTTCATCTGAGTCAGTTAAGATTTTAAAAAACAGGAGATATGATAAGTGTCTGATGAAAACACATCGTTTTATTTTTGTTATCAGTTTGAAATCCTCATCAGAGTGGTATCCATCTTTGAAGTTATAAGGACGACCCATAGACTGATCACCGTTCATAGACACACAACTGGGTTCAGGTTTGTCCAGCTTCCTCATGATAGAAACACAAGATAAATTCTGCTCAGCACCCAGAACACACTGAGACTAAATCGGTCAGCGATTTAATACACCTACTGTACACAACACAGTAGTATCTAGGGAGTTGTATATGAATTAACTGTTAAACTTAAACATGATTAACTGTATGGGTAGAGCTATATTCAATGCAGTGTGCAGCACCTGGAGGGGTGAAGCTGACACTCAGCCAGGGACACAGATGTATGAACTCCTTAAATCTCAGCTCGTGGTAAATGAGTGTTTGGGTTCTTATTCTTTAAGGCTTCTCCTTGATCTACTGCCTTGGATTGTCTACTGCCTTGGATTGTCAAAACATGCTGAATTTTAATTATTTCAATAGAAACAGCAACAAACTGAATTGATCTTGTTACCAACATCATGGATCTGTTATGGAGCTAAACTTACTCACATCAGAAATATCAATAAATGATCCAAGTCTCAAATAATTAAACTGAGAACTATTTATCCTGATTTAGATTTTACCTGATATTGTCCAATAACCTGATTTTAATGCTGAGAGCAACCTACTTTTTATTGAGTGAATGTTGTAGTTTAAAATGAATATCAAAATCTTTTGATTGGTTGCTCTTGAAGGACACACAGCTGGGTTCAGGTTCAGGTTCAATTACCAACACATCCCTCCAGGCATTTTTTTGTGATTATTGCAGCCAAATATGTTTAATTTTGCAGCTGCTTTTCTCATAAATTGTGACACAATTTGAAAAGAGATGTTTGATAAAACCTTTAATAAAAACATTTAAAACTGAGTCAGTTACATTTAAAATTTTAGTTACAGCTCACCTCTTTGCAGCAGGAGGTTGTCCTTCAAAATTAATGGAGCAAGAAGGCCAAAATCTAGCAAAGTCTGGTCTTTGTAGCTCTGGGCTTCTACAAAACACACACAGAGCTTTGAGTGTGAATAATGATGGTGGAGAACAGTGATGGACAGTTAGAGATCCTCATCTCACCTCTGAGCTTTGGTCTGGCTGTCATGTTCCCCACACAGAGAGCTTTTAGCAGGAGGGACTCCCTTCTTTCTGTCCTCACACTGATTCATGCTGCTGAAGTCACATCCACATCAGTCACACACACTTTCTGTCTTCATCTGAAGAGGAAACACAAATCCTTTACATCATTTCTCCTGTCAAATCCTAAATATCAGCTGCTCCTCCTGTGATAGTCCAAATCATTACGAGTTCCGGTTGTGATACGATGAACTTGAGTTTTGAGATATTTTGTAGATGGGAAAAACATGTACATGTCAGTGATTTAATATGCTGATCACAATGCATAGCCTGATCAAATATGACACCAAGATTTCTTAAGTTAGACCAAACAGCTGAGGAAAGGGACCCAATACTCAGCAACTATGAAGTTGCCTGACATCCAGTCCTTAATGACAGTTGTGCAGCATAGACAGTTTGTTGGGATTATCAGACTTAAAAGATGTTAGATTTTAACTGCTGTGAGACATTTACAATGCAGATAAAATGTCATTTGGTGTAAAGTGAAACTATTTTATGGCCTTTTTTAATTTAGTAGTTTAATTTTGATCAAATTGTACATAAAGCCGACCGTATTTTAATGTGGTGATGGTACACGTGAACTTCTGAGAGAAACTCAGTAGTTACAGATGAACTCTGATTGCAAAGATATATGAAGCAATAAATACACACATTATCAGCTCCTGTCTAACTGCATATACCAGTAATAAGTCATTATAAAGCAAGAACAGAAGTGGACTGTATGCGTTAGGGATGCATGATATTGGATTTTTTGCCGATATCCAATATGCCGATATTTCCAACTCACTGTGGCCGATTGCCGATGCCAATACCAATATACGCACATATTTTTTTTCCAGATGGCTGAGGAGACTATTATGCATGCAAGCATAGATTGTACTAAGTATGATCAAGAAAGACAATATATGAAGGAAGAATATAGGAAACCTTAAAACTTTAATGAACCTGCCAAGTGGGTGGAGCAGTAGAGTTTTCATTGAGTATAGTAGACAGACAGGATTAATGTGTTGGAATCTCTGGTCCTCACTCCAGAGCAGAAGGTGGCAGTAATGCATCTAATACGCTGGTTGCCAACTGCCGTTATAAACCAAAAAGTCCTCCCCCAAACAGAGTGGTACATCTTGTCAGCCGAGGTGTTTCCTATCTGTGCAGCCGAATTTAGCAGCTCCTTGACGGACTAGCCCCTCTTCTCATTTCTCAGTTTGTACATCCTCGATTCCTTTCCTCGCCTCCTCTAATCGCGTCTTAGTCGAGGCAACAGACATTTAACAAAATGAGACACCCTCGCTTCAGAGCCGTCATGTCAATTAAATATAACATGCAGCAGAGCTCCATCATCTGTCCATTGTTGTGTTACAGCCTACCGCTGTATTTTATGATCTCTGACAGATGAGCATAACACTGTTCATGACAACTTATATATTTACTTTTAATTCAAATTACAACATGGCATAATATGACAGGTATGTACAGATGTCATACATTGTTATGTTTTATTTAACACGTGCGCACATGCACACATATCCTTTATATATCTTATTGTGTGAAGCACTACAAATGGTTTGTTCCAGCTGTGTGTCGCCTCTTTTATACATCACGGGAGTCGAAAAACTTCCGCAAAGGATACACCTGTGTATCCTCGCTTATAACTCCTCTGGCAAGCCTCCTCTCTCCTCGTTCCTCTCTCCTCGAGATGCATTTTAGGAATTGAGACATCCTTAAACATGGCACGGGCAGGAGGATGGAGGAGAGAGGAGACGAGAAGGCACAAAATAGAGAAATGAGAAGAGCCCTGTCTCTCCCTGACGGTCCCGGTGTTTCATCCACAGGCTCCACTTCACTCAAGCTGCCCGACAGACCCGCTGCTTCTTCACACTTTAACCTGAATAACAAACCGGGGCTAACGTTAGCTGAGAGGCCAGCGGAGCATTAGCCGCAGCATGGCAGGAGGTAAGACAGCCAGTTAGCCTCTGCTAGCCTCCTAGCTAACATTAGCCTCGGTTTGTTATTCAGGTTAAAGTGGGAGATAGCAGCGGCTCTGACGGGCAGCTTGAGTGAAGTGGAGCCTGCGGAGGAAGCATCGGCATCGTCAGTGTGAAACAGTCCGTCGAGGGAAGCACAGTCAGGCGGCTGAGGAGAAGGCAACAAATCGGCCTCTCATAATCGGCAGAAATGGCCGATGCCGATATTTCATTTTAGAGATTTTATCGGCCGATACCGATGACGTGCCAATAATATCGTGCATCCCTAGTATGCATGTTATTGTAACAACACTGAACTTGATGACATCCTCTGACTGTCCCTCCACATCATTCAATACAAAACATTTGATTTAAAGCTTTCACAGGAAACAGTAGCAGGCCTATACTGTGGTGTCTGACATTACGCTGCTGGAAACAACCTTAAAAAAGTAGATTTAGTTTGATTTTTGAGAGTTGAAGAAACATGAGAGTTCTCCAAACATGAGATGTGAGGGTTCTCCAAACTTTCTGATAAGAAAAAAATATCATACAACAAGAAACAAACCCTGAAGTTACTAAAGAGAAAGTTCAACTATGAAACAAAACAAACTTACAGTTAACATCCAAACTGCTGAAGACAAAGACTCTCCACTCCATGTCTGTCAGAAAAGTGTTTGCCACAGGTGAGCTGTTTCCTGGAATGAGTCAGAGCTCCACCTGTAGAGGAGGAGGGACAGGTAGGAAGACTCACAACATGATGACACTTTATGGATGTTTGTCACTCATTTATTCTTCATGTATTTGTATATTTATTGTTGTATTGATGGTTTCTCAGTGTTTAAGTGAGTGCTGTTAGAAAAAATAACTCATCATGACGTTCATGTGAAGAGAAGCTGAACGTTACATTTAGATTCATGAGATTTAAGAAATTTAACTGACAGGTCATTGAGTTCATTGTCTTATAAAATAGTGCTGATAAAAGTTATTCCAACTGACGCCTCACTGAACATGAATTATAATCCTTCAAAAACAACTAGAGTATCAAAGTCCAGACTGAAGTCCAGTTTCTGCATCAGGATCTGATATCAGGATTCTACTTTGATACCTTTATTATGAGTCAATGTTTAACTGAATCGCAGTCAGACTGAACAGCGAGGATGAAACAGTATCAACTGTAATGTGAAGTGTTGAGTGTAATACCTTTCCATGTTGGTAAGCTGTAGCACCTGATGAAGACACACAGGCAGGTTCATTATTATTCTTCAGTCATCAGCAAATCAAATGAGTGTTTCTACATCTAGACTCTGATTTAAAGGCAGTCAGCTGTCATTCTGACTATTTGCTGTTGGATGAACTTTGTGGCATCGAGTCATTAACAAAGACATGAGAAATCAGTGATGAAATGATGAGTCTTCTTCTGTTCTGGAAGTTTGTTGGAACACACCAACAAACAAAGAGCAGCTTGTTTGTGATGAAGAGGAAACATTAGAGATGGTGATGAAAAGAATTCAAACCAAACAAAGTTCCACTTACTCAACTTCTTCCCATGAACGTGGTCTCTCTGCAGCTCTCTGCTGTCTGGACCAGGTCTGTTTAGAAAGGTCTGTTTAGAGCTTTATTCATCTGAGAGTTTCATCAGTCCTCTGTGTCTGCAGGCTGCTGTCACACTGAAACACTGAACCTGGACACCAATAAAACCATAAATCAGTGTGAACCTGCAGCTCAGAGCTCAAAGATCAGCTGCTTTAATAGAACACATCTGTAACCTAAAGCCACCTTCCTGCTCCGACTCTAACATGCTGTAAAAACCTCAGAACAAATAAATCTCCTGATCACTGACAACAAACATCAACCTTTGTTTATTTTGAAGATGTGAATTCAGACTGCAAAGAATCAAATGTAGATTTGATGGAGGCGCTCAGGAATCATTTCCTCTTTTTACACTCTACTATATCAAGTCAGAGCAGGAAGTGGCAGCTCATCCAATAATCCAAAATCAATCATGTTACAGATTCACATCCACATCATCTCACAGAGACTTTCTACCTTCACCTGTAGAGGAAAGACTGTGAGAAGAGCTGAAAGCATCAGTTCAATCATATCACCTGCTTCTCCAAAATTAGAGATGAAACATCACTTTGATGATGTTTTATGAGTGTGTGTTAGATAAGTTTGAGTTTTAGTTTCTGTCATTTAAAAAAACATTTCATGTGATCTGTGTTTAGAGCTGCAACTAACAATCATTCTCATTATTGATTAATCGATTAGTTGTTTGGTGTATAAAATGTCAGAAAGTGGTAAAAAATGTGGATCACTGTTTCCCAAGTACTTGAAGATTGTACTTAAGTACAGTACTGGAGTGAATGTACTATAAGTTATAAAAGCAGATGGATCCTTCAAAAAGGAGTGTCAATAAGATGAGTGCTGTCTTTCTGAATACTACAGTATTTATTGAATAAAATAAGTGAAGCCCCTCACCCCCCTGCTGTCTCCACATCAGTCCTGTAGAAGAAATAGAAACAGCTCTATATTCACCTGTAGACACAGAAAGTCAAAGCTGTTCTCCAGCGGCTGTCCGGCCGAGCGGAGCCGCATTTAATGTCTCAGACAGCGGGGAGAGCAGCGGCTCACCTCCGCCTCCTACACAGGCTGATTCAGGCGGGAAAACCTGCCGTCAGTCATCAGTAAGTGTTGGACACAGTAATAACAACACTGTGTTCAGCTACTGACCATCAACATCACTTCAACTGTTACTCCACACACACAAACTCCTCAAGTATGAACACAAACACCTTCCAGACGTATTTACAGGGTGAAGAAGAAGAGTCCCATCAGTGGACACTTTCTGAAAGTTCCCAGCTCGCATCGTCTGACCTGTGCCAATGGTTTTGGTTTGGTCTGAACACACCATTACACTATATTCAGTCCTGGAGCGTCACATCAGCAAAGCATATTTGACTATTCAGTTGATTATTTTAATATGAAGGGAATAATGTGGACCGCAGGAAGGAGGAAACCGCAGGAGGAAAGAAGGACTTCTCAGTGACCTATCAGGGGGAAAACAAGTCAATGTCAGGGGGGTTATTCCAAACTTCAAGTTGCCATCACACAACAATTATTAGCTCCAATAAAACTGAGTCACATGATGCTACAATTAAATACTAATTCTAACAGCTGAATGAAATGAAAGACATCAATAAATAGTCCTTTACATAAAGTCTTGCAGAATGTCATCAGACTTTACGACTGATAAATTGTAGACTAATAAGATTTTAGAGAGAAGGTTCATGTATGTAAATAATCATGTTAACAAAATGAGATTGTTTACAAGATATTCAACCTTTTTACATCAATATTCCAGAAACAATGTGGCTATATTGTAAAGTTGAAATGTAGTTTTTCGAGCACAGCCATGAATACAGATTGTTCCAACAGGATCAATAAAATATACAACTATTAGAAAAAAGATGCTTTTACACATCTTTATCTTTATTATTATCACATGTGACTCACTTACAGCTGCTTTGTCATTCATATCATAACTGGAGGAATAATGATTGATTATTGATCAGTACAGTTAGAATGTGTCTAATATGTGCATTAAAGGTGGAGTATTACTCTTCATTGATGAAGCTTTGGCGCCCTCTGCTGGTCAAAAGATAAACTGCATGCTGTCCGTGTAATGAACAAGTATATATAAGATATTCACACTGACATTTACTGCATTATTTTAGCACTAATGTGTGTTTTATAGATTTACTATCAACATTTCCTGATCTGCAGGAACATGAAACACATCTGATCTGAGGTCAGAACTCATCCAGGAGTCGCTGAAGCCAATTGATCGATTGATCCATCGCAACTTACTGACACGTTGTGATCAATCCCGTCAGAAACATGATGACGTCACTTGATGTTGTTTCTTCTCAGAACTTAATTGAAATGTTTGATAAATGAAGAGAACAAAGAGCGAATCAAGAGGAGACACATAATCAAACAGCTCGATCGATTATTAAATGTTGGAAAAAAGCAAAGAAACAACAGCGTGTTTGTGTCCTGTAGTTCCTAACATTATTTATATTAGAACAACTATAGATGTTAGTTTATTGATATGAAATGATGTGAAATAAAACACATAAGAACCTTCAAACAGTAACAAAGTCTCAGTTTCATCTGTCAGCTGCTGTTTCTGCTCAAATGGCGCTACCTGGTGGACATGAGCAGGAACTACAAGCAGAGCTGAGACACATTTGTGTGTGTAAATGTAAATGAGTATGTAAGGGAGGGTGGAGTGGGTGGACATAAATGTAAAGGAGGATGAGAAGGCGGATTTATGTGTGTGTGTGAATGTAAATGAGATGTTGAAGGTGTAATCTGACTTGTAAAAAGTGATAAAAAGTGATATAATATAAGGATACTTGAAACAACCATACAACAAGAACTCCTGGGGCTTAAACCTTAATTACATCGCTTCATCCTGCTGACCAGTCTATCATCCTAAACAAGATGACAACTAAAAGATGGTTTCTGACAATACATTGTCAGCACACTTGTGGAGGCAACCTCCTTTATTTATTTTTTTTTTCTTTTCAGTCGTTGTTCAGTTACCCAAATTTATACCTATTGATGGTTAATGGAAATCATGCCCCCTTCTCCATCATAAGGTCATACCAGCATTCAGCCAGTGGGTAGGCATAAAATCAACAAATAGCTACAACAATAATTACACACTTTTACCCTCTCTTAACAACATTAACACTTAATAATCATTTGAATCATTTTGAAGCAAATATTTTCTGGTTTTAGCTTCTCAGGTGTGAAGATAGAACACTTTTCTTTGTCTTCCATGATAATAAACAGAATATTTTACTTCTGGACTTTAGTTCAGACAAAAGAGAGACATTTAAAGACGTCGCCTTTGACTCCGTGAAATTAGAACCAGCATTTTACACAATTTACACAATTTCCTGACATTTTATAGACAAAACCATGAATTGATGAATCAATTAATGATAATGTTTATTTCAAGCGGCAACCTCTGGGGCTGAAAAATGAAGCCAATGCGGAAGTGCCAAAAACTGCAGTTGAATGGCCACTTGAGGCTGGCCCGCCTCTTTGCCCATTTTTGATTGGCTGGGAGTTAGGCAGAGTCACGTACTGCCAAGATGGCGATGGCTGGAGCGGCTCACTTTGAGCTTCAAAACCGTTCTTCAGAAACCAACGGGTGACGTCACGGTAACTACGTCCATATTTTTATACAGTCTATGGTTTATTTACAGCTCTACATGCACATCCAGTAGAGACACATAAAAACATGTTGGTTTCTGAATTGAACATATGATTAAAAAAACAACTAATTGAACAAGAACCCCCTCAAAAAACAAATAAGAGGAGAAACACCAAAGTGCCTCTATAGGCCAGCAGATACTTACTGTCAATATGTGTCTCATAGTTAGTTGGCAAAACTCTTCCAACATGTATAAAAACCTTTGTCACAACTTGACGTTTCAGTAAACTTTCAGCCGGTGGTGGTTTTCTCTCTGAGAGCTTCTGAGTTTCACTTTGGGTGTTGGACTTCAAAATTCACTGAGGCTCATAAGGATCAAACCCACGACCTCCAGACCTCCAAACAGTCTTCTAACAGACTGAGCTATCTGCTCTGAGAACATCAGCTTCTTTTTTACAGCTTTTTAAATGTGTTTATATGTGACTGACAAACAAACTGTCAGTCATGAGGAAACCATGTTGGTGAGAGATCAGGTTGATACTAAATAACATGAGAAAGTTTTTCTAACAGGAGGAGACTCTCCCTCTTACAGAGAACACAGAGACACTGAGGAACCAAACCTGTCACGCCTGACTGCAAACCCAGGATACAGAGGCTGAGTGAATGTGGTGTTGAAGGTGTGGAGGTGGATCAGTGTGTCAGAGAAGACTCTGTAGAAGAACAGAGTTCCAGCAGGACAGTCCACATACACTGCTACTCTGTTAGAGACAGAGGAGGAGGAGGAGGAGATGGATGTTCCATTGTTATTGTGCCAAACAGAGTAACCACCATCAGAGCAGTACAGACACCAGGACTGATCATTCGCTCCAAACCAGGAGTCATTACTGTCTCCTCTCCTGCTGATTCCTCTGTAACTCACTGATATATTAACTCTTCCTCTCCACTCGACCTCCCAGTAACAGCGACCAGTCAGACCCTTGCTACACAGCAGCTGAGGCCAGTGATCAAATCTGTCTGGATGATCCTTCACACATGTCACCTTCCTGTTGATATAGCACACTGGCAAATCAGAAACAAGGAGGTGCTGAAGGCCCACCCACCAACGAAAACGAAACATTGAGTGGTAAATTTGTTCTGTCAGTAAGAACAGAAAACAAGAAATCAAGCTGAATGTTTTTTGTTTTTTGCCCAAAATTTAAAAAACAAAAAAACGACCTGTTTCCAGTTTCTGTTACCTTGGTCATAAAATGCGACTTCACAGTGTTTCATCAAAGTATCCATTCGACAGAGGTAACTAGTCTGCTCTTTAGCCTGAAACTAACTGGTGCTTGAGGAACCACCTATGAATAGCTGTTATGCAGATCAGCCATGGTACTAAAAACAATAGTGATACATTTCTACTTCTTCATCACTTCATAGTATGTTGAGCATCACCAGTATGACGTAAGGCAAAAGGGGCCTTTGTTTTACCTGATGGGGAACATAGTACAGTTGCTGCTGCTGCTGTTGTTGCTGTTACTGCATTGATCTGAGATTACAGACATTAAAAAGAACATGAGAGAGATATCAACTGATTAAACAAGTGTTATGTGACCAAGACAAGATGCAAAGATTGCTGACAGTGCTTGGAACTGACTCACTGTGACTGACCTGCTGTGGTGCTGCAGCGGCTGCTGAGAGAGGCAGCAGCCGGAGCTGACGGCTGCGAGTAAACAGAGAGATGCTCTCAGGAGACATGGCTGCTGCACACCAAGAGCTGCAGGAAAATAAGGCACCAGATTCAAAAAAGTGTGAGAAATAAACTGAAAAGGGAACATTAGTCGGGGAAAGGTCATGGCAGGGGTAAGAGTGACACAAAAAAATCTATATAGGCAGAGAAAGCGTGTGTGTGTTCTGTTGGCAACCACTAAACATCAGAGTAGCATTAATCTTACCAATAAGTGGAGATGATTGGATTGAGTTGTTGTAGAACCTTTGGTTGCATTCATAAGTGCAACTTTCTGCTGGCCATCACTGTGGTTGATTGGAACATCCTTCTCAATTATCAATAAAAGAAGCTCTGACAATGTCTCCTCTTTGCAAAGGCTGAGAAGTTTGGTTTCCACCAGCTTTAGTTTTGAGAAAGAAAGTTCCACAGTAGCTGTGGACACCGGAAGTGTGCTGTATGTCTTAAGCAGCTCAGTCATGTCAAGGAAAACCAGATGTGCATTGTTTTCTTTTATGCATAGATGTCACATTGATTGGTGGGGGGCATGAGTATGAAGTATGAAAGACCTTAAGTTCTATCTGCAATTTGTCTTCCTCTTTAATGTTATAAAATTGTCAGTTTCTTCACAGTTTGGAGTGCTTCTGTTGTAATTCTTGCTGTTTTCCAGTTCTGTGACTGTCAGGCAATGGAGGGCATTCACGATTTCCCATGTGGAATTATCTCCTCCTTTAAAGCGTCTCTGAAGCTCTTGTGCCATTATGTCCACAAAAACTTCATACACTTATATACACGGTAGTACTCTTGCAAAGTTGGGAAGGCATGGTCAGCAGTAGCTGACATGGCAACGAACTTGAACTTTGCTGGTACTTTGCTCCTCCTAGCTTGTCCAGGGACCTCAGATGTGGGGTCCAGGCCCACTGATGTAGCCTTCTCTGTAGCCTGTTTATACTCAAACTCCTCCTCTGTTCTGCTGTGGGCCAAACTCTGTAAAACTCCATCAGCTGTATGCTGCAGCCAGGTCCAGGTCTTTCTGCTGCAATGCATCAGAAGCAACTGCAGTCAACTGGAAGACTGGACAGTTGATCTCCAGACACAACAAGAATTCAAAATTGATGCTTTTGAGAAGGGTGATTGCTTCACCTGCTGAGGAGTCTGTGGGATCTTGCTGTGTCATTTCCTCAGGTAACTGCATGACAGCTGGAAGGACCTTCCTCAGAGTCTCAGTTTCTCTCCTGAGTGTCTGACAGCTTCTGAAGCTCCAGTGGACGCTGATCAGGATGCATTTCAATAAATGCAGTGTGTCATTTTAGTTTTTCCATTAAACTGAAAAAAATGACAAAACAGACATTTGACTTTGCACTTTCTACCAACACCAGATTAAGGCAATATGCCTGACAGTGCAAATATAAGACCTTTAGATTTTCTTTTAGGATTCTTGACTGAAGTCCCTTATAGCGCCCACTCATGTTTGCAGCGCCGTCATAACCTTGACCCCGGGTGTTGACTATTTTCAGATCATTTTCTCCAGTGGAGCCATCACAGCCTTTTTTTTGCTTGTATATCATACCTTTTCCAGAAATCTACAAGGGCCGCAAGTTTGCTCCGTGGTGTTGATTCAGAATCATTGCCCTTAATTATTTATTCCTAGTGCTATAATTACTTAAATAAAGTAATAAATGTAGAAATAACGTATTTGCTCTTACATTCACTTTGTTTCACTATCACCTGTCAAAAGAAAGTAATACATACAGAAACACGACACCTGTCATACTTTTCCCCTCAAGCAGCAGACTGTGGTTAGCTGGCGGCTAACGGCTAAGTGAACAGGCTGTATAACAAACGTGCACGTTCATGTCACTTCCTCTTGTAAAATACACCAAACAACACGCACATAACACCGCTGCAAAGCCCACTTACCGGCAGCTGAAGTTCACCCTATTTACAGTGAAATGAAATCAAATCATTGTTATTTCTCCCACTGAGCGTCTGTCTGCAGCAGCAACTCAGTTACTACTGTTTGGACACGTCACCATGACCTCAGGTGAAAGGTCATCATGTGACTGACGGCAGCGGCCATGACGGTCATTTTATGTATAGCTAAATTATTAATAATTGTTAAATGTTCTTCTTGAAGGGCCACAAGCAGAAGGGCCACAAGCAAAATAAATAATTAATGTTAATAAATGCCTTGACAAAAGGGCACTTTGGACATCAAAGGGCAAAGGTGCAGTTGATTGCTGGAGAAATTGGTGCACTCAGTATGCTACAATCATTCCAGACTGGCTGGGTTATCAGGAGCAGAAACGGAACCCAGCAGGCAGCATACACATTAATATTAAACTGTATTGCAAAGGCACAGTTCACCATGGAAATGTTTACAATTACTGAAAGCAGCATCTCTAATCTTTAACTAATTTTTAAAGAAAACATTCAACAGGGGCAGATTTAGTGATTTGGGGGCCCCAGGCACAGAAACAGTAAAGAAACAACATTTTGATTTTGGGGTGGTTTACATTCGCTGTGAGATGGTTAGAATTGTTTTTTGGATGGTTCCGAGACAGTGCTGAGAAAAGTTGGTCTAGAGCCCTGTGCAGTTTGACCATTTCTTTTTCACATGCTTATTGTTACATTCATGGCATGTCTATCAAGTGCATTTACATAACATTACAGCAGCAACACACACATACCGGTGAGGATCACAGAGCAGAAAGGGCTAATGTGTAACAACAAAGCTGGCTGAACTAGCGCTGCCGTTCAAAGTTCTACAAAAAGCAACATAAAAAATCAGTTACCACCATCCAACCTGCTACTGTCATTATTCAGTTGGCTCCAAATGAGGCTAAGTTTGGCCTCTATGGTCTGCTCCACTCAAATACAGTGTACATCTAAGTTAAGAAGTCGCATTTGAGAATTTGAGAATAGACAGGCAGCGGGCTTAATATATTAATGATGAATGTAATAATAAGCAACAAATGTATCATGGCAAGAGACATCCAACATTTTTAAAAAATTGGTTGCACCGTCACTGGTCAGTAAAACTTGTGTACAGACCTGTGGAACATCGGGGGTGGACACTGAACTTCCAGACAGTCCTCTAGCAGACTGAGCTATCTGCTCTGAGACACTGACCTCTGTTTCTTAGATGAATATCAAACCTACATCCTCAAAACTTCCAACCAGTCTGCTAAGAGTTTGAGATAATCAGAGATATTCAGCATTGTCAAGTCATTTGACGATTGAACCCACAACCTCAAAGCAACCCCTTCACTGAGCCTCAAGGATCACTCTCACAACCTATAATTAGAGTGTAATAATATTAGAAACAAAAAAATTACAGGCGGAGCAGGAAAAGCTTGAGATGGAAAAACAAAAGCTAATATTAGAAATACAGTTGATCCAACGACTGGATAGGCCTTCCTCTCATGTTTTTTTTTTGAAGAGAAGCAGTCCTATGTGTTTTTGATTAAATCAACATGATATATATATATATATATAATAGTTCAACAATAAGGAGCTGATTATGATGTTTTGAAAAAGTAAGAGATCTGTCTGAACTTATAAGGTGTTAACAGTGTGTGTACGGACTAGTCGTCCACGACATCCTCGTGCACTGTTGAGACCACAGGGTGCACGTCTTCTTCTGCATCGGCTGATGGTGTTGCCTGGGGAGGGGGATCCTCTTGGTGACACAGATGTTGTGGAGGACAGTGCATGCTGCTATTACAGTGCAGACTCTTTCAGGGTTCTGAGTCTCCCCCTGAAGGCAGTGAAACCTAGAAAATGTAGCTAATGATTAGGTTATTGTCAAGCCCAAGTTTCTCATTAAGTGCCTACTATTCCTTATCTGTGTCTCTTACATAAAAGAATTAACACAAGGCGATGGTTTAAAAGAAAAAAAGTGAACGGATAAAAGTCCTAAAATGAGCATATCTTGGTCAGCTCTGCTTTGTGCGGTGACCTGTCCTGATCATTGTATCAGCACCATGGATAGCATCATGAGCCTAAGTGGGGAGAGGGTGACAGAAAATGATGCTACTTTATTAACTTTACTGTTAGACCAACGCATTTTGCCTTCACCAGAGTCATCCCTGAAGGCCACAAGCCGAATCACGTTGGTCTCACAATAAAGTTGTTCTATATACTACTAGTGTTACTGGAATTTTGACCTCTTTAGACCTCTTTCCTTTCTTCGTGCACCTTGGAAGTGGGTGAAGTTGTGCCAGAAGCCCCTACTCTGCATTTCAACAATATTTCCAACAAATGAAGGCTGTTAGCTCACTGTCGTTTTTCATCCTCCCACCAGAGTGAGCCAAAGTCAACAAACATTCTAATCCTGCACATAGTGTCTGTAAGAACTTTGTTTTGATCATTTCTGTCTGGATCAATATGCATATTAACAGGATCAATATAAATAAGAAATAATAATGATAAGTAAAACATAAACACTTTATTCACAGAAAGACAGCAACCATGTGTGGTACAGTTCAGAAATTCAAAACAATGCTAAAATACAATGTAACAATATTGATACGATCAGTTTGATATAATAATAATTCAATTAAAATCAATAAAATTTTATTTATATAGTGCCAAATCACAACAAAAGTCATCTCAGGGCACTTTTCACATAGAGCAGGTCAAGACCGTACTCTTTAATTTACAGAGACCCAACAATTCCCCCATGAGCAGCACTTGGCGACAGCAGTAAGGAAAAACTCCCCTTTAACGGGTAGAAACCTCAAGCAGAACCCGGCTCTTGGTGGGTGGCCATCTGCTTTGACCAGTTGGGTTGAGAGAGAGAAAGAAAGAGGGAGAGGGGGGAGAGAGATACAGAAAAGCACAACAACAACAGCAACTACAACAATAATAAATATTGAGATATGACAAGTAATAATAATAATAGTAATAGCCAGAGAAGACTTCAGGGCCCAATACCAACAGGACCGCAGCTCAGATCCAAAAGACGAGAAAGCACAAAAAACTCCAGGGAAGAAGCCAAGTTAGTAACATGCAGTCATGGTACATGAATGCGTATAGATGGAGAGGAGGAGGAGAAGAGAGGAACTCAGTGCATTATAGGCCTATAGCAGCATAATTAAGGGCTGATCCAAGGCGAGCCTGGCTGGCCCTAACTATAAGCTTTTTAGTTATCATTATATTATCCATTATTGGACATTGTGGTTACATGGTGTTTATCTAATGAGATTTAGTTTTCATTTCTTATTTCTGCTGATAAAAAAACTTGATATTACATACTGTTATATACAGTATATGTGTATGTATAGACTATTCAACAATACATATATGTATATATGTGACTGACCAATTGTCAATCATGTGGAAACCATGCTGGGTTTAGACACTGCATTTACAAGCAGTGAGAGATCAGGTTGGTACTAAATAACATGAGAAAGTTTCTCTAACAGGAAAAGACTCTCCCTCCTACAGGGAACACAGAAACACTGAACCAGACCAACTTGACCAGAACCCAAAACCAGGATACAGAAGGTCAGTGAATGTAGTGTTGAAGGTGTGGAGGTGGATCAGTGTGTCAGAGGAGACTCTGTAGAAGGACAAAGTGCCAGCAGGACAGTCCACATACACTGCTACTCTGTTAGAGACAGAGGAGGAGAAGGAGTGAAGGATGACTTTTCCTCTGTTATTGTGCCAGGCACAGTAATCATCACCAGAGCACTCCAGACTCCAGGACTGATCATTCCTTCCAAACCTGCAGTCGTAACTGTCTCCTCTCCTGCTGATTCCTCTGTAACTCACTGATATATCTACCTTTCCTTCCCACTCGACCTCCCAGTAACAGCGACCAGTCAGATCATCTCTACACAGCAGCTGAGGCCAGTCATCAAATCTGTCTGGATGATCAGGATATGACTGATCATCCCTCACATATGTCACCTTCCTGTTGTTGTCAGACAGTTTGAGTTTTCTGTTTACTGTGTTTGGATCCAGTGTGAGGTCACAGAAATCTGATGGAGAGAACGAGACACAATACAGCTGCAGTTATTGATCTATCATCTGTTTGATGATGACATCATCTTCATCCTCAGTAGGATGTGAATGAGTGATGTCACAGTTTGAAGTTTGCTTTGTTTTCATGAATCAAATGAAAAACACACTTACACTTTCTCAGACCTGGTGTCAACCATTGGACTCCAGCAGGCTGCAGCCTGAAAGGAGGAGGGGGGTCAGAGCAGCACGTTCTCTTTCAGCATGCAAACATGGACATTACATTGCTAAAGTCTACTGTATTATTATTCTGTTCAAATGTGGGGTTGGGCTTTGATAGACTTTTATCTAATCTGAATCCAGTATCCCAATCTTTCTGAAACCCAGATTGAATCTAATCAGGTTTAACTTTCAACATTTACAGGAAACTTCAGTTAGAAATAACAAAAACAGAGAAACAGAGAAAATGTTTCCAGCTCTTCCTCCTCTATCAGACATTGTCTCTCCATACCTGAGAGTGTCCAGACTCCAGTGTGGATCCTCAACTCCAGCAGACAGCAGCTTCTCTCCTGATGCTCCTGGATGATTGCAGCTCAGGTCAAGCTCTCTCAGATGGGAGGGGTTGGAGCTCAGAGCTGAGGCCAGAGAAGCACAGCCTTCCTCTGTGATCAGACATCCTGACAGGCTGCAAAAACACAAAACAACACACGTCAGACAGTCTATGAGTACTGTTGTGTGCTGTCAGATACAACAACAAACTGTCTCTAAACTAACTAACCAAAAGACGAACTGAATAAGGGAGCTCCAGAGAGTTGAGCATCCAGCCAGAGGGATGATTCAGCAGCAAGTTTTGACCTCGTCATTGTGATCTAAATGTTAAAAACATTCAAATGCGTTTATGAAGAGTGAAGCTTTTGCCAAAAGGAAGAATACAGATGTACTTTTAGCAGAGTGCCGTGTGCATTTTTCAGGTCTAGTATGTTGAAGTTAAACTACACAAAATCAAGGCGCCTCCTGCCATAACATGTAACTTCACAGTAGTTAAGCAAAGTATCCACTAAATAGAGGCCACTAGTCTGCTCTTTAGTCTGCAACTGGTGCTCAAGGAACCCCCTGTAAATACTTGGCTGTCCAAGTCCAATGGTTTTCAGACACATTTCGAAGAAATCTGTAAAATCATCCGTGGTATTTAAAGATTCAAGAACAAAAACAAAAACAAAAGAAAACAATTAAAGCTGCAAGCAGTGATGGAGCGGCAATCATGGTAACGCTATGTTTAGTGGAGGTCACCTGACATGCATATGCATTTGCATGAATATTTGATGTTGCATGAAGGAGTTAAATATCACTTCCTGTTTCCTTATGTTGCACTAGAGAACATCCACTAATTATATGTAAAGTTGCTGTATATCATGTGTGGACCACACCATGTAAATTTCATGTAAATGGGATGTTTCCTGTTATCAGTAGGTGGCGCTATGATTATGACTCAATATTTACATGTAGATGTGTTCAGACCTGGGCTCTTATCAAGCATGTGATATTTGGGACAGATTGGACAATGTAAAGTTGAGTTACAACAACTGCCTGTTTTATGTTTTGTGCAAAATGGACTGGCACACCACACCAAGGGTGTTCCACGAAAACTCAAAAGCTTCCCAATTTAGCATTGCAAAGGATGTGAGCTGCCTAATATGAAGTTGCTTAAGTGAAATTCCAGGAGGAGTTTGTCAAAGTACAATGCCTGCAAATGGCTTCACTTTTCCTTAGGGTATGGATCTAAGAGGTGCCAGGTACCGTTGGGCCCCTGGTACTTTCATGCTTGGGTCCTTATAAAAAATCTGAAGGGAAAGTAATTCTCTACTGCTGAAGTTAAGTAAAAACTGGTTTGACGAATCATATTAGCAAAGACAAACCTGCCTCTAATATCATTCAGATTTTAAATGTTCATCTGTTGACCAGGTTGATGAATTCTGACCTGAGTGTTTCCAGTGTGCAGTGTGGGCTCTCCAGTCCAGCAGACAGCAGCTTCACTCCTGAATCCTGCAGGTTGTTGTTACTCATATCCAGCTCTCTCAGACTAGAGGACTGGGAGCTGAGAACTGAAGACAGAGCTGCACAGCTTTTCTCTGAGAGGTTACAGCCATTCAGTCTGAAGAGGAAATATAAAGAAGAAAACCAAGTAAGGGGTTATTCATTTTTCTGCCCTGTTAAAAAGATAGCAGAGCATTTAAATAATAATGAAAAATCCAACTATCTGTGTACTTACAGAGCTTTATTGGAGGCTTTGACCACTGGCAGCAGCCTCAGAAGAGCCTCCTCTGAAGCAGAGTATTTCCTCAGGTCAAACATGTCCAAATCTTTTTCTGATGACAGCAAGATGAAGACCAGAGCTGACCACTGACCAGGAGACAGTTCATCTGTGGAGAGACTTCCTGATCTCAAGTACTGTTGGATCTCTTCCATTAGAGAAGGATCCTTCAGTTCATTCAGACAGTGGAACAGATTGATGCTTCTCTCCGCAGAGAGATTCTCACTGATCTTCTTCTTGATGTACTCGACTGTTTCCTCATTGGCCAGCGAGCAACTTCCTGTCTGTGTCAGCAGGCCTTTTAGGAGAGTCTGATTAGTCTGCAGTGAAAGACCGAGGAGGAAGCGGAGGAACAAGTCCAGATGTCCATTTGGACTCTGTAAGGCCTCATCCACAGAACTCTGGTAGAGATGTGTCTCTGCAGATTTTAGTTTAGTCTCAGACTTTTTGGATGTTGTTTGTTCTTCTGCCAGCGGACTGACTCCAGAGTTAATGAATGTCAGATGGACATGAAGAGCAGCCAGAAACTCCTGAACACTCAGATGGACAAAACAGAACACCTTGTCCTGGTACAGCCCTCTCTCCTCTTTAAAAACCTGTGTGAACACTCCTGAGTACACTGAGGCTGCTCTGATATTGATGCCACACTCTGTCAGGTCTGATTCATAGAAGATCAGGTTGCCTTTCTGCAGATGCTCAAAAGCCAGTTTTCCCAGAGACTCAATCATCTTCCTGCTCTCTGGATTCCAGTGTGGATCTGTCTCAGCTCCTCCATCATACTTGACATTCTTCAGTTTGGACTGAAGCACCAGGAAGTGGATGTACATCTCAGTCAGGGTCGTGGGCAGCTCTCTTTCCTCTCTGCTTTTCAACACATCCTCCAGAACTGTAGCAGTGATCCAGCAGAAGACTGGCATGTGGCACATGATGTGGAGGCTTCGTGATGTCTTGATGTGGGAGATGATTGTGCTGGCCTGCTTCTTATCACTGAATCTCTTCCTGAAGTACTCCTCCTTCTGTGGGTCAGTGAACCCTCTGACCTCTGTCACCATGCTAACGCACTCAGGAGGGATCTGATTGGCTGCTGCAGGTCGTGTGGTTATCCAGAGGTGAGCAGAGGGAAGCAGTTTCCCCCTGATGAGGTTTGTCAGCAGCACATCCACTGAGGTGGACTCTGAAACATCAGTCAGGATCTCATTGTTGTGGAAGTCCAGAGGAAGTCGACACTCATCCAGACCGTCAAAGATAAACACAACCTGGAACTCTTCAAACCTGCAGATTCCTGCTTCTTTGGTTTCAGTAAAGAAGTGATGGACAAGTTCCACCAAGCTGTACTTTTTCTCTTTCAGCACATTCAGCTCTCTGAAAGTAAATGGAAATGTGAAGTGTATGTCCTGGTTGGCTTTGTCTTCAGCCCAGTCCAGAGTGAACTTCTGTGTTAAGAATGTTTTCCCAATGCCAGCCACTCCCTTTGTCATCACTGTTCTGATTGGTCCATCTCTTCCAGGTGAGGCTTTAAAGATGTCTTCTTGTCTAATGGTTGTTTCTGGTCTGGCTGGTTTTCTGGATGTTGTTTCAATCTGTCTGACCTCATGTTCATCATTGACCTCTGCAGTCCCTCCCTCTGTGATGTAGAGCTCTGTGTAGATCTGATTCAGAAGGGTTGGGTTTCCTGCTTTAGCAATCCCCTCAAACACACACTGGAACTTCTTCTTCAGGTTAGACTTGAGTTTAGACTGACAACCTGCAGGACTTCCTGAATGAACACACAAGATATAAGATAATTTATTAATTAGTGAAGAAAATCTGATTCTCCTAAAGAATGTATATATGAACATATTTTCCTCCATCTCTTGAGACTTCAGTAAATGTCTCATTTACCAAGCATGTTAAATCTTTATAGAAATCGTCTTACTGTTCTGCAGACGGTCAGCCAGCTCCTCCTGCTTCATTCTCCTCAGGAAGTGCAGGGTGATCTTCAGAAATGCCTCTCTGCTGCTCCTCCTCTGCTCCTCCTCCTCACCATCCAACACCTCTTCATCCTCTCTCTGACTCTCTAAGCATTCTGGGTAATCTGAAGTTAGAACCTTCTGCATCTTCTTCAGCTCGTTCTTCACAAAAGTGACGATGTTCTCCTCCAGCAGCTGGAACAGAATACTATATGAATGGCACAATGAAACTAAAATCATGAAGCAAACATCAGATCCATGTTGGACAGACCGACAATCAACTGGTCTACAAAGTGCAGAATGGAGAGGATTGTGAACAGAATAGATGTAAAAGTAGTTGTTGTACATGTACAGACCATAAATATGGAGTCCAACTGTGTTTGATGCTGCTGGGCAGACTGACCACCGGGAACCTCAGAGCTCTCCTGGCCCACTCTGTGGAGGAATCATGATGAGCTCAAAATGGGCCACATTCAAAAACAGTGTGCATGCACACTTTACGTGTGCTGAAACCGTGTGTACAAACATTTCAAGCAAAAATCTGGGATTCATCATATATTCTTATCTGAATTTGTTCTTACTCTGTGAACAAATTTGTGAACTGCGGAAGAATTATGACCAAAAAAATGGCATAAAAAATCCAAGTCCAGGCACTGGAGGTAGGTTTTAGCCTTTATTTCGGTGGGCTAGAGTTATTAAAAACCACACCAACACATGTCAGCTTGTGACTTCTTCAGGGTGTGGAGGACTTGGATTTTTTATGCCATTTTTTTGGTCATAATTCTTCCGCTCTTCTTGAATATTATTCCCTTCCATAAGTACTGGTGGTTTGAGGGACACCAGCAGCGCTCCTGTTACTTCTCTCTTTTAAATTTAGAACTGCCTTAGACCATGTGTACGCACAAATCATAAATGTCCCACAGTCTTTAAATTATAAGTCAATATTTATTCAATATAAACAATATATTAGAACCACAATTATTTAAAAAATGATGGGGCCTAAATATACAACAATTAAATGTGTTAAATTGCTAATAATACACTATTTATTTACTAATTATAAAATTAATAGTTAAGACATCGTAATCTATAAATGGTCATTATAAATGTAATCAAATTATTAATATATTAAATTGTCCTGTTCTCACTTTTAGAGGACAACAGCTCATGTATTGAAGTTTCCATATTGGAATATGACAGCATCAGATTTGGGTGTGTGTGTGTGGGGGGGCTCTGCTGTTGTTACATCATGGCCTGTTGTGGACAGAGACAAAACAAGATGTGCACCTGGCGCAGCAGTAGAGATTTATTTAGATCAATTCCACAGATCTATACATTTACCAACTTTTTGACGTACTGTGTACTGTGATGGTGCAACAGGTATGCAGGCTGTATACAGGATTCACAATCAGGATCTTAACGGTTGTGCCAATGACATGTTTACCAGCCAAATTTGCCTTTTCTTGCTTCTATTTCTGAAACTATTATTTGCATTTCACTAGCAGTAAAGTTTTTCTACATTTTTACCATCATGGCTCTATTTGCAATGAGTGACAGCTCTCTCCACTGCTGCACCACTCCAACATAGCTTTCCATATATAGAGAAATGGGGGCATGGTAGTATGCTAATTACCGATAGTGGCACAAGCCTGTCATTTTATGATTCTGATTCACTAACATACACACGGTGGTCATAACAAAATTGGGTGGTGCGCACGTGTCATGAATCTGACAGTA
Source organism: Thunnus thynnus (assembly GCF_963924715.1). Taxonomy (NCBI): domain Eukaryota; kingdom Metazoa; phylum Chordata; class Actinopteri; order Scombriformes; family Scombridae; genus Thunnus; species Thunnus thynnus. Next base: position 19,261,361 of record NC_089540.1, on the reverse strand, counting down.
ATTCTGTGTGCACGCTTATTTTGTGCGCAAAGTACAGTGGAAACCGTTTATAGTGATCACGGTTACAATGATCAACTGCTTATATGGATCAAAAAGCTTGGCACAGAATCATTCCTATACAAATGCTGTTTAAATAATTTGCTTAGAGTAATCAAGTATTCCACTTACAGTGTTCTTTTTGTGTCTTTGCATACATGAAAACATATGGAAAAAAAATTAAAACTATGGTAATTCAATTTTTTTTTCTACCTTACTCCCATGATACGCATATGATATGCAATTAGCGGCTGCAGCCATTATCAGGTGTTGTGGTGCACCTCTGCAGGTTTGTGCAGAAGTACAGGGTGTGGGCTGTTTATCTGCAACCACTGAAACAATCAGAAAATAGTGTTTTATTCTTCTCATTCACCGGCTTTCTCACTACCACTGCTCGCTTTCCTCATCCACTCTCTAGCTTGCTCAACCACTGCTTATTTCTCTCTCGCTTTCTCTTGTCTTTTTTAAAATGAGTCGGGAATTTGTCAGCAAAGCCTAACTTTATTTTTAATGTTATCAAACAAAGAGAAATGTCATCCCGTCTTACTAAGAATGTTTTTGTCCTCCCTCATGGCAGGGTTACAGTTCTAATCAGTCTGATCACCGGCTGTGATTGGCCACCGCAGTGTTATGGGTTGCGTTTCTCCAAAACTTGATTCTGGTTCAAGTTTCTCGCTGCAGGCCACTGCGGCCCCTATCCCCGCAGCCTAAATGCACAACCAGTCTGCTTCCAGCTGGTTACCTGAGTCTGGTGCTGCATGCACATTGAAATCATGCCGGGAAAAAGAAAGTCATTGTCTCTAAATGAAAACATAGTCTCCTTGAAGCTAATGACAAACTGGCAAAAATGAGCCAACAAGATGCAGCAATGAAGTGTTTGAAGCAGCTGCACTATATTTTGAAACAGTCGATAAAATTCTGTGAATACCGAAGCCTGTTTTATTACTTTATATTCATGTAATAAATATACAAATGTCAATTTGATGATAATCTGCATGAGAAATAAAGAAAAAGAAAAATAATCGGTTGTAATAATTATCCACTTATGGTGATGAATTTGACCCGGACAGATGTGATTATAAGCAGTTTCCACTGTAATAACATTTCTACACATATATTAGTGAATGAGCTCACATTACGTTACCACACAGAGACAAACACAAGCTAAAGGTCAATCAAGTGATATTTGGATGTGAACAGAGAATCAGATGACTCCCTGTAGTGGTAAAGCTTTACTAGTCCTGCTGATCCCACTGAGAATCAACAGCTCAGTCTGTTTGTAGCTTTCAGCTCAGAGTCAGTGTGGTTTAGTCCCAACAGCTCTCACCAACCTTCCATAAAGCTCTCCCTCCCTCATTGTACACTGCTGAAGTGCCCTGGAGCAAGGCAGCTAGAGCCTGCGTGTGCTTCAAACTGCAGCTATGGTGCTGACGCTGGAGACAAGCAGTCCTCTACACCCACTTACAACAACATGACAACAAAAGTCATCTAAAAGTAAATTCAGTTCACTGCTAGAAATGAAACGTCCAGAGACTCCCTGAGGTAAGTGTGTCAAAATATTTCTTTGAAAAACTTAGAAAACAATAACAAAGATTGCTTCAGAGTTCTGAGTCTTACTCATATTAGAAATAACAATAAATGATCCAAATCTCAAATAATTCAACTGACAACTATTTATCCTGATTTAGATTTTAGCTCATATTGTCATGTCTCATATTGTTTGACACTGAGAATAACTTACATTTGATCAAATGATTGTCTTTGTTTAAAATTAGTAACATCCTCCTTTGACCAGTCGCTCTTGAAGGACACACAGCTGGGTCCAGGTCCAGGTTCAGGTCTAGCAGAGTCTGGTCTCTGATGGATCCTGGTAGAAAAACAGCACTTATCATTTTATTAAAGCTCACATATTCAGCAGAATTATTCTTTAAAACATGTCAAATTTGAACAGTGTTAATATAAAAAAACAACACATGCAAATCGCACCGTTCATACATAAACTCATATGTTTTATACTCTTCTTCATAATTTTTTTTATCTATTACTATTGATTTTACTATTTTAAATATTTCTTTTTTTCCTTACTGCACTGTTGAGGAGCTAAAACCCTCAATCTCAAATAATTCTACTGACAACTATTTAGACAACTGATTTAGATTTAAGCTCATATTGTCCCAATTTTAATACTGAGAACAACTTACTTTTGATCAGATGATTGTTTAAAATTAGTAACATCCTCTTTTGACCAGTTGCTGTGGAGGGACACACAACTGGGTCCAGGTCCAGCTGAGTCTGGTCTCTGATGGATCCTGATAGAAAAACATCACTTATAATTTTATTAAAGCTCACATATTCAACAGTATTCTTCTTTAAAACATGTTGAATTTGAACAGTTTTAATATAAAAAAAACAACACATGCACACCGTACTATACATAAATACACTCATATGTTTTATACTCTTGTTCTTCATACTATTGTCTATTACTATTGATTTTATTATTTTAAATATTTCTTTTTTTCCCTTACTGCACTGTTGAGGAGCTAAAACCCTCAATCTCAAATAATACTACTGACAACTATTTATACTGATTTAGATTTAAGCCCATATTGTCCCAGTTTTAATACTGAAAAAAAACTCACTTTTGATCAAATGATTGTCTTTGTTTAAAATTAGTAACATCCTCCTTTGACCAGTCGCTCTTGAAGGACACACAGCTGGGTTCAGGTCCAGGTTCTGGTTCAGGTTCAGGTCCAGCAGAGTCTGGTCTGTGCTGCCTCCTTGTTGTTGTTGTTGTTGTTGTTCTTCTCCTCCTACACACACTACACAGAGCTTTGAGTGTGAATAATGATGGTGGAGAACAGTGATGGACAGTTAGAGATCCTCATCTCACCTCTGAGCTTTGGTCTGGCTGTCATGTTCCCCACACAGAGAGCTTTTAGAGGGAGGGACTCCCTCCTCTCTGTCCTCACACTGATCCATGCTGCTGAAGTCACATCCACATCAGTCACACACACTTTCTACCTTCACCTGGAGAGGAAACACAAATCATCCTGTACATCATTTCTCCTCTCAAATCCTAAATATCATCTGCTCCTCCTGTGATTGGCTGTTATTTTCTGTTATATATCAGTGTAAATGCAGCCAGACAGCAGTGTGAGTCAGAGAAAGCTGCCATCAGCTGCTGTACTTCTACTATCAGTCCACTAGATGGCGTCATGAAGCTGCAGTGAAGTGAAGAGCAGCCCACATGATGCATGGAGGAGGATTTACATTCACTGACTCACACTGACTGAATTTCATTCATATTCAATCAATTCAACACCAATAAACAACGTGTTAATAGTTTCAGTTATCTATTAGTTCTCTTTGATGTTGTTGTCACATTAGTAGTGCACATGACGCACAAACACAAATGTATTAAATGATTAGAATCAGGGCACATTTACTTTGATATGACTTCTTTTACAGTAAATACAAACTAAACAGCAGCAGATGTTAGATCTTAACTGCTTTTAATGATGCAAATAAAATGTAATTTGGTGTAAAGTGAGACTATTTTATAGCCTTTTTTAATTTAGTAGTTTAATGTTGATCAAATTGTACATAAAGCCGACAGTGTTTTAATGTGGTGATGGTACATGTGAACTTCTGAGAGAAACTCAGTAGTTACAGATGAACTCTGATTACAAAGATATATGAAGCAATAAATACACACATCATCAGCTCCTGTCTAACTGCATATACCAGTAATACGTCATTATAAAGCAAGAACACAAGTGGACTGTATGCATGTTATTGTAGCAACACTGAACTTGATGATGTCCTCTGACTGTCCCTCCACATCAGTCAATACAATACATTTGATTTTTTTCACAGGAAACAGTAGCAGGCCTATACTGTAGTGTCTGACTTTACGCCGCTGGAAACAACCTTAAAAAAGTAGATTTAGTTTGATTTGTGAGGGCTGAAGAAAGGAAATAATCATCAGCTGTTCATTAATATTGTTTGATTCCAGTAAATCAATCATTTAACAACATGTAGATTTATCTTCCAACATGAGAGTTCTCCAAACTTTCTGATGAAATAAAAACATCATACAGCAACAAACAAACCCTGAAGTTACTAAAGAGAAAGTTCAACTATGAAACAAAGCAAACTTACAGTTAACATCCAAACTGCTGAAGACAAAGACTCTCCACTCCACGTCTGAAGAGAAAAGAAAAGTGTTTGTCACAGGTGAGCTGTTTCCTGGAACGAGTCAGAGCTCCACCTGTAGAGGAGGAGGGACAGGTAGGAAGACTCACAACATGATGACACTTTATGGATGTTTGTCACTCATTTATTGTTCATGTATTTGTATATTTATTGTTGTATTGATGGTTTCTCAGTGTTTAACTGTGTGCTGTTAGAAAAAATAACTCATCATGACATTCATGTGAAGAGAAGCTGAACGTTACATTTAGATTCATCAGATTTAAGACGTAACTGACAGGAATAAAACATTGTTTTGTAATATCCGTAAAGTTATTTCTTCACATCAATAATTGACATTGAATCACAGATCAGATGGAAATAATCTCCATCACAGAGTCAGAATTCAAATCAATAATTCACACAAATCTGACTTTTGGACTCTTCAGAGTTTCTTCTCACACAGACACGAAAAACAAAAGCGTCTGAAATATGAATGTAATGAACAGACGGCCATCTTTCCTCATCTAAGGAGGAAGTTTATCAGCTGATATTTCTGTTTGAAATGAAACTCCATCCAACAATAACACATTCATAATAAATTAGTTTCTCCAGCTGAAATAATTAGTGATTCATTTCCCACAAACTAGAGAAAACCATGTCCCTTTAATGTAGACAAATTAAACTCCACTTACTGAACTTTTTCTCATGAACTTCGTCACTCTGCAGCTCTGTTTGCTCTGTCTTGAGCAGGTCTGTGTAGAAAAGCAGGTTTGTGCTTCAGTTAAATCTGCATTTTCATCACATTCATTTAACTGACGCAGCTTCTTGTCCTTCATCAGTGTGTGTGTGTGTGCAGGCTGACACACCTTCATCTCTTCACTACCAAAGTATGCAGTCTGACTCGTTGAACTGAGTCTCAATCAGATGCTAACGTGTGATTAAAACATGAAACTTCCTCATAGGAACACAAACACTCAGCTGATGTTTGAATGTTTGAAAGCTGGAGTTCATGAATCACTGACAAACATTAACATGAACTAATCAGTCAGATCAATTAACTGTAAAACATCTCTAGCTTTAATATTATCACATGTGATTTACTTACATTATAACTGGACAAACACTTTTCAATGTGCTGATGATCATCTTTAAGAATAATTATTGATTATTGACAACAAATTACCTGAGAGACAAGGCAAGAAGAGCTTTTTACACCATCAGAAGGAACATCAAGTATCTGGCTTAAAGTATTGGACTCTGTTATATAACTTATTTCCCTTTATGGTTGCAGGTCTGGGGTCCACTCCCCAAAAAAGATTTTATAAGAAAGAACGCATGCAGAATTCTGCAAATCCATTTTCACGTCCAATGAAAAGTTTCAAATATACCCACTAACCATGAAAATTCAAGGGAGAGCATTTAAATTTGAGAAACATCTAAAAGAAAGTGACCCATAAAAAGGTCCTCACCCACAGAGAGATCCTGAGAGAAGCCCCCTCAGCCAGTCGGCTCACAAACACAAGCAGAGTCCCCACACAGAAACAACATTAGACTAAACCAAAGTATAACAAAACAAAAAGAAAACTATCTCACAGAATGGAGAGAATCAACCAAAAACCAGAATAAACTGGAATGTTATTTGGCCCTAAACAGAGAACACTCTGTGACCGATCCAAGATAAGGATCTCTCTTGAACATGTACAGACTTGGTGAGCACAGCCTACCATGGAGAGAGGCCAAACAGCAGCAAGATTTGTGAACTGTTGTGATCAGAAAAGGGCGTCTAATGGAAAACAACCACCATGAAGACTGTCAACCACCTGTGTATTCCTGCACCAAGCATTTGGACTGTGCTGTTCTCTGTACATAGACACATTTACTCTACATACATTCATTTATTTTTAAAAAAGAAACAAAAAATTGTTGCAGTTTACATAGTTCTCACTTACTTTTATCTAAATTTTTCACTGCAAGTCTACATTTTTCCGTTTTATTTTAAGCTATTTTTACTATTCTTATATATATATATTTCTAACAGCAAAATCACAATTCTTCTGTTTATGTACATTTTTTGTAGTTTTTATTTTGGCAATGTGAAGCTTTGGTGCTCCACCAGCAACGCTGACACTCTCCTCTGAGTCTGCAGCACAAAAGAACTGAAGAACACAAATTTTATAACGAGGAGATTTGATTTTAGCTGCTACCTGGAGACCACACAGACACGTTATTTAAAGTAGCATCAAATAAAAATACTCAAGCAAAGTACCTCAAAATTGTACTTAAGTAAATATACTTAGTTATTTTCCACCACTGCAACTATTTCAGGCACAGTAATTCTCCGTTACTACAAACCTGGACCTTTAATGTTTGAATTCGGTGAAATGCACCTTTAATACGTCCCATAATGAACGCAAAGCTGTTTTAATTATCTGTCTGCAGTAATGTGAGTTATTTCTATCCAATCAGAAGCGGTTGCCAGGCAGCGCAGCTCTGCTCGGCCAATCACCTTTTTTCCTTTGGCCGTTGCCCGCCATACCGAGTGAGAGACGCCGAAGACGAGAAACGCGGAAAAAAACGGGTGAAAAAATGGAATAAAACCAACATTTGAGAGGTCGCTTCGTGTTAACGGTTTGTCAACGCTGAGATCAAATTAATTACTGAAGAAATGTGGACGCCGAAAAGGTTTTGGAGCTGTTTTTTTGGCGGCGGCTGGACGTTAATCAGAACACCTGCGGCTAAACGGTAAAGCTAACAAGCTAACTAATTAGCCGTGAGCTTTAGCCTTGTTTTTGTTTATATTTGAACTCATTTTAATTTGTTGACGTCTGTCTGTATCGTGTCTATACTCAGTAATTAGTTCGTGGTAACCAGTGGTGGAACCTGAGTACATTTACTCAACTACTGTACTTAAGTACAATTTTGAGACAACAAATTGTTAAAGAGTAAACTTGTGTTTTCCAGGTTTTCTTCTCGTTCCGCCGCCTCGGACCAGTTCCCGGATCTTACAGGTGAACAGGTACGTTTGGAAAAGTCTCAGCATTTCAACATTTAGTCGGCTGTTAGGAAACTATTTTGACTATTTTTTTTAAAACTGTTTTTCCAGTAGAAAATGTCGCAGATTCCAGCATGTATATAAAGCTGTGTGAAGCTTTTTTTGTGAGGCATATTTGATAACAAACTGAATATTTGGGGTTTTTTTCGCCTCTGGTTGAATTTAAACACCACTTTTGAAGTTTTTTTTAGTGGCAGTAGTTTTAGTCGTTGTCGTAATAGCAGTAGTTATGGCCGCTTGATTATGGTAAAAATCATAATCATATTATTTTGGTCAATATTACGATCACGATTATTTAACATGATTATTCGTTGACTTTGGAAACATTATGCAGTTATTGAACTTAAAAATTGGCTTTGTAACAGTGGATTTCCTTGAACTTTAAATAAAATTCAACTGAAAAACTTAAACATTTTAAAGAACTGAATATAAAAAATAGATAAATACATACATTATATATATATATATATATATATATATATACATATACATATCTATATATATATATATATATATATATATATGTATATATATATATATATATATATATATATATACATATATACATATATACATATACATACATATAATAAGTAAACATAAAGCATATTATTGTAGTGATTGTTAAGATGCGTGTTGTGTGGAGAGTGATCAATACTAAAATGATGACAAACAAGAGGTTTGATAGAAATCATTGACTTGTATTATCCTGCAGTGTGTTTATATGCAGTTCAGTAACCAGTCGGTTTTCTCCAGGAAGCTGATTTCTTAACTGTCATGTAAATGAGAAACCTGGTTTCTGTAATCTGAGTTTGGGATTAGAGAAACCTGGTTTCCACTGGTAGTTTTACTCCCTGGTGAACGCCGATTTCTCTGCCATGTATCTGCGTAACCAGGTTTCTAATTAGCTTTTTACTACTTAGCATATTCACAATAACAGACTGCAGACAGAGAAAGCACAGCTCCAAGCAGCTGGATGTAAGTGTAGCGGGGGACTATATTAGCCTCACAGTTTACAACGCCCCCGTTAAGTTTCCTTTATATGGCTGATAATAGTGACAGCCTACAGTCTCTATGTTGTGTTGTGATGATGATGATGGTGGACTAACGGCTGACAGTTCGTAACATCAGTTGACTCCAACGAAGACGCCCAGACACTCCGATGTTGATTCAATGATGTCTGTTTATTGCTTACAAGCACTTCGGGATCTGGGGGATACAAGCCCGGTCTGTAAAACTATTTAATATTAATATGATTTCTGTGACGAAGCTTAATAACCATTAAATAACAAATTACAGGGCAGACGGTCTAACCTTGACCAGGATCAAAAACTCACTATATTACAGATTATTGATACAGATGAATCAGTTCACATAGATAATCACTCTGAATGTCAATATAATTATAATTAGTAATAAAGTCTCTCTCAGGTCAGCTATACATTATTATTTACAGGTTTCCATTTAATAGTCACACACTCACCTGGGGGATACGAGCCCGGTCTGACTGGTTCCCCGATGATGCTTTATAGCTGCATCGTTACCTTGGATACTATGTAGCCAAGTATTACATATTAAATATAAGATAACAGCATAAAATAATGAAAATAACACAAATATGTACACCTTACAACTGTTAGACATAGTGACCATTTAAAGCTCAACTAATGTATTTAATGTAATGTGCAAGAGGCAGATGTTACATAAGTAGAGATCATTACACGGAGCGAAACATCCTCGTATCTAAAATAATAGGATCCAAAGTCTGACTGAAACTAAAACAAAGTAGCCTGTAGATGTTTTAATAAGTCAGTTTCCACAGCTGAACGTTTGTTTGTTAGTTAAATTCAGACACATTCATGCTGTGAGGAAGACTCTGCTCTGTCTGTCTGTCTCTCACTGTTCGGCTGCTCTGACACACGATACGCTGGATTTATAACACAAGACAAAACCAGAACATCATACGAAACGGAATGTGGCACAGTAATCGTTTTATCGTGTGACGAGAGAAAAACGTCTGTTGTTTCATATTATTTTCTATTGTTTATTTTGTTGTGTCACAAATCACACTCTTTACGGCAATATTTTTCATTTGGACTCGATCTTTTGTGCGCGTTACCTTGATAAATTACTCTTGGATTTTTATTTGCGAAGCTTTTATTGCACTTACAGTAACATAACGAGTTTAGTTGTCTATCTCTCTTCTGCTTCGCTGCACACACGCGGAGGGCTCAGCCCCGCCCACACTGAGGAAGAGGAGAGAAGCAGCGAGACGGCGACCATACATGACAGCAAAACGCAGTAGAGACTGTCTTTATTTATGTTATTTACCAAATTTATGTGCACTAGTTTCATTTTAGCTCAGTGTGAGAGTCTCTGCTACGTTTTGCTGTCATTTATGGTCACACTAGTTGGTGGTGGCAGTTAGGGTCGCCACCTTCCATGCAGACAAATAAAGGACTCCTCCCGCTCCTCAGGGACCACCACTGGCCCGAGGGGTGGGGTGCCAGTCCCACAAGTCCTGCCCCCTCCATGTTAGCAGATGGGACATGAGCCAAACTAAAACAATCGAAGAGTACATGGCAAATAAATTTTTCCCCGGGACGATTTCTCTCATTTTAGGTGGTTCTGATCACACTGATGTTTGTCCAAGTGCTCATTTTCCTGATAAGTTTTTAATCAGTTGTTAGACGATATAAAGGCCATCAGCCTGCCACCCGACTCTACTGCGCAGACTCTGGCTCCAAATGATGTCACACAAGCAAGATGGCCGCTCCCGGAAAGGAGATATTTTGACTTCATTTTTGCATAGCGGCAGGAAGTGGAGACGCGTCGTCCATCTTTATATACAGTCAGTGGGTTGAAGAGTCAACAGATTTCTCTGATGTTTGTTTTACTAGTTTTTCCACTTCTTATCACTCTTTGCAGCACTGAGTAGCTATTTGTCTTTCAAACGTTGCAGTAAGACTCTGAGCAGGTCTCCTCAAAGTTGTCAATCCATTTGTCGGCCATTCTGGAAAATATCCTTTCCACACATCCAGTAGATGCTGGGATGCTCAGGATGTGGCTGATGATGACAGTATGTTAGGCAGGTCAGCTACTTGAAAGATAACCTCCCACCTGGGCGCCACGCCTTTTGACTTCCATTCATCTTCTGCATCTTCTCTGCGACCCTCCAGAATGTTATTTGCTGTGCTGCATTCATGTAGTTGATCCATGTTGACTTTATGGATGAGGTTGAGCTTACTAGTGACCCTCTCGATATCACTGAAGGTAAGCATGCCACAGTGCAGAGAGAGAGAGGTTGTAGGGAGAACAGCCAGTTCTCTGAAAAGTCAAACCATTTCTCAACATATGATATTGCCGTATTAAGAAATGCTGTGAAATCTGCCCCTGCCTTGTTTGCATCATGAGGAAGGAGACGCTGCAGCTTCACTTTCATCAAGGAGCCATTGAACTGGTCGTCTCGTCTCTGTGTGAGATTTTGCTTGATGTTATCCAAGATGGAATATAAGTCAACATAGGTGGTAGAATTGCTTTCCGACATCTTTACGACTTCCTCAAAGAGGGAAAGGATGTTATTACAGAGGAGGAGGTAAACCTCCACAACATCCCCATCCTTCTCAGTTGAGTCTTCACTGAGCTTTAACAAAGCTACGATCTGTCTGGGATGCTCATCCTCCAGGCTGATGAAGTAAGACTTCAGAGTCTTCAGGTTGCATAAGCCAGATGATGGCTGGATTGAGGGCACTGGCATCCAAAATTGGCAAAACTCTGAGGGATTGTCTTCGTTGGGCAGATGTTGAGAAGAAGCCATGGACCTTCAGCACAACGTTTTCACATCTACAGTGAACTGGTTGACAGTGAGCAGATCTTTTTGCTTTTTGGTCAGGTTGGTGAAGACAGAGTTGTGGATTCTGTTATGATGTGTACTGTCTGCACTAGATGCTGTCACCTAATCTTATGATAAGCCAAATTTATCAAAGGGATTGTTGTATGTGATCTACCATCCAAGCAGGTGACTCATCTGCATTCTCTATGAAATCAGACATTTTGCTGGTGACCTCACTTTCTGGCCTGGAGAATTGGACAGCAAAGGGAAACATCTTTCTGTTCTCCTTATTTGATGCATTTGTCTGTATGGAGAACTGGAGGTGTTTACTTGATGTTAAGACGTTCAGAACATCACCCACTACCCTCAGAGCAAGGACATCTTTGACCATTGCGCCTGTTTCAAACTAAATACTTCCTGCAGACATGCTGCAGCAATGAATTAATGCTTAAAATATGAATAATTTATTTCACTTAAACTCTCTCCAACCAAAAGTGGCACAGAAAATAAAGTTTAATGTGGTTAAAGCAGGAAAGTCAGTTAATCAGTCTGCATTGATCTATAAATGAATGTGGGTGATTCTTACAGTATCTGTTGTCCACAGCTGTTTATACTGTATGAGAAGCTTCTCCTTCAGTTCATTGAATTTCTGCAGCATCTGAAGGCAGCAGGACTGATATTGATACTGATATTGACTACGTCCATATTTTTTACAGTCTATGTCTCCAACTGTATTTTTAGCAAAAGTAACATCATGTTTTATTCTTGAGATACATGCAGTGCAAACGCTGTTGTGTAACATTAATTACTAAACTATGTGACATGTACGAGGTGAGATACATGAGAATTATTGCTGAAATAGTGTTGGTCTGATATAATCATATAAACGTCTTTACCAAATTAATAATTTTTTTATTTCTATCATTATTATAGTAACAAGCTGAGGAAAAACACTACTCCATCTGTCTTTGGGAGCAGATTTGTGGTGATGTGTGTTCATGTCGTGACGCTCTGAACATTCCAGACATTTCCTGAAGAAAAGCTTTCCGTTTGTTGAGCTGTTGTTATCGTGTTTAACTGTGATTGGCACAACTGTCTCAGAGCTAAAAGAGCAGTGATGTGACTGGCTAAGAGTATTTATTATTATTATTATTATTATTATTATTATCAACAACAAGTGCTCTCACAGTGCTTTACAACAAAAGAAATTACATGCACTAAGTCCTTTACATGAAAAGGACATAACATAAAAGCATGTAAAAACATTGATGTAACATAAATAAAATAAAAATAAAGCCCACTTGATAAAGTGAAACTAAAATACATAGAATGCACACTGAATAACAATCAAAAATGAAATATGTTAAAAACAAGTTGAAACATAGAATATGTAGAATGTGTAAAATAAAGTAATACATATGACACTTTAAAAGAAGCACAGTAGAGCATAAGTGCAAAGCTGACTGAGCTTTAAACAGTGCAGCAGAGAGCAAGTGCAAAGCTTTCTTTTGAAAGTATCTAGCGAGCTGGCTTCTCTGATATCTATCGGTAGTTTATTCCATAGTTTTGGGAGTAATTGATAGAGAGAATTGATTGATTGGAGGTAGTGTTTTTAAAAAAATGAAAACAACAATCTCTTTCTGTTTTTGAGATACAGCTGTTTGTTTTAATTGTGTAGGAAAATGCTCATTTAGGTGACGGTTCTCAGTGAATTCTACTGGGGTTAATTAGAGGCTTAGTTGTTTTATTTGTAGGAGACAGGACACATTAATGTAGCGCTAAAATGATTAGTTGATTAACAGAAAATTATAAGGGAACAATTTAGATAACTAATCATTTATCAAATGTACAGTGAAATGTTTAACATGGCCACAGTCAGTGAAAATTACAAGTATAAGAAACATATAGATTTTTAAAGTGCAAAAAATAATTTATTTAAATAAAATCCAAAAAATAGCAGAAAGGGTTGAAAACTAAACAAAAACTAATGAAGTGATTTGGACCCAAATATTTTTGCACTTATTTTAGTGAAGAACATTTTCAGTTGTCTTATCAATAATTTATAAAATGTTATTTACAAATAACTGAAAAAGCTGAGACATTTTGGAATGTAATAGAAAAGAAAGGGGCCCAGGGTTGAACCTTGGGGTACACCACACAAAATATTTGTTTACATAAACGCCAGCTCAGCTTTACTGCCATCTACTTACAAATACCCTAAATGCATTTCCTGTCTTGCAGATCTCCTGATGGATCAAAAGACGCTGCCGACAGAAAACGTAAACCAACGGTGGTTTCAGGCACAGAAGGAAGTGAAGAAAAAGATTTCACATCATTCATCCAGAGCTTCCTGATCTCCATCCACACTTCAGCACCATCGAAGAAGTGAAGAGGGATACAAATGATCTCTTGTGTAAGTACTTGTAACAAAAAATAGTCAATTAAATGATGAATCTGTTGAAAGATTTATCATGATCTGATTTAAAGAAATGTTCCTTGTTTTACAGCTAAATTTACAAGACGTCCACTGACGGTACAGACGGTGGCAAAGGATGGACAACCACAGGGGAAGGTAGGACCACGTTTTATATTTTAATCAGTGAGCTTCATTCCAGCTGTTGTTAACAAATAATCATAGTATTACTTTATTTAAATACATTTAAATTAACAATTAGAAAAAGGGCTGACTAAAAACAAATTAAAATCAATAAATGCAAGACAGTTTGTAGTCACATTAATTGAAAAGTTGATAAAAATCTTATGGTAGTAATTAATTAGTAGAAATAATGAGATTTATTATGTATCAACAGGTAAAATATACAAACAAGAAAGTAGATGTTAAATTCTCTGTTTTTATTGAAAATTTCAAGTAGGAAAATACATTTTACTAAAACTTAAATTGTAGTAATTACAATTAATACTAATAAGATTTTTAAGTACAAGAAAGAATCAAAGCAATTATTGAATTTTAATATAACAAGAGGCAAAGAAACAGAATTACTAATATCACCAAAATACTGCTTACTTGTAATATTAATAGTTCATTTCATGTAAATAATCACTAAGTAATAATTTGCCACTATATTGTTAGTAAAGCTTTATGAATAATAGATGAGAAATAAGGCAGACAATAGAAATAATTAGAGTAATGTTTATTATTACTGTAACAAGAAACATTCTTAAACAGTCCCACACAATTAGCTCAGTAAATATTTACATTATTAATGTTGCAAACTAAACGTGTAATTTTTCACATTAGTGCAACTGTAAGAAGTACTAGTAGTATGTGAATATTGCTCTAATATTACAAATATACAAGTATATATTAGTACTTTAGTAACCAAAACTACCATAACATGGTAAATAGTGTAATATTTTCCTTTGTTAGTACTAGCTACAACTGTTATTGATCTTATTAATGTTAGTACTGATGTATTCCTAATAAATATTGCTACTTAATTATATCATTAATACTTCATAATTATTTACCCGTAACCATACTAATTCTGTTAGAAATACTGCAATTATGATCATTAATACCACAATAGTAACCAAAACTACTATTATAAATGTTAATACTGGTAATAATGTAGCTTTGGTCTTACTTACTAATGTTAGAACTGTTTATACTATGCTAAAAAATAATAATATTTGCTATTATTACTACTTTATGCACATAATTAACAGCATGTTGTTTTCACTGCAGGAGGGGAGGACGACAATGTCAGGACATCAGCAGGAAGATCTCCAAACACAACTGCAACACCAAGCTGCTGCACCTGCAAACTGTAGATAAGGTTATAAAACATACAATACATGGTGTGTTCATATATACTATTTACATGAACTATTATTCAATACATTTTGTTGTACACTTTTCTATGTTTTGTAATGAACTGCAGTTTGTTAAGTTATTAAGGCTTAACTGTTTCACACAATTTAATGTCTCAGGTTTTTGTTGCTATAAATGTAATAATTAACATTTATCTCATGCTGTCTGTTGCTGGAGGTTTATAGAGTAGATACTCGTAATATATTTTAATTTTAAAGTTACTTTTTCTATCTTGTGTAATCACAAATTAACTTTATTAGACAAAGTACATCAAATAAAACAGTTTGGTTTTGTTTCCACCTCAGCAACTTTTCTATTATTAAATTCATATTTGGACATTATAAATATATTGATTACTTTCACACAAATAAAATGAACTTAATATATTTTTAATGAATAGTAATCACCAGTTATTTTATAAGAATAATGAACTGATGTGGGATAAATCTGCTTTGTTTATACACCTGATTAATCATGTGATCAATTAAAAGGTAAATTATCTCTCAACAACATTATAAATGTAATAAAAATAGGCCATGTTCTGCAGCAGGTTGAAGTTAAACTTCACTTAAATTTAAGGTTATTTTACAGGTTTTAAACTAAACTGCAGCTCAGTAAGTTTAATTAAAATAATTAATTCTTACCTTAATAATTCTTCATCTCTTCCTGTTGACGGGTTGAAATGTGACTCCTGTAGAGAAAAAGACAAAATAAACATCAATATAAAGCTGCAATTGTTAAAACTAAACCAGACTGTTGCAGCCACCAGGAGGCAGCGTTTCACTGGGTAGTGATGTCATCACAGGATTTCTGGGTAGTGGAGTTTTTAAATAAATCAGGTCATAAATTTCTACACATTCATCTTTGTACACAAACAAAAGCTAAAGAGCAGCAGAGGAGTGAAAGAAGAAATTAAAGTTAATGATGAACTTTGATTAAACTTAACATAACTTAAACTGACAGTTGAATGTGTACATATATATATATATACTGTATATGGCCAGATGCAGTTTTATAAACATACTTGCAATTTCATATTATGTTCATCCAATTAACTGTTTAAATGTACTTTTTGTAAATGTTATGTGTATTTAATCATTGAAACATCCTCATTTGACACTTATTTGTACACTTTTCTTAACATTTAATGTTTAAATTTTGCTTTTTTCCATATATATTTTGTGAATAGTAGATACTTGTAATTTACTTCTAATTAAAACACATTACATTAACACAAAGTTTGTATTATTTACACATTGCATGTATTGTTTGACCTTTGTAGAACTTGTATTCTGTCTTTTCTCTCACTTTGTATATTTTAAACACCACATATAATACCTGGCAATAATGCAGTATTCTAGTTTATAAAATGACTTTTCTATACTTGATGCATGTGTTCTTGTAGGTTATGTTACTGTAGTTACAATCAATAATTCCACCAGTCAGATAAAGGTAGTTTATCTGTGCAGACAGCAGATGGCGCTCTGACTCTGCACATGATTCTCCATTAAAACATCAACGTCCTGCACTCAGAAACTGATTAAAGTACAGAAGTATCAGCAGTAGAAGTACTGTGTCGTATTGTGCAGCAGAACGGCCTTTATCAGTGTTATATTATTAAAAACTATAATATTATTATAGATGCATTAATGTGTAAACAATGAATGTTGTACTTGGTTAATATGGAGCCAATTTAACTATTTCTTCAGTAGTTAAATCTATAAGGCATCATATCTTATGTACGTAGAATCTTAACCAGCGAAGTATAAAGTACAATATTTAAATACAGGTATAAAATATGAAGTACCATAAATTAGAAATACTCGAGTAAAGTACAACTGAAAATTGTACTCGGTTACTTTCTATCAGTGGCAGAGACGAGGAGAGCAACGCGGTCAAGATTACAGGAAGAGGCTAAACTCATTTTTTAATTTTGTATTTCAGAGTAAACATTTCATTATGAAACTGTGAAATTACAGTTTTTTAATTTATACATGTATACATACATATCAGCATCTTTGAGTGAAGAGATCAGAACCTATTGGTGCATTTTAACTGTAAAATTTAATTAAGTACATGTACTCCAGTACTGCACTTAAGTACAATTTTACTTTTTTATACTACTACAACAACTACTACAACTAAAGTAAAGTGTTTCTACTTGAAGGCTACCAGCAGGTTAATTATTAATATTAAAACAATAATAATATGTGAATGATGGTTCTCACAAGTTTATAGGTGTGAGTGTGTTCATGCTCAGACACAATAATCATCTTCCTGCATCAGGAGAGCGAACACACACAGTTGTCATCAAGCAGCCGTAATGAACACACACACACACACACACAGTGCTGAGGAGCTGCTAATTAGCCTGTGTGTAATTTTCATTGTTGCCAATTACAGCCGGAGGGGCTGAGGTGTGTGTGTGTGTGTGTGTTTACTCTCGATGCTAACGAGCCGGCTGCCCTGCCAAGCGGTTGACCCACTTCCCAAAGGAGGTCCCCGAGGACCCCCCAACACACACACACACACACAGTGGTGGGCGTGTCCAGATGAGGTCACATGATCAAAACTACTCAACCTCAGTGTGATTTTGACCTCCTTGTTGTTTCTTGGTTGTCTTCAGGTGACTTTTTCTTTATGTTACATATGTGGGAATGTGTGTGTTTAAAGCTCTTTGTTATTACTGGTTTTAGTAATTAATATTATTATTATAAAGTAAAAAGTCTATTATTCCCTTCTGTATTTCCTACAGGTGCTGCCTTCCTATGACTTAAATTTTGATTCACAAAATTGTTTTTATTGTTTTAATAAAAAATGTTTCTCGTGGTTCTTGGCTGTGAAGTTTGTCTCTGTTCTCACCTGAAGCTTGATTTATGACATCACAACTAGTTAGGAGCCAATCATGTTCTAGTATGCAGCGTGATGTAAATGGACTTTACAGTGAGGGAGGAGACATCTTGTGTCCAGCAGAAAACTTTAGAAATCAACAATATTTACAGATTTGTACCTGAAGGAGACGATGATTCTAACTTTTGTTGTAAAAAAAAAACACGTCAGACATAAATTACTATTAAAGCAGAGTATTAGTATGATTTAAAACATGTCTGGAGGAGATATTAAAATGGTTTGAAAGTAGTGACAAATTCATATTATAATCAGCCTCAGTTTCCCCTTTTAATACTTCAACTGTCACAAACAATCAACAAGTAAACAAACGATCAAACTTCAGTTACTACTTGATATTGTGTAACACTTCTAATAAACAATAAAACAGACTCATTTTACTCTGAGTGTAAACTGCTGTAAATGATTTTAAACACATGTTCATCTTGTCCGACATCCTTCAGTAACATGAGAGGAACCTGCAGCTGATTCACACTAACAGTAACACCGAGACGCTTCCAGTCTGTTTGTTTCTCTGTGAAGCAGTTTGTTCCACACCAGCCGTCTCTCTCTCTCTTCTCTGCCTGATGACACTTTTTATTACAAAGTTCAGCTGAAGTCGTCAATATCAGCGTAATTACTGAAACCATGTTCATCTTTCAGAGGGCTGAGAGGCTCCAATACTGTTACTGATACAACAAATAACCTGTCAAACTATTTATTGATCCAGCAGTAACAGGCGACTGCTAAGTTAGCTAATGCTAATAAGGCAACACTTCAAATACCTGCAGTTAAAACTAACTTTTTTAACCCTTTTAACTACTACTACTACTACTACTAGTACTACTACTACTACTGCTACTACTACTACTACTGCACTCCTGGTCATTATTTACTGCAGAGATGCAACACTTAAAGGATTCATTGATTGTGAAAACAGTTGCTGATCACTTTTCTGTCCATCAATTAATCAGCTAAATGATTTTTAAAGTTGTGAGGATTTGACAGTTGTTTGTTGGGATTTCTGTAACTGTAACAGACATTTTTCACTGAGCAAATAATTAATCAATAATGGAAATAACTGTCAGTTGCAGCTTTAATTCACTAAAATCCAAAGTGACGTCTTCAAATGTCTTATTGTATCTGATCAACAGTCCAAAACTCAAAAATATTCACTTTATAAAGATATAAACCAGAGAAAAGAGGAGAATAAGTTGTTTTTATTGATCATTGATCAGATAATGATGTCAGCTCTGATGGCGGCTACCATCTGTGACAGGAAGTGAGCTCGTTCTTAAGGAGACGGAGCTCAGTCTTTGTGTGTCACGGTGTTTCAGAGCAGGTGGGCTCACAGAGCGGAAATAAACTCCGTCACCTTTTTCTGCTTTTTCACTCTTAATCCAATTATTCACAAAGTGTCCGCGCCGCCGCCTTCCTCGCCAAGAAAACAGCAGCAGAGCCCCGAGCGGGAAGACGCCAGTTGTGGTCCCACGAGATCAAACACACGCCAACACACACACACACACACTAACACACACACACTAACACACACACACACACACACACACTAACACACACAGCTCTGAGCAGCTTTGTTTATCGGTCTCCTGCTTTAATGTTATGTATATATGTACGTGTGTGTATATGTATGTATCTATGTCATATTCATGTTAAACATTATTGATCCCTGAAGGGAAACTGTCTCTTTGTTCCATTCAAAGGTCAGAACACACGTTTAGCTTCCTGTTAGCTGCTGGAGATTCACTGTTTTGCTCCGAGACGCTTGTAAAAGTCTGATTTTATTCTTCTTATAAAGTCCTGAAGTGGAAACTAAACAAATCCATCCTTCCTGTTTAGACCGATGGTTTCCAGAGTGGATTGGGTTTTTTTTTTTTTGTACATTTTTTAGATTTTGGCTACTTGTGGGAATTGTTGGGCAAATGACTTCAAGAATGGAATCACTTACACATTACCTATTATTCATTAAAAAGTAATCACATTACTAATTACTCCACAGCGACAGCATGACGTCCCGTCCTCTAACTGACACTAAACATGTAAATAAGACAACTGTGGAGTTATATAGTTGACCAGTCTGTCCACTAAACACACAAACTGACATCAAACTACCAGCAAACAAGTCGACCCTCAAACTTCAACATACTGTTCTCATTACAGAGAGGAGTAAAAACGTTACTGCAACATTTACAAAACATACGTGTTACAGCCAAACACTGCTTGAGCTGAGGACAAGCATCACCAGGAAGCTCATGTTTTATTGTTGAGTTGCAGTTTGTGTTGCAGGTGGAGCCACAAACGAAAAATCACTAATAAAAGATGTTTAAAGAATATTTGAACTAAAGCAAAGGAAAAAAAAACTGCATGTAGATACATTAATGAATGTACAGAAACAAGACGTTTAACTAAATATTACAAAAATAAACTACTAGTGTGATGTTTGTCTTTAATGTTGCTGCACATCAAATGCTGCTGTGACACATTATCTGCTTTGCATTTGTACTGTACTGACAATAATAATAATAATAATAATAATAATAATGATAATAATGATAATTAGTCATAAAAGTGGTACAAACATTATTCTACTTTTATACTTTAATATCTTAAAGAGCTTATTCATTGACTGTTTTCATTCAGATGTTGTTTTTTTTTACATTTTATATGTTTCGGCAGCTGAAGCAGATCAGATTACAGTCTGGGTTGTTTAATGAACCAGTCTGAGCTTTTATACAGAAACATTATGAAGCCTTTTGTGTCTCCAGATGTGTGAAGTCTGATAAACTGACTCAAGTGTCTGTTGTGTCTGAAGACAAAAACTCTGATTATTCTGACCAAACGCTGCTAACAACAACAACAACAACAACAACAACAACAAAGGTTTTCATGTTCTGTTCTCATGTAGAAATACACAACAATACTAAGATTTCCTAATTAGCACTAAACACAAACAGCAGCTGAGGCTGATGGGAACGGGTCATGAGTTCAGTCATAAACCAAAGTACCAGACAAACATTTTGACCTGATGATGGCGCTGATATAAATATAAATCATCCTGACGGGAAAACGAACGTCTGAACCAAATTTCATGACGATCCGTCTGATAGTCGTAGAGATATTTCAGTCTGGAGCGACAGACTGACGCTGACATCTACAGCCGAGCTGCTCGTGTCCTTCAGTCTGTCACACAGCGTCACCATGAACCTGTGTGGGTGTGCGGACACAACGGGGCTGAATTCATACATTATCACACGTATCTGCATGAAGAGTTTGATTATACATTCGCTGTCTTTCTCGTGACTTTCATTACAGATGATCGGCCTGTAGGTCTGCTGGAGTCGGGAATGTTTATGCTGATGTTGTGGGAGCAGAGCGGCGAGGGTCCCGACATCCCCGGGACGAATCCTCAGGAGGAATCTCTCGCTCTGTTCCTGTCACCTCCGAACACAACAGAGCGTCTCTGAGGGCAGCGAGCTGTTAAATATTCCCTCCTCATCACAAACATGCAGCAGCTCTAAGTATCTGCCTCCTCTGTGTCCTGACGCTGCTGCTGGTTTCTCCTCCTTCTCTGGAGGTGGAGGAGGAGGAGGAGGAAGAGTAGATGGATTGGGTGAGTAGTGACCTTCGGTTCAGGGACGCTGCATATAAAGAGGCTGACAGACCGACAGACAGCAGCACTGTCAGCAACACTGGTGTAAACAGAGACGGGACTGATGTGACGGTCTGAGAGGAGCTGAACCACTGATGTTTGACGACGTTCAGCCTGGTTCTTCTAACGGTGGCCGTTCTGTCTGGATTTCACTCTGTATAGAGCTGAAGATCACTTTCATTACCAATTAACTGTTTAGTCATTGAAACATTAAAAAATAGAGCCCACAGTGATGTCTAACGGACACAAAACCTTCAAGATCTTCAGTTAACTGTCATATATGAGGAAGAAAAACAGTAAATCGTCACATTTGAGAAGCTGGAAGCAGTAAATATTTGGCATTTTTGCTTTAAAAAACGATTACTTGATTATCTAAATAGTTGCTGGTTAATTTTCTTTTAATCTTTATAAGTACTTTTGCCAAGAAATCCTGTCAAACCAGTTATATTTCACAAACTGAACCATCGACAAACTAAATGTTCTAGTTTGAACTTTTTAACACCCTGCTGATCTGTTAGCCTGATGCTAACGTTAGCATCGAGCTAACGTTAGCTCGATGCTAATGTAACGTTTATAGTGTCGTGTATGAAATGATGCGTTTCTTCTGATTACAGCGACAGAAATAACGAGTTTAATAGGCGACTCAAACAAAACTTTCACATCCAGACTGTGGAGGTCGGACAGAAGCTACGTTCATGTTGCACCATGTTGTTACTATTATTATGAATATTATTAATTATTATCTTGTCATCTTGTGCTGCTTTATTACTGTGTTTATCTTTGTTTATTTTATGTTTTTCTTGCCTTGTGAAGCACTTTATAACATATTTTATCCAATAAACGTTATTGTTTCTAGTTTTTTTTATATACTGCATTAGTTGCTTAATCAATTAGTCAATCGTCAGAAAAATGAATACCAACTATTCTGATAATCGATTCATTGTTTTGAGTCATTTTTAGAGAAAAAAAGTCAAAATTCTCTGATTCCAGCTTCTTAAAAGTGAATATTTTCTGGTTTCTTTCGTCTCTTTGACAGTAAACTGAACATCTTTGTGGACAAAACAAGATATTTGAGGACGTCATGGTGGGAAACACTGATGCACATTTTTCACCATTTTCTGACATTTTTTGGACCAAACAACTAATAATAATAATAATAATAATAATAATAATAATAATCACTAGTTGCAGCACTAATTGTATAACTTTACTTTAGAGGTAAACAGATTCTACAGAATCGTCCTGAAAGTCTTTGATTGTTCAGCAGCAGTGCGACTCGTATATATGACTCAGAGTCAGAAGAGATGAAAACACTGAAATGTTCCTTTAAAGAGCTTCACAGCTTCCTGTTTTGTTAGAGCAGCTTCCTGCTGGATGAAGAGTCTCAGCGTCAGGTCACAGAGTGTTTGCAGCTATGTGAGTAATGACTCCAGCTTCTGTTTCTGGAGAAGGTCATAAACACGTTCACCATCAACTTAAACACTCAGACCCTCCCCGACCTGCGAGGGTCTGTGATTAGCCTCCAGCTGCCCCGCTGGAGCCGCGACCTCCGCCGGCCGGGACGCTAATTACTGTGAGCTCGGCGCGCTGCAACAGCTGCCTTTTAATGGCACCTTCACCTGTTTTCAAGCAGCTCCACCTCACACTGAAGCTCAGGACCTGTTTACACGCTGGATACTCCTTCACACCAGTCACACCAGTCACACCAGTGAGGCCACAAACTGATTATTTCATAAGTTGAAGGTGGAAAACTTAATATTTGTTTCACATGAGACATGAGAGGAGCTGAGCTGGACCACCAACACCTCCATGATAGTAGATAGTCTACTAGTCTACCCCAAAACCTGCTTGTGAACTTTAACTGCTGTGCTGTTCAGAGCATCCTGACACACTGGCCGACAGAAAACCTCTGCAGAGGATAGTGAACAGAGACCAGGATGTCACCATCTACTGGACCTGGACTCATCTACACCTCACAATCATCAAAGATCCATCGCACCAGAACACCCTCCAGAGCTGTGGTTCTACTACATGAAGCTGCTTCGACCCCCCAGTGTGCAATAACTGGAGCCCAGGACTTTAATATACTTTACACTTTATGTATTTTATGAATGTTTGTATGTATGTTTTTGAATCAATGTTAACATGTTACATGAAATGTTGTTGTGTTGAACAATAACAATAAAGCTCATGTATGTATCTATGTATGTATCTAACCTCATTGTGGCGTCTCTGCTGAATTAAATCTGTATTTAACGTCTTATTTCTCGTCTCCAACATGAGCGAGTCTGATCTCTCCTGGGGGAGGAACGTGGGTTCAGACCCTGCAGCAGCTTCACCTGTCAGATCAAGCAGGTCGGAGGCCCAGGGGTGGGACTCATCTTTATTTCAACATCGACCCCGGCTGACCCCCAGAGGGAAGCAGCATTAGCACATTTACTGGGACAATAAACCTGTTTGACACATATTTTTACATTAAAAACATCAACAACCTGATTATATTCAGTGTTTTATCTCCTTTATCTTTTCATCATTTAAAGATACTGAGATGTTGATTCTTATTATCTGGTCGCTGCTATCAGCTGTTTTTTTTTTACAGGATTTCCTGATATTTGTTTATATATTTGTTTTTTTTAGTAGTTTTTATTCCCACATGATCTACCTCGCACGAGACAAACAGCAAACAATGAAATCCATCACGATTTCATCTCATTCTCACTGTTTACTGTCAGCTCTCCTACAGCCGGATCAGAGCTGGATAAAGTTATTGATAAGGCTAGTCCAACACTTCCTACTGCTTCACATTAAAAGCATCCAACTGGAGTCTCTTTTATTTTGAAGCAGCCACAGGAAACATTTTTTACATTGTTGCTTCCCTCAGCGGTCGATATGCAATTCCAGCTGAATTCTGGGACGTGTAGTATAAAAACACACATGCAGCTACCAACAGATACCACAGGTGTCGCCAAAAACATCTGGACTGAAACCTTAACGGACTGAAAACAAGGTGAACTTTAGAGGAGGAACAACTGCATGAAGACGTAATAAAAACATGTGAGAAGGTGTAAAGCACTAAATGTCCACACATGAAGGTTCAACCTGACTGAAAACTTTACACTCTGACATTCACTGTCAGTGTTTGTCAGTTGGTAAATTGGCAGTTTTGGGCAAAAAGTTGTCTTCACTTCCTGTCCCAACAGTTTAAAGATTTAAAGCACTTTAAATCTGTTGTTTTAAAAGGTGCAACAGAAATAAATTTTGCTTCTTTACAAAAAAAACTCATTTTGACAAATTTTTGACAGTGAAAAAAAAATCCTGCACACTTCTGGTAAATTTTCATCAGACTTTCATCCGATAAAACTGATTTTGCCTCAGAGGGCAGAACAGTAAAGAGTTTTATCCAAACACATCTCAGTAAAACTTCCTGGTGAACAAGAATGTTGCATTTTTTATTTTAAAACATGTTTATTTCAGTTCAACATCTGCGTCCAACCTATTTTTTTTATTTGTTTTCACTTAAAATGCATTTTTGTGGCCAACATGACCTCCTGAGGTCGATCGTATTGTAAACTGTTTAACTGTAATGTGTGTTAACGGCTCATATTTACACTCATCAGGGATGAAAAAACCCAGAAACGTCTGGGGTTGATGACATCACATAAAGGCTGTGATGTCATCAGACTGGCGGGTCACATGTGGTCCAGATGTGGAGCTGCGATGTTCTGAGGAGTTTGTTAAATATCCAGATCTGTCTGATTAATCACTCATAATTTGATGCACTAAAGAGTCGTCACAGTAATTAGCGAATGATTAGCAAATGATCTGGAATTGCTCAAAATCTGACTTATTAGCATAACATTAATTGCTTTGTTTCATAAAAGCCAGCTGGCTAATTGTTCTCTGTTCCCCCGAACAGTAATTGATCCAGAATGGAGGTGTTTCTGTGTGTGTGTGTGTGTGTGTTCATGTGCGTAACGAATACTAAACCAGCCCTTAAAGGAACACACCGCAGAAATGAACACAAACAGGATAAACGTCCTGCTGAAAACCACTGAACTCAACCTCTGGTCAACGTTAACAAACGTTGTTACAACGTTAATTATGACCTTTATTCTCCATTTCATCGCATTAAAACCATTTCAGGTATCAGTTGTTGAATTATAAGTCAAACATTTATCTTTTTGGAGCCTTTACGGACGCCAGAAGTTAAATTAAATATATTAAAAGGTCAACAGTTGATTCATGAGCTTGGAGCTGAAGAATCTCAACTCAATGTCCACTTACTAAACCAGACTGAAAGCAGATCCGTGTTTTAAAAAATGTTTCAGTAGGTGACATGAAGTTATATAATCCATCAGTCTGAAGGTTTATCAGACACCAGAGAGGATTTCACAACAACAAATTAGAGATTATAAAGACCCCTGAGGTTAATTTGTAATATTTCGCTGTACGTTTCATCTCCCAGAATACCTGACGTATAACTGTACATTAATAAAATGTCCTTATATGTGTTACTAACTACATTACAGTGTGTTATAAAGCACTTATTAAATGTTTATTTAGCATTTATAAGCGGTAAAGTGAGATAGTAAGATATTACTAACATTAGTTTTAATATTTACCCTTCATCAACAACTTAATTTAATGCAAGTAAGAGAAAAACACTTCTTAGATCTTCTAGTTATTTTTTTGGATGAATCAATCATTCAGTCTATAAAATTCCAGAAGATAAACTTCTTATAGCTCGAAAACACACACAAACAATTACTTTACCATTTTTGGGTGATGACTTTATAATTTACAATCAAATAAAACAAACTAATAGATTATAAAAATGTTTCTGATGAATTTTCTGTTGATCAATCAGCTGATAGTTTCAGCTCTGGGTTTATTTTTATGTTTTACTTTTAAACACTGTGAGTCTGTTTGTGTCGACATGAATCGCCTCCCGTCATCAGCGGTGACCTCGACCTGCGCTCTGCTCTGATCATACGACCAATCACCTCCCTGACCTTGCCAACCGCAGCCATTACGTGACCCTGCCCCCCCCCCGTCACCCATCACATACAGGTGACACCCACGAACAAATCAAACACACACTTGTTCGTGGAGCAGCGTCGCACAAATTGCTCCTCTTATTGCCTTTCCCAGCATTCCTCTGGCTCACGCTATCAGGCTGTGTGGCTTTGACCTTTGACCTCAGTGCAGTGTGCATGCTGCTCATCTGGATCAGAACATCAGCTGATGGAAACTGAATGAACCAAGCAGGAAGCTGCGGGTCTGAAAAGTGAAGCCAATGCGGAAGTGACTTAAACCTGCGTTCTCTCTGACGACCAGCAGGGGGCGACGCCACTGGTGGCAAAAAGAAGTCTGATTGTATAGAAGTCTATGAGAAGATGACTTCTCACCTGATTTATTACCTCAGTAAACTGTTTCCTAATGAGTTTATGATCTCAATCACTAGTTTCAAGTCTTCTTCAACACAGCATGATGTTCATTTAGATTAAAATAGGCGATAAAGCAGCGTATGCTTTAGGGCGTGGCTACGTTGTGATTGACAAGTCGCTACCAAGGTGACAACGTTGTTTAAGTAACGTAAACGTGGCGTAACTCCAGATTTACAGAGTAAAGCCGTAGCCGTCACTATTTCACAGTTTTCAGTTTATGAAAGTTAATTGGAACATTTTGGTCGCCTAAAAAAGTCTTGTTCAGTGTTTGGTTGTGATAAAAGATCCTCTAATGTGTCGGATGTTCAGCCTGTTAAGCCAGTTTTTCCTTAGCGAAAGTTAGCATTAGCATAATCACAGTTAACCATAGACTGTAAATGCACCATGCTAACCAAGCTAGCAGCTAGCGTTAGGTTCAGCTCCTCCCTTTCGTCTAAATATGGTCACTTCCAAAAATCCAAGATGGCGACAGTCAAAATGCAAACACGAGGCTTCAAAATAGGAGTTCACAAACCACTGGGTGACGTCACAGTGACTCCATCCATTAGTTTCTACAGTCTGTGGAATGAGTCACATGATGTGGGATTATTATTGTGCAACAAGCTGCTGACTATAAACTACATTATCAATAAAACATGTTAAATGTTTTAATTCATGTTAATAAATCAGATTCTGGACCGACAAAGTAAAAACCATCTAGTTCAGTGATGGTTTGTGTATGTTTATAATAACCTGTATCATCAGACTGATTGTGTTACAGCCTCTCTGAACCCATCAGGACCAATAACAAGCAGACAAATGTACATGAGGTCAATAATAAGTCACTGAAATGATATCTGAACTACAACAAAGATGGCAGACCACATCTCACTTCACCTCTCCACACAACAAACACATGACTCCACAGAGCTTCCTGCTCACAGAGATGAAAGTGACTCAGACTCAGATTTGAAGGCTTGCACCTGGAGACGGAGACAGGAAGCAGGCGCACGATCTCGCCGCGGATCTCCCGATCCATCCTGCTTTGATTGGAGACAGGAGACGACGCAGCGATCCGGAGGAGGCCGGAGTCGGAGCGCTGAATGATGAAGACGATTATGTTTCAAGGGTTTCACGTGGCGAGCTGGAATTCATGTCCAGCCTTAATAGTGCTCGTTTTCTGCCTTGTTCACTCCATTAGCGGCGAGCAGGGGGCCCGAGTGCCGAGCCCGCCGCTAATTACGGCGTGAGGGATGATCGGCAAGGGCTCATTACCGGCGGTGCGGGCCGAAACATACTGTCTCTCTCCCGGCTAATGATGTTGGATCCGCGGCGAGGGGAGGCCGGCGCTCGCCGCTTCATCAAACGTCTGAATGTCCAGGGGTTAACATGGCTGTTGACTTCTCTCTCTCTCTCTCTCTCTCCGTCTCAGGAAGGTTTTCTCTCTGAATCAAAACCACAGCGGCCTCATTAACATGAAGCACGAGTGAGAGCAAGTTCATCCAATCATCCAATCACTCACACAGGTCTGAATGTTCAATACTGAATCTGCTTCACTGCTACAAAAAAATCAATCAATACAACAATCCAGCAACAAGTTCATTCGATAAACTCCACGAGGGAACAAAGATCACAAAATATGAACTCAGGGTGTCTTCAGCTCAGAGAACAAGACACTTAAAACACCTTAAATCCAATTAAAGTCACTTAAACATTCATTTATGAGCAGAAGGATGAGGACAAGCAACATTTAATGCTTCACTCTGGTGTAATAAGGATCTTCTGTAACCTCATAAAGTCAATTATTTCAAGCACCTTTTACCTTAAACTAATAAAACCTTTTGATGTTTAAAACCAGGCAGACACTGTAAAGCTTCAGCCTGGTTTTGAGCCTGGATTGGTCGACCTGACTGATCAATCACCAAACTGATCAACAATCTGACTGTCGGATGATCTTCTGACTTCTGGCAGGTGAACTGCAGCTTGTTTTGATAATATTCTGACTGAAAACTGAACTTCAGATCATCTTCAGACATCTGCAGCTCCACATTTTTCCATTTCTTCTTCTAACTTTCCGTCTATAGAAGTGCAACGTAACACTGTTGAAGACGCAGCGTTTACATTCAGTCTGAGCATAAAAGTCGCAGAAAGGAAGATTAAAACATGTAGTGTGAGACAGTGTCTGTCTCAGAAACGCCATTAATTTATAGTTCAATAAAATGCTTCACCAAGCAGCGACTGTCCAATCATAATGTAGCATAACTACCATAACAAGACAGCTACTAATCTGTGATTGGAGGATTACAGATCTGTACGTTTATGGATTTGTTTACATGTCAAAACAGTTCAGATACTCCAAGAACAATGAAAGGGTTTGGAGAGTTAAACTAAACATGTATAGAACGGACTTAACAGTGTTTGTTGCTTTAAAATCAGCTGTTAACGTCAGCAGTGAGTCAACTATCTACAAGAAGGATCCCCAAAGTGGTCAGAAAGTATCTCACAGGGACCTTGAATATCTGTTGTAAATCTTACAGCAGTCCATCAGATACTTGTGGAGATATTTCAGTCTGGACTAAAGTGACGGATTGTTCCTTTAACCAGCGATGAGTCTGAATTATTCTCTCCTCTCTCGCTCTCTGCCTTCTCTCAGTCCGTCATGAAAACCCCTCGACTGTCGCTCTCATTACGGGCTCTTACCTGACACAATGAAGCAGAACTAAATGCTGCCTGATGTTCAGCCAGCGATCTGTCACAGCTCTTTCAACCCGACGACGGACAGAAGAAAACCACACAAACCGGAGAAAAGGTTGTTGAATTCAACCTGAAACTCTGACGTCCACATTCAGAAAACGACTTTAATTACAGTCACATCCGTTTAGCTGATACAGAAACACCTTCTACAAATAATATATAATAATAATATAATATGTATGGATTATAACTGGTCTAAACTGGGAGAAGTGGGAAGTTTTACAGATCTGCATACAAAGAAACACTAGTTTTCACTCACTGTCAACTGTATTTTCAGACTTATGTTAGACGAGAGCTGCAATGATTAGTGGATTAATTTATCAATAGATTGAAATAAAATTAATCTGCAACTATTTTAATAATCTAATAATCATTTAAGTCATTTATTTAAGCAAAAATCCAAAATATTTGATGGTTCCAGCTTCTCAAACTGGAGAATTTGCTGTTTTTCCTTTACTTAAGAGTAAGATGTATTGAAATATTTTTGGGTTTTGGACTTTTGGTCAAACAAAAACAGGTTGATGACGTCACCTTGAGTTTTAGAAAAGAATATGATGATTAATTGATAATGAAAACAATCGTTACCTGCAGCTCTGGTACTGACAAAGTCTGGTTTTACGTCTAAGTGACATTTTGCAGGATATTTCTGTGATTCTACACCTGTACCAGCTGGTAACATCCTTGATTAATGTCTGTGGCACTCAGCAACTACAACTCCCATGAGTCTCAGCCACAAAAACATCGTCACTACTGTGTCACAACTTCTTCTAACTCAGATATTCTGTATTTCTCTTCATGTATATTCTTTAGTTGTTAGATCTTTGTTGGTTTTACACAGTTTAGTTCAGTTTTGCATTTTTCATTTTTCTTCTAAGCATTTTGAGGATATAGCAGTCATCTTTGTGTACGGTTACCATGGTTACAGGTTAGAGTAAAAGGCATTAGTTCATCTGTTTGTCTTCTGTCGTCTTTCACATTATTGTTCAGTTTTTATTTGTTGATGAAAAACATAAAAACATGTCGTCACAGTTCTTGTTTCTTTTTGTTTACTCTGTTTTGTTTTGTTTGTCAACAATCAAACCACCTCAAAGCTCGAAGTGCTTCATCTGTCTGTGTGAGTTGACCTCTCACCTTTCAGCAGATAAACTCAATCTGATTTGACGCTGACACAGACGACGTCAGATCTCCAAACGAGCGTGAAAACTGACGAGGAAACCAGAAAACTGAATTGATGAAGGTAATAAAGACAATAAAGCTCAGAGGTTCGTTGAAGGAGGCCAGAGAGGAGAAGTGAGACGTTTCTTGTGAGAAAACCTGCGGCGCTGACCGGGAGGCGTTTTCAAAGACAAGGCGCTCATTCATGTGAAGCCTCTCAGACGCTCCTTTTTTTCGGGATGAGAAGGCGCCCGGCGCTCTCGCTCTCGTCTTCCCTCGCAGCCGAGGAGACAAGCAGATTTGCGCGGTGCCTTCATGTTGCTAATGGAAGCCGACACAGTTAACCCAGAGGAAACCAGCAGAACGAGGCAGCTCTAACCCAATTTGAGCCGCCGTCTCCTCGCATCCTATTTCGGTGATTGTACCAGCAGTAATTAAGGCTGTAATAATTAAATAACTCTCTTTTAGCCTGTGTGTGGGAGAGGAGGTGAACATTCGCCAGATCTAATTATCTCGTCTGAAACTGGCTGTCTGATTTTCTTCTTCTTTTTTTGGTGGGTGGGTTTCTTCCCCGACCGTCTGGACCGCTGAACTCGTGTCTGTCTCGGCCGTGGACGTCTCTAATTCTCTGGGTTTGCCACGGCAGGCAGCGTATACTTACCTGCATGTTTTTATGGACAGAGGTCAAAGGTCGAGCTGTGTGCCCTCACATGTAACAGCCTAAAGAGGAGGGAAGGCTGGTTTCTGTGTGTAATAACAGTCATTAGTCGCTGCAGGCACACCTGCTCTGTGCTGTTAGGACGGTTGGAAAGTTGATGCAGGTTGATGGATGAACACTCTGATTTTACTCTAAACTTTTCTGGACTGTGACCCCGTTTTTTTGTTTTTTTTGTTTTAGAGCTCAAAACCATCAGGACCAGCTGTCCTGTTGAGCTTCATGTCATCACTGTGAAGTAATGACACAAACTGTTAGCCTCAAAAACCCTCTAAACTCCTTTCAGTCAGTCAGAGAATCAGATCATCTAAACATAACTCAGTCAGCTGTTTGTCAGGAAACACAGACAAACCAACATTTTGAATATTTTGAAGAAGTAGTGATACTTTTTCTTTTTTTTTGATACTAAGATTTGCCTTTTTCCTGCTTTATCAAACCACTTTTCCCAAGAAACACCATCCTGTAAGACAACTTCTTCATGTTCACAGTAAGGTGAGGGTGAAATAAGGTTATATTCTAAAAACTTTAACTTTTAAACCAAATCTAATCCTGTTTCAAAGCATCTTTTCACCTGCAAATCACTAAAAACACACCGATGGTCCTGTGCAGTTATCAGCAAAATCCACAAACCTGACTGAGAACCACATCTACATCCAACTAAACCTCCAAATATCATCACTCAAACACATTTTAAGACAAAACTTGGTAACCAGACGTGTCCGCTGCAGTGTGTGACTGGTTGAAGCAGATCTGTATTTAAAGGACCAGTCTGTAAGATTTAGTGGAACCACCTGATTATCAGCCTGACGTTACTGAAGTGTCGGCTTGTTTTAGGCTCTAATTTCTCTTTATTCCCTCAAGAATTCATTTTATTCTTATATTTCTACATGTTAGAACAGTGTATTGTGTATAATTGGTTTTTAAATGAGGCCTTTTGCTGCTGCCTTTCTTATTATTTTAAATATTAAAAAGACTTAGATTTTAACAATGAAATTCAGACTCAACATCAGTAGAAACAAACATGATTTGTGGATCAAACGAGTAAAACAGATTTCTCCTTTAACACCGTGACTCTCAGATCTGTATTTAAGTGGCTGAGACCCTCCTGTGTTTTTCACCTCGGGGCTTCATCTATTTAATCTGTCTGAATTTTAAGGTCCAGCTCACAGCGGCGCTCTTCTCTCGTCCCTCAGCTCCGTAAAAACTGACACAAAAACCCCTGAAGAGACGACAGGACGTTCCCCAAACTCCCACAGCAATTATCAGACTCTAAAATGTCCTCAGACTGCGACAGCGGATGTCTTCTGTTCTGCATATTTGTTTTTTATGCTGCGGCTTCTTTTTAAAGCTCTGTGCTGTGCTTTTATTGGCCTACAGGGGGCGCTGTGGGTTAATTAGACTGCATTTAGGAGGATTTCCTTCTCTTGTTTTTGTCCTGTGGGTGCAATAATTTACAATTTGATGAGACTAAATGTAAAAAAAAAGTGATAATGTGATGTTTAAATTCACCTCTGGCGTTTAAATAGATCGTAACAAAAAGAGCTTCACTGCAGATTTGGAGGATTTGAAATAAAAAAAAAACACTTTCATCGTGTTTTCTGTGTTTTATCGTGAGAGCAGTAAAGATGGTTTGCAGTCTCGTCAGAGTTGTGATGAATTTAACGAGTCTGTAATTCTCAGACAACCAGCGTTTTTACAAAGTGTCCTCACCAACCGTCCAAGGATACCAGTATCCTCACAGAGTGTCCCAGTATACTAGTGTCCTCACCAACCGTCCAAGGATACCAGTATCCTCACAGAGCGTCCCAGTAAACCAGTGTCCTCACCAACCGTCCAAAGATACCAGTATCCTCACAGAGTGTCCCAGTATACTAGTGTCCTCACCAACCGTCCAAGGATACCAGTATCCTCACAGTGTCCCAGTAAACTAGTGTCCTGACTAAGAACCTCAGCACACTAGAGTCCAGTAGGACACCAATATCCTGACAGAGCATCCCAGTATACCAAGGCCCTAACAGAGCATCCTCACCAAACGTTCCAGTATACCAGACAGTCCTGACCGTGTCTCCCAGTAAACTAATGTACTTACAAAACACCCAGACCAAGTATACCAGTACATCAGAGTCCTAGTAGTTTGTCTCCAATAAGTGTCCCAGTATACCAGCATCCTGACTTAAACTTATTAAAACATTTACTGATGACGACACACATTCTCAGGACTCATTAAATTAATTAAAATATGAAATAATTAACAGTAACACTAGTAGTAACTGCTGCAGTCATAGTAGTTAACAGAAGTGCAGTAACTGTAGTAGTATTATGGTAGTAGCAGTATTTAAAGTAGGATTTCTGTAAAGGTATCTGTAATCAGATTACTGTTTCACAGTTTTGTAATCAGATTACCTGTAGTCACGTTACTCTAAGATACAAATAGTACATTTATACTGTATACATGATGCATAACAAACACCGAATTAATATGATAATATATTATAATATGAATTATAATAATTATTATAATAATAAACAAAAGTACGACCCTGAATCATGTTAGATTTCACCTGAAGATGTTAAGCTGCACTGTTGAGACGTTAACAGATTCAAAAGCATTCAGGAGATGAAAGTGAGTCACTTTTCTTTGGTAAAGTACATATTATGATGATGATGATGATGATGATGATGATGATGATGATGATGATGTCACAGTTTATGTTTTTCATGAAATGTTTTGACAAAACCCGGAAATATTTTGGTGTACAGACGATGAAAGAATTGTGTAGTTGTTTCATTTTGATAAGTTTGTCTTAAAGTCTGGACTATTTAACGGTATTTATTTCATTTCATTATAACATTATTATGTATACACAGTAGATGTTTTGTCATCTTTTCATTGTTTTTTTTATTTTTTATACTACCTGCGTTATGTTTGAGGATGTTTGTGTGATTCATATGTAGAAAAAATTCAATTGACGGCCACTAATGAAAGACTGGACAGTGTCAGAGAGCATCATGGGTAGAAGACTGTGTGTTAAAGGTGAAGAAAGAGAAGAAGAAGAAGAATCTGGAAACAATCGACCAACAGAAACAAT
This sequence comes from Thunnus thynnus, assembly GCF_963924715.1. Lineage (NCBI taxonomy): Eukaryota > Metazoa > Chordata > Actinopteri > Scombriformes > Scombridae > Thunnus > Thunnus thynnus. Next base: position 19,226,720 of record NC_089540.1, on the reverse strand, counting down.
CAGCGCTCATCTACACCGACGACATTAAAGCAACAACACAGAACAACATATGTGTTAAAAAGCTGCAGGACTCAGTGCTGCTGCTGCTGCGTTCATTGATCCATCTGAGAACAGATGAAGCTTAAAGACAGCGAGGAGAGAACGAGGTCACGCTGCAAAAAACTACACTTTAAATCAAGTCGAGGTGTCGAGAGTTAAACTGAAGGTTTGTTTTGTGTTGAAGGTGAATCTACGAGTGAAGAAACAAAGACTGACGGACTTTTTCAACTCTTTTACAAACGTATTATTAAAAAAAACATGTTGCTAAAGTTTCCAAAGAGAAGAAATATTTCATAAAATCAACACCAACTACTGACAGCAAACACCAGATTAACATGATGGAAACTATTATATAACTAAACTATTACTAACACTTGTCAGTTTTCTACAAATGTTTCTTTAAAGCTGAGAACAAATGATCCTCCAGTAGATTTTCCCACTTGTGTGTTCAGAAATATCTGATTTTAGGGCTCAGATTAAATGACTTGTTTGGAAGCAGGTTTTCTGCAGTGTAACGATCAATACTAACCCTGGTAGCTGCCAGAAGATACTTAAGAAACTCAATCCCCATCAGGCCTCCTCCCTCATTGGATCAGCCATCGTCAGGGCAGGGGCGACCTCAGCGGCCAATCAATCGAGTCCCTTTCAGCTCTGATAATCAAAAATCCAATCGGTGCTCTAAATGTTAATTGATCGGAGCTTTGGGACGAAAGCAGAACAGCTCAGTGTCTTTGCTGCTGCTGCATTTGTGCATCTTCTCAAGTTGGACTATTTCTGCAAAAGTCAGGTTTTAAAGTATTTTTCTGATTATTGGTTATTTATTTAATATCTGATCAGCCAGCTGGTGTCTCCCTCCTCTGATACGACGTTCCTCTGAGACAACAGACAGCAGGAAATGAACTTTAACTCACCGAAGGCTGTAAGGATGTAAGGCTGTGATCCAGGAGTTCCTCTGTGGATGGATGGATGGTGTCTCGCTGCCTGAAAGAGTTGAAAAAACAGAAACAATATGAACCTCATGAACTCGTCACATTAATATAAGTTCATCAGCTTTGTTTCAGTGAAGAATGTTTGTCACATAATTTAAAAGCAGTTTTAAAAGATTTTCACACCAATAACAACATCATTCTGGAGACAATTAGTTCATCTTTGTCAGTTTTGTGGTTACATTAAATATTATATTAAATAATTTTCTTTGGCATCCACTAAAAAACAAGTAAAAACAAACAAGATAACATTGATCAATAAAACCAGAAAAAGGGCAAAACAAATTAAATATAATGATCAGAAAAAAGTGAAATAAGTCAAATATGAAGAAGGGAGACAACAGAAACTTAAAATATTGTCACAATAAGTAGAAACAAAAAGAAAAAACAGGTGTTCACCAATGGCTGAACCCAATTCTCCTGCATACATGAAGTGTATCATCAGTTTCAAGTGTCTGCTTCAGGTTAAACAGCTGGAGTTTAGTTTTGAAGCTTCAGGTTAGCTAACGGATCAAGTTTGTCAGTTAATCAGTTGGTTAAGAGTTTAATTTGGCAGCAAAGACAGTTTGTTAATGGTTTATTTTAGCAGTTAAATTAGTCTGTTTCAGGTTAATGCTTCAGTGTAGCAGCTGAAACTGAGTGCTGCAGGTTAGCTAACGGTAAGTTTAGCATGTGACACCTCCTGCTTCAAGTTAATGTCTCAGTATATCTTGATTAGATTGCTTCAGGAAAGCTAACAGATCGAGTTCAGCAGTTAAATTAATCCGCTTTAAGTTAAAGGTTCAGTTTAACAGTTTGTTTCAGGTTAGGTTTAGGGTTAGGATGATGGAGTTTAGCAGTTAAAACAGTTTGTTTCAGGATGTTAAAGCTGCAGTGTTGGACTTCTGTCTCCCCCTTCTGGCAGTGAGAGTAATTACAAAAACACTGTTGACACATTTTTACATCATAAGCTCCACCGTAGCCTCCTCTGTCACTACTGTTGCAGCTGTAAAACGCTGGATCAATTATTTTGAGCGTCTCACAAGCCCTGCGAAATGACTTGTTTCACTATCAGACCTGCTCTGCCCACAGAGCATGTGCAGTACGCATTCATCCAGCCAGCGCAGGAATGTCAAACCTGACACCAGATTAAAAACTCTATATATACTCTGTATATACTGTGAAATACAGAGAAATTTATCTGGTGATGACTGGCTTAATCAGCACTGTGTGAACTCGTTTAACAGACGTTCATTTATATGTAAAAGTTCTGCACTGCAGGTGTAAAAGTTGAGCTTTTAAAAGCAGGTTACGGGTTCTGTTTAGCAGATAAAACAGTGTAATGCAGGTTAAATAACGTGCTTGATGTTAGATAACAGTTTAGTTTAATAGATAAATTAGTGAGTTTTAGGTTAAAAGTTTAAAGTGCTTCAGTTTGTCCAAAGATTCTCAGTCATCCAGGTCACGTTATATGTAGAAGTTCTGAGTCAAAAGCACCTGAACGTGTTTTAGATTCTCTCATTCAGACGACTTCTTCAGCTGCCTGAGTCCAGACCTTTGAATCTGTTCGATCCACAGAGTCGAGCTGACTCTGTGGCATCTCGACATGAAACAGCGGTTTCTCAGTTGAAAAAGTAAACGCCGCGATGGGACGAACACCGTTATCAAGCTGTGCGCCGGAACCAAGGAGGAGTAAAACCAGACAACTGATCAAATATGAATCAAGATTCAATTACTACATTTTCTGTTTCTCAGCTCAAATGTTTTCAGAAACATATCTTAGTGTTTACTGTTTAGCTGACTCAGCTGCCATGTTGACAACAGACGAGCCAAAACCAAGAACCGTCCGACTCGCAGTACGTCACCAGCTGGAGCGTTCAGTGGTGATCGAATCTCCCCACAGATATCAGTTACAGTGGTGGACTAGAACTTCTTCAGGTCAGGTTTGATGTTTTTAGGCGTCAGAGTTGACAGTAAACGTCTCGCCGTCCGTTCAGTTCTCTCTTCATATTGTGTTTCTCACAGTTTGCTGTTTAAAACAAACATCTCTCGTCTTCAATCAGGATTCTTGGAAACACTCAGAATAGATGCATGTCAGGTTTTTCTCTGTCAGCTGGCTCAGCGTTCAGACGCTCTGACAGCGCTGTGTGTTTTCATCAATGTGTGTGTGTGTGTGTGTGAGTAAATTTGGCCTGGCATTTAGAGGCTGATGAAAAGGTTGATACCGCCACGCTGCTCTGCTCTGACTGAATTGTGTCGAGCGTCCGGCGCTCGGGGCGACGTCGCCCTCCGTCCCTCCATCCGTCCACGCATCTGTTTCTGCTCCTGCTCTGTGCTTCGTAATTGCTTCCCCCCCCCCTGCCGCCACATCCCCTCCACTTTACAACACGCCGCCGTAATATCAGCAAACTATCAGAGATTGTGCCATTTAGCTGCAGATTTAAACGCAGGGGGAGGGAAGGAGGCCTCTCGTCTTTTTCTCTTTACGTAGAACGGCGTCCTGCTTATTTCCATAAACGCTCGTCAGCCATTCAGATGCTTATTACGGCCGCTTGTTGTAGCGACTGATGATCTACCAGGTAAGCAGCTCTTATTAGAGGAAGCTTCATTTAATGCAGTGTTACACTCCAGCTGCCCCCCCCCCCCTCCCCTCCCCTACCCTCCCTCCACCACCACACCTTCACCCCCCCCCCCTCCTCCTCCTCCCCTCTTCCCCCAGCTCATAATGGATGATCAAGGCGCTCGGCTTGCATGCAGGAAAGGTTTAATTAAATCATAGTCCAATCATAATCCATGTTGTTAATTAAACTGGATAATTTATAAGTACAAAAGAGGGTATTTATTAGCTGCTCTGCAGTGGTGGCAGTGCCGCCGCGTGCACGCCCCCCGTGCGCGGACACTTACACTTATACACCCCCTCCCCTGCCTTACAACCTTTTACTATTGATGCCCCCGCATGATTGATAATGAGACAGAGACTGCTGTACTATTTGTCTAATGGCCGTGCAATTAAATTCCCTTGTAAATGACCCATGCCTCATTTCATCCTAATCTATGGAATTTTGATTGAATTTGTCAGCCCTAATTGAAAAATACTGCTATTTAATGTCTGCATTGCAGTTGCAGATCAGGCCGCCTTTAATGAGATCGTGTCCCAGTGACCCTGAGGAGGAGGAGGAGGAGGAGGAGGAGGGAGGAGGAAGGAGGGGGGGGGGGGTATCCATGCGTGCCCTTGACTCAGCCCAGGAGGTGAGGGAGGAGGTGGGGGGGTCCACTGGGAGATGCACTGTGGGGTCATAGGTCAGCTGCGTCCTCCCCTGCTACATATGATGATGTGTGAGCGCCGGTGGCATCGACGAGGTTTGTATTAATTGATGAGGAAGCCATTACAGGATTCATTAAAATGGATTTTGATGCAGGCGCAGGAAGCAAATATTGTGATTTAAAGCTCCGCTGTGCAGTTTGGGAGGAGATGAATCGCAGAATAATCGCCCGCAAAACGCAGAAGGACGTCAAAGCTCATCATGTGTCACAGGAGGAGACGCCGACATCAGGACGGATCGTAGATGTTCTCTGCCGCCGCGTTCATCATGAGTCACTGCTGATATGGATGTTTATTAAAGTATTTACAGTCGTCATCTTCATCAGTCAGGTTTGTTTCAGCTTCTCTGTCTGGAAGAATCTCACAAACCGGACAGAAATCTGTCAATGTTGTGGTTAAAATGTTATTTTTTAGGTCATGTTGATCATTTACTGGTTGAACCTGACGCCTCTGAACTGTGACCAGTTCACCCACCAGTAGGCCTGATGAAAACCGACCCATGACACAGGTTCATCTCATAATCAGATAATCTGTGAGATCTTGACACATCATACAAGGAGAAGAATAAATGTAATTAACAACATTAATGCTGCTGAGTCCCATTTAGTTTATCCATACTGGTGACACTGGTGTGGTGCATGATGGGTAACCAGTACGGCTGCTGACAGTGGAGATAAACTTACTGTGATTTACTTTAATAAATGAGTTTATAGCTTCGCTTGATTTAACGAGTGATGTTGTAATTTTTCATTTTCATTCTGCCAGACGAGGAGAGACGACGCCACCAGAAGCTCCGCCATCTTAGTTGTAGTTCAAACCACATCTGCACCTGTTTGTACCTGTACTGTGACTCATAGAGGACAAAACTACTCATGTAGCTAAAAATGATGTTGATATTAGATGATTCTGCAAATATTATGTTCACTGACAACATTTTAAAGTTTAAATTGAGGTTTCAGTTACAGAAATACGACACTGGCGGCTGATTCTTGCCTAAATAAATAACTTTGTCACCTAAAAATGACTCATTTATAACAACAAATATGATTTTAAAAGAGACATAAACCACCTGGATCATATTTTACCCAAAATAATGAGGAAATGTTTTTACTGAATGTATTGAAATCGTCAGTAAATTATCAGGTGACAACATATTTAATTTGTATTTAAGCAACTGATGTATAATTGTTTTAATGTTGACAGCTGTCGGTTAGATTATATAGAAACATGCTGGTCTTCAATTAGCATTTAAAAAAAGAAAAAGTGGCTTAAAACCTGAGACACGATGTGTTTCTGTTGCCTATAAACCTGCCGGTGATCAGAATCCAGCCAGCGATTACATTAAACAACTAAACAGAGCCGGAGAAATAAATCAGTATATAAACATCAGACTCTAGAAGCTGCAACTCATCTATCAATCTGCTGATTATTATATATAATTTTATAAGTCTATAAAATGTCAGAAAACACTGAACAACGTCTGTCACAAGTCTTCAAATGTTTCCATAAACTCAAAGATATTCAGTTCATAATGATGTAAAAACAGAGAAAAGCTGCAAATCCTCACATTTGATTAAGTGCTCAATTAATCAATTATCAAATTAACTACTCATCAAATAACTGATTAATCTATTTATTGTTTTATCTCCAGATTTGATCCCAGAGGTTCAGAGTTCAAATCTATATTTTAATTTCAAGGATTGAAATTAGATTTATATTTGATTGTGCTGAAAATAACTTCAGTGGATGATCTGCACGTGTATAAAGAGAAAAGCAGATGATGTCAGATGTATAGTAGACACACACACACACACACACACACACACACACACACACACACACACACACACACTCTCTGAGGGGGTTCATACACAGATTATTTACTGAATATATACAGCTTATTATTTACAATGATGTGTTTTCACATTCTTAAATGGCCTGTGGTCCCAATTTGTGTAATTGGCATTCATCCAGGAGACCAAAGGCGAGCTGTCGCGTCATCCCGACCAACCAATCAGCGTCCGGAGCGCGGTGACGAGGGGCGGCGCTCGCGCGGAGAAGGCAGCGCAATTAAACAGAGGGGAGCGCAATTTAAATCCAAAACATCTTTGGACGCGCGCTGAGTGGGCAGGAAACACACACTTCACACACTTGACACACACACTCTGTCTCAGCGGGTGACAGGAGGAGAAGTGTCCGGAGCTGTGATATCGCTGTCCGGTCAAGTTGAAGTGGAGCCGCGCTGGTGCGCACGGAGCCGCGGACCGACTCACCGGAGCTCTGCGCCGTTTCTGGGACATTTTTTGGGGGAAACTAAAAAGGAGAAAGAAGACGTGTGTTAACATTTTGTCTTCCTGACTTTCTTCCCGCCGCAGCACTGATGGAATGGTTTGGTTTAATCGGATTATCGCTCCTCTAAACTCCGGTTTCCTCAGAGAGGCGGTGACACCGGCGGCTCCACCGGGGGTCAGCCGTCCCTCCGCAGCCGCTCACAGCGCTTCTTCTCCGGTCTCCTCCGAGCTCCAGCGGTCGTTCATATGAGTGCAGCGTTCAGTCCGTCCTTCATGGTGATGCAGCGGCCACTCGGAAGCACCACCGCCTTCAGCATCGACTCTCTGATCGGGGGGCCCCCGCAGCCCAGTCCGGGACACTTCGTCTACACCGGCTACCCGATGTTCATGCCGTACCGGTCGGTGGTGCTCCAGCCGCCGCCGCCGCCTCCCCCGGCCCTGCAGCAGGCTCTCCCCGCCGGCCACCACCCACACCCGCAGATCCCCAGCCTGCAGAGCGGCTTCTGCTCCAGCCTGGCGCAGGGCCTGACGCAGGGCATGGCGCTCACCTCCACGCTCATGGCGTCGCTGCCCGGAGGTTTCTCCCCGTCCCAGCAGCACCAGGAAGCGGCCAGGAAGTTCGGCTCGCAGGCGCTGCACGCGGTCTTCGACAAATCTCAGGATCTGCGGCTGGAGGCGGAGGACGGGAAGAGTTTCCTGCAGGGGAAGGAGTCCGCGGGGCTGCAGGCTTTCCACGACACGGACTCCTCGGTGCCAACATCCACAGGTAGGCGGCTCCCACACCCTCATCACCCCGAAACATGACTCAAAGTCCGGGTTAATCAGACACATTGGACGCGAACAACCACAAAACCAAAAACATCCACGTTTACTCTCAAATATCCAAATATAACAAACTTCAACTTCATATTTAATCTTAAAATAAGACAAAAACTCGGGCCTGTGACGCTGATCTGGTTCCACTTTTCTCTGCTGAAAACTCAACAATAAACATCAGGCCTCCATGTCTTTTACACGGTGACATTTAAGTCAAACTGAACTAAAATATATGAAATCCTAAAATATTAAAATGTATATAAATCTTCACGTTATATTCATGTAAATATCTGATCAATAAAAAGACTCAATTCAGGAGAAAAATATTGAAACAAGCTGATTTTGATTTTTTAAAAAAAAGATCTTTTCATCTTTTTGGAGACTTGTTGAAATAAATTTATATCTGAATGATGAGTCAAGACTTTCAGGATATTATAACATTTTAAAATGAACAAGTTTTTCATTTATTCCACTTTTAAATGCGTTTTAAAAACAGGAAGTTCACACATTTTCTAAAGTGTCACCTCACAGTCAAACAAATGGATTGAAATCTTTCTTTCTGTCCTTTAAAGCGCAGGTGGGATTTGTGTCTGAGAAAACTCTCAGAGATAAATGATGGTCATAAATTATTCCATAAATCTGGTGCAGAGATGTTAGTGGAGGAGCGCCGGAGGCCTCGTGGCTTCGGTTCATTTTAATATTCCGTAAATCAAAGTTTCAGTTGATGAATCTGATGAAAAATCTGCGCGTTGCTTTAAATGTTTGGAGAATAAAAATCTTTTAATCATCAGAGTTCCGCTAAAACTCTAAACTGACGCATTTGGATGAATTTAATCTTTAATATTTTGTTTATTTATTGAAGTAAAATCTTTTATTTCTATTCAAAGCTTCTTGTCATCTGACAGTTTGTGACCTGAGAGCCATAAATCACCGCGCTGGTGTCACTTTTCAGTAGAAGAAAAGCTTCTTGTTTGGAGTTTTGATGGTTTTATTGCTTCCTAATATAAAACAGACAGTTTGTTTCCTCGTGCATCTATTGATTATGATTGAATCTGACGTTATTTCACACGCGGACAAACACAAACTGAGCGCAGAAAACGGGCCGCGCGCAGACGCTCCGTGCGTAATTACGCGTGAAAAATAAAATCCCTGCAGAGCGCGTGTTTTCCACGGTGATCCAAACACTGATCTGATGATGGATATTGACACGGGACGGGACGAAGACCCCCCCACCCCCCCCTCCCACCAACTCACCCCCCCTCACCCGCTTTCATTGGCTCCCACAGATGTCAGAGAAGCAGATCTGGTGTCATTTACAAACAATATTCCTGTCAAAATCCATCTTTATATCCACTGTCAACATTTATATTCAACATTTATTTATTAGAATTATTAATCACATTTTTTAAATATTTTTGGAGTCTTTTCTCTCCATTCTGTTGAGTCTTTTTCACACAAATCAGATTTAAAAAAGGACAAATTTTCTTTATGATTTAGGAAATATGAGATATTTAATTTTCAATTCAGTTTAAAGCTTAAAATGTTTTAAAAAACAAGCGTCACAAATGTTTAAATCAGGCAGAAAAAAACATAATTTAAAGCTTTATTGTGTGTTTCTTGATTTTTGCAGGATTTAATGAGAAAAGCGACTTTTTGTGTTTATACACTTTAATTTCTCGACATTTATAAAGTTGCTGGTTTTATAATAAAGATGCTAACTGTCCCTCCTCTTCCTCCTCTTCCTCCCAGTCAGAGGACACAGTAAAGAAGACTCCAAGGATGAAGAGTGCGGCCGGAAGGATGAAAGCTTCTCCATGGACAGTGACTTGGACTACAGCTCGGACGACAACCTGACCTCCATGTGTCACAAGGAGGACGGGGACGGCGGCGGAGGAGGTCTGGACGACGGGCCGCATCTTCACGGCTCCGGCGGCGGAGGCTCCGGAGGAGGCGGCGGTGCGGGAGGAGGAGGCGGCGGCGGGAAGAACCGGCGGCGGCGGACGGCGTTCACCAGCGAGCAGCTGCTGGAGCTGGAGAAGGAGTTCCACTGCAAGAAGTACCTGTCGTTAACCGAGCGCTCCCAGATCGCGCATGCGCTGAAGCTGAGCGAGGTGCAGGTGAAGATCTGGTTCCAGAACCGGCGCGCCAAGTGGAAACGGGTCAAAGCCGGAAACGTCAACAACAAGTCCGGGGAGCCGTCCCGGAACCCCAAAATAGTGGTCCCCATCCCGGTGCACGTGAGCCGCTTCGCAATAAGGAGTCAGCACCAGCAGATGGAGCAGACCAGACCGTAGAAGAAGAACTCGGAGCCGCTTAGCAGAGACTCAATCCCGGGTTGATGTTTCCTCTTTTTTCACTCTTCAAACATTCAAGATGAAATAAATGACGGTTGACTTCCTGCAGTGCTCTTAAACACAAACTGATGACGACTTTCATTCTGTGGTTTTTATTCTGATTTTATTTAAACACTTTTGCTTTGACATAAATCAGATTTGAAAGGATAAATAAATTTGGGGCTGAATGATTTCTGTTAATCATCAGACAGAAGATTAAATAAAGTGAATAAAATGTTAAAAATCATCCAGAAAACAAAACACGAGCTTTAAATTTAGAGAATAATTTAAAGACAAATGATTATTTCTCACTGATGATAATATTGATCGTCATGTTTCTCTAATTCAATCAGATCTAAAAAAAAATCTGTTTTAATGATGAAAACTGCTGAATTCCATCAGTTTAGTTGACAGATATTTTATTAGGAATAAAGTGAGTTTACGTCACTGATCTAAAGACAAACGTCTGAAAACCTCCTTCAAATAAATTCATTCATGTTTCAGTCTAATTGTGTCATTTTGGAGAAAATGTGGCGGTGAGTTTGAAACGAAGCTAAATTGTTTTGTCAGATCATCTTCATCATTTACAGGAAATAAAAAACACAAAGTTGAAGCGTCGACACGAGACTGAGTGACTGGTTAAACTGGTTAAACTGGACGTTTCTCTGCAGGAGGATCCGCAGCGTTTCAATCTCATTTCTGTTGGCGAGACACCAAAAAAAAAAAACTGCGCGCAAAGACGCGGAGCGGTGACGCGAAGAGGAGGAGGAGGAGGAGGATGATGATGAAGAGACACTGAGCAACTCCTCCCCCCCCACATGTAAATACACACACGGGACCAAACTGAGGACATCAAGTGTAGATTTGACCACAAACAGACGGCGCGTTATTTTAACATTGTTCCTGCTGTCTGAACTTTAACCTTTATCTCTCTGAACTGTTACTGCTTCACTTTTATTTCACTTTCATTTGATTTGATTTTTTTTTTTTTTTTTTTTTGGACAAAATGACGCTGCTAATTTATTTATATAAAATTGTGCAAAAGTAACTAACATTTCCTGACGTATGGAGTTAAAAAAGAAAGAAAGAAAAGATATACAAGTGTGAATTAAAAGCTGAAACGTGACCAGATGTTCACAGCTGCTCTGTCTCCATTCATCTTCATCATCTTCATCAACTTCTGGATTTTATGACACGTCACTTTATTTTTATTCACTTTCTGTTCCAGTAAACAGTTTTCATCAAATTATCATAAATCATAAACACAGAGGAACTAAAATGTTGAAATCTTTTAAATCACATTTTCATTTTAGACTGATAAAACACAAACATTTAAATTATTATTATTGATAATAATAATGATAATAATAACAATAATAATAATTCTCCAGATGCTGCTTTAGAAATATAAGGCCTGATGTTTTAAAGGCCACAAATCTTCAAATCTGATTTGACAAATGAAGGAAAAAAAAACCTGGAATTTCATCATTTTAAGGCAAATAAAAAACCTTAAAATATAAAACAGTTTATTATAGAAATAATTCATCAGATTTTACATTTTTAAAATTTATTTTTTTTAAACGGACGACGACGTTCAGAGCTGATTTTGGTTTATTTTCTTGTTTGTCTGCGTCATTATAAACACAGCCTGAAGGTCAAAGGTCACTCTAATATTCAGGCTGCTGTGGTGACGCTAAAATGCGCGCTCCCGCAGCTGCCTAATAAATATTAATAATCATGTCTGTGGCAGGTCGGGGGCGCGCGCTGGCCTCTGTTTAAAAGCTGTTTATCAATAAAGTTTACAACCGAAATAAAACTAATTTAAAAAAACAGTCGATTTTAACAGTTTTGTTGCAGTTTGGTTAAATTTGGTAGAACAGTTGAGACTTTTAGTGACAAACCTGCTGCAATAAAATCATTTAAATCCAATCAATATGTTTTTAATCAGATAAACTGACTGTTTTCAGTCAATCTGGGAAAAAAGACACTAAATGTAGCATCTCATAGCAAACACAGCGGCCATAAAATGCTACAACTTCTAATTAAATGTAAAAATAAGACATTAATACCTCGATGTTCCCGCTCAGGTCGCATCCAGGTGTTGACAGGTAACATGTTGCTCCTCCAGCTCAACAAGCTAACAGCTACAAATAGAAACACTGTTAGTTATTAATGATCAATGATCAATATCCATCGCGAGAAAGATTCAAAACAACAGCAGAAATCTACCTGCGCGGCTCGTGACGTCAGCCAATCGCAGCACCTGTCAGCCTGCAGGTGAAGTTTTACCTGCAGACACAGAAACTGTTAGTTAAATATCATCTGAGCTCAGAAAACTTCAATGATTCAGCACAAATGTTTAAATAAACGTTAAATACCTGAATGACGTCTGCAGCTCCGCGTGCACTCAGCGATATAAACTCTCGGTTCTTTCAACCGTCAGTTTGATCGTAATTCGACGCGTTAAGTTCTTTTAAATTCATCCAACACTTAAAAACTGTCGTAGAAGTAAATTAATGTCCTTAAAGTTACACAAAAGACGCAAATTTCACTTAAAAACAAAAACTTTTCATCCGCAGCGATAAACAAACATTTGCTAGCTTCGAGGGCCGTTGACGCACCTGTACGTAATGACGCAGTCACGCACGCAGACACGCCCTGTCGTCATCGCAACATTACCAGCGCTGTGAAAGCGATTTAAACCCTATCATTTGACTAAAGTGACCGATTTTAAAGATTTTGAGACGTTTAATCATCTGTTTGATTGCCAGGAAGTTAACCAGCAACAATTTCGACAGTTGATTAATAGTTCAAGTCGATTTTAGAAGCAAAAATGTCAAATGTTCCCTGATTCCAGCATCTCTAATGCTGCTTAACATCATTAACTGAATATCTGAGTTTTGAAATGTTGATCAGAGAGAACATTTAGGCAGAACTTGTAATTACATTTTTCACTATTTTCTGACATTTTAAAGACCAAATAATTATTAAAAAATATATAAAAGACGTGTCAATAATGAAATAAATCAATGATGAACATTCAGGAGGAAAAGACAATGATGATTTCAAGTAAATAAACACAGAAAATCATTTTTTCCCCCTTTCAGTATGCTCACTCTTGAACTGAAGAGATGTGACCAAAAATTAAAGGGTTCTTACACCACTTTTACACATTCATGTCAGTTCTCTTGTCATGGTTGATCCTCCTCAGATGACGTCTTGGAGACACATGTATAACAGAAAGTCACAAACTAGGGGTGCAGAGGTTGAAAGGTGTGGCTGGTGCATTATGGGTAATGTAGGATCCAGTGTTTTTGGAGTTTGACTCATATCTCGACCTCTGCTGCTGTTTTTATCTTTTTTAAAACTTGGGAGGAAACACTGACTCTTGTTCCTGTTTAAACGCTGTTTTCTAAATGGACTCTGGCAGAGGAGGGTTTTCTGTCACTGTCGTCCTCCATCTTTTACTCACTGCGAGGCTGAATCATGAAGACGGTCTGATATGACGGTTCATACATGACATCATGAGGTTAAAACTGATTTAAAAACAGATCCGAGTCACAATCGAGAGGAAAAACAATAAAATTTGGGGCTTTAACCTGCCGTGTGAACACAGACGGGGTGTGTGTGACTCTAATGAATTTTTTTGCAAATTGTAATCAAGCCGGGCCGTCGTGTTGGGCTGATAAATGAGACCCAGGGGGATCAGCCTCGGCCTCGGCTCTTCACTGCAGCATGTAACCCCCCCCCCCCCCCCCCCCCTGCTCCCCTCTCTCCTTAAATTAACAGCAACCTGCTCCGGCTTCAGTTCAACTCCTGATTAATCCTGACGGAGCAACGACGACTCTGCCGCAGCGAAGGAAACCAAAAAAAACTACCTGATGTGTCTTCTTCTGCAGGCCTGATCCGTGTACCGAGCGTCCTGGTGGCTGAGTGGTTTAAGATGCCGACCGTGTAATCACAACATCGCTGGTTCGACTCCCTGTCACCTCTCTACAACCAATAATACCAATCAATAAAAGCAAAACTACTAAAAAAAAAACTTCTGATGACAGATTCTCTCATTCAAAAAATGTACCCCACAAAATGTCAGTTACGTTTGTTGCAACAAAACTATGAATGTGCAGTTTTGAAAGCTCCAGAAATAGCAAGTAAGTGACCCTTGAGTTGGGATTGTTTTGTCAAATTAATATTTCAGAGGTTGAGATTCAATTTTTTAAAATACTTTTAAGTCAAAAGACTTCGGGGAGCTTGCATGTCAACAGATGCATCTCCATAACAAACTGCTGATGAAGACCATGTGATACAGCTGAGAGCTCAAGAAAAAGCTAGAAAACAGATGTTAAAATCTCTACTTTCATGAAATTAACAGCGGAGATGCAGCCACAGCTTTTTAGTTAAGTTTTAGCTCAGTTTTTTTGCAGTTTAAGTGTATTTTGGCTGAGACTAGAGGCATTTTGACTGTTTCATTGGCTTCAATAACAAAACAAAACATAAACATTTACACTGAGTTTTGTTCTGAATATCAGATGTCAGTTTCTTCTGAGTTTTGCAGGAGCTTCCTGTTGGTTGAACGGAGCCTGAAGCAGCTCCATCTGCTGCCTCTGGACGCTATTGTCCTCAACACACACACACACACACACTCACTTCCTGTTAAACACAGGGATGAGAGGGGATTAGCAGGGTATTATCTAATTACCAGACAACAGCAAACACAATTCAGACACATTTCACTCAACTGCAGTCAGTGATCCTAGAAAACAAATGGAGCTCAACGAACCTGTAAAAAGAAAAACAGCACAGATTCAATTGAACTTAATCTCATCTTTTCATGGGTGAATAATAACACAGAATCACTTACCTCAGTGGACAAATGTGGGGATTTTTGCACTAAAACATGTTGCAAAGAAGAATTCATAGTAAAAAACATAAAATTTATTCTACCTTAAAAACAAGTTTGACTGTAAATGATACTGATTACCACAAGAAAATAAGAATAAAAAGACGGGAAACTGAACCAGCTGATTGGACATAAGACTAAATATGTTTTAAAAGTTGGATAATATTTGAGCAGATTTAGTTGGAGAAAAAAATCTAAACTTTAAAAAATTGTGACTGTATTTTTTCCAGATCTGAAGGGAAAACAAAGATTAAATTTTAAAAAATAACAGTCAACACATGAGTTTATATTAAGAAGCATTATTCTTGTCTTTATTGAAAAGAGACACATTACAGTAGAAGACTCTGTATTAGGTAGAATTTTTCAACAACGGTACTGTACAGCCAACAAAACTCAATAACAATAATAATAATAATAATAATTAGAATAACAATAAGAACATTAATGTGTCTGGATGATAAATCATAATATTAAAACATGGATGGACTGGAGAGGTCGGAGAAAAATATACAAAAACGTAGGCTGGAGGGGGGCGGAGTCTTCCTCGCTAGGTGCGTTTATAAATAACGTGGGTGGGGCTTAGGGGTTAAAGGCTACATGAGGTAACAACCACACAAACCAAACGTTGACCATACGGAGTCGTGTTTTTTCTTCGTTTCGTTGTTAAAGTCTATGTACAAGTGAGGCGGCGCCGGCGGTGGCGAATGTCGACTGACGGGATTAAACGTCAGCGCGGTTTCCTGTTGGCTGAGTTTAGCTAATTGTTCGCTAGTTGTAGCCGGAGCTTCACAGGATGCTTCTATTCTCAAAAAATGTGGAAAAGACAAAGCAGTTTAACAGAATTTAGCTGGAAAAGTATAAACTGTTAGCTTGGAAGCTGAAACGATGCTGCCATGCTAGTGTGTTCACTGTTAGCTGCAGTTAGCTTCAGCAACAGATGACTCAGCAGTTCTCGGTTAGCTGAGTTTAGCTGATTGATCGCTAGTTGTAGCTGGAGATATGTTTCTATTCTCAAAAAATGTTCCCACTTTTCATGTAGGGTTTTGTTTTGAGGAAAAAGACAAAGAAGTTTATCAGAATATAGCTGGGAAAGTATAAACTGTTAGCTTGGAAGCTGAAACGATGCTGCCATGCTAGTGTGTTCATCGCTAGCTGCAGTTAGCTTTAACGGCATAACTCAGCAGTTCAGCTAATTGATCGCTAGCTGTAGCTTCACATAATGTTTCTATTATCAATACTTCCTACTTTTAATGTTGGGTTTTGTTTTGAGGAAAAGATGGAACAGTTTAACAGAATTTAACTGTTAGCTGACAGCTAGCCGCAGTAAGGGTTAGCATGACAAATTACTTCTGTTCCTACACAATGTTCTGGTTCCGGTTTCCGGAGCGGTTTAACAGAATTTTACTGGGAAAGCGTTTATTTTAGTATCTATAGATGTTACTGAACTTTCTCTGGTCCTGAACTCTGATAAATGGACTTTGGATTTTCAAGTTGCCCGAAATTTGGATGCTGTTAAAATAAGAGCAGAAATCTGTTCAGAGGAAACCGCTAGAAGACGCCACCACCTAGAGAAATAAGCAAATGTTAGTTTCATGCCAAAATAATTAGAGAAATAAAGAAAACTGTAGTGGAAAGAGTCAGTTTTAAGACAGACAAACTGAAGCAGATTTAGTGCATTTCTGTCATAAATAAAGGACGTCTTTGTCCTGTCCTGTCGTCTTAGTTCAGGACAGACGCAGGACGAGTCGGGTGTACAAACACTAAATAAAAACACTTTAAAAACACAAGTTGCGGTCAAACCTCTTGGTTTAGTTTTTTTTTTTTTTACGGGAGTTCAAACGTCATCTCTGAGACGACTGGTCGGGGAATCGGGGACGTGGCACATAATAAGGTTGGACGCAATCAGAGGAAGATTAAGGGCCGGTGTTTAAATAAAAAGGCAAAAAAACGGAAAGTTTTAGTGTTACAAAAATGGATTTCTTACTTTTTAGCTCTTTCTAACATTTCTAAAAACAGGCAGAGTGTGTGTGGTGTAATGGGAATATTGCAGCGATGGCGGTGTATGACGTTATGACGCGACGGTGATTGATGTGTGAATATTGCTTGGATACACAGTCGGGTCGAGAGCTGCTCCTCAACCTCTGCAGCAACGTTTATGATCAAAATTCGGGGAGGAAGCAGCTGATACGCAGCATAGTGTCGAAGGTAAAAATCATCACACACACACACATCGAGGTTAAGGAGCTTCTCCTTAGACGATCCTGATCAGTCCACACATTTCACGTCCAGCTAAGAAGTCGGCGTTCAGTCAAATCTACGTCGCCAGAGTGGGGAAGGTGGGTTTTTACATTTTTGCATACATGCGACAAAATTCACCTGCAGCTACAAACTTATTCCAAGTGGAATCAAAATCTTCAGACCAGTGGTTCCCAACTGCATTTGGACTCAGTCTCAACTCAGACTTCACCAAATTTGGACTCTCATGTGGTCGCACATCGGATTTCCCATCCTGTAAACCATCTCATGTCCCGTCAGACTAAAACTACGGTTCAGTGAACATACATATACACATTTCTGGGAGTTATGGGTAACAGTACGTTGCAACGGTTGCAGCAAAGCCGACACACGCGACGCAAAAGTCTTGACGTGTTGTGTGGCTCTGCACGTCTAACGAGCTGATTGATTGGTCCAACTTCACGTTGGGAGGCGGGTTTGAAACGGAAAAGAAAAATTATTTTTGTAGAAGTGAACAGATTCATGTCGTTCCCTTACAGACAAACATTTCCAGGTCGGGAACCACTGGTTTAGACGTCTGGTTAAACCGCCAAATTTCTACTTCCTGTCTTGGATGAATCAGCGCAACATGGAGCAAAAAACACGCAACATTCAGTCCATGCTTTTTCTACATGACCACACATCAGAAAAAACACTTCCGCTCTGCAACCCGACAGACAGACTGGTGTAAGTACTTCCTGTATTCTCTAATTATACATGTCGACAGAAAGAGAGAAAGAGATTATTTACATGAAGGAGGTTTGTTCCAGACCAGAGAAGAAGAAGAAGAAGAAGAAGAAGAAGAAGAAGAGGAAGAAGAAGCCCTTCTTAGTGATTCGCTGAGCAGATCGGAGAGACCGTCACATGTCATTACAGACAGATCTTCATCCACAGAAACACAAACTGGTCTCATGTGATTGGTCTGAGCTGACAGCAGATTAACATGGACTAAACTCACAGATGTAAAAATTCCCTTTTTCGCTCCGTGTGGCTTCTTAGCTGCTTAATAATTCCTCGTCTTTTTCCATTTTTTACATACAACAATAAAAACTGCCTTCAGGGACAGAGTTTCAATTCAAATGTTGTTGGACCAGGATGTGAATCTCCAGGCTCCAGGTTCAGGTCTCTCTCCATTCAGTCAATCCAGGAGGTCGCAGGCTGCAATTAACGATTATATTCATTACCAATTAATCTGTTGGTCTATAAAACGGTGCAGATTCTTTATTTTGTCCAAAACCCAAAATTATTCAGTTTACTGTGAAGAAAAGAATCACATCCTTGAATCTGAGAAGCTGGAAGCAGCAAATGCTTAAAAAAAATTACTAAAACAATTATTCGATTATCAGATAATTGCTGATTCATCTGGTCTTATAGGGATCATTCAGGATGAATTTATAAAAAGTAAACCTGATCAGTTAGAGGTTTATGTCCAATATGAGCTGAAATAAAATGGTTTTAGCTAAATATGAATAATTATTTTCTTATTATTTGATGGTAAACTGAATATCTTTGGTTCTGGTTCACAATTAACTGACATTTTCTAGACCAAACAGTGTATGAATCGTTAGTTGCAGCCATAAAAATGTGTATTTGTTGTGGTTATATTTATTTTTATGGAGATAAATGTGACCAGATGTGAGGTCATATCGATATGAGTTCAATTTGATTTCTGAGTCGACTGAAGTGAAAAAGGAATCGAATGTTAAATCCTGGTTGAAGGAGTCGTTGGGAAAAGACAACAGGGTGTTTCTAACGGACAGTCTCCGGTCCCTGAGCCTGGCAAGAGCTTCTGTACACTGAATGACTTTATACACCCCCGATATAACAAAAACAAACAAAAAAAAAATCCCCTTCCCCATGTTGACATTTTTAACCATTGGTCCAGCAATGCACATCAAGATACAATATACACAATCCAGGAAAAATGCCTTAAATTAAAAAAACAAAAGCAAAAAGTGTCTAGGACATGCGATCTATCACACTTTTTTACCTCTAAGATCTTTTTTTTTCCTCTTAAAAGTTTTACATCGAGATATTTTTCACATAAAAAAAAACAAAACAACAAAAGACGTGTAAAAGGCAGGAGAGTTCACAGAATTCATAAGAAAACAAAAAAATACAGGTGAGAAGAAACACTGATGCTGCAGAGCAGGATCGTAAAGACAGAAGGTGATGATGATGATGATGATGATGATGATGATGATAAGCAGGATTGCAGACTCCCCCTCTCGTTTCCTTCGTGGATATTTTCCGTCTCACAGTTTTCTTCTTCGTGTGTTGAGAGAGAAGAAGAAGAAGAAGACAGGTTCTGATTGGCTGTTGGGTAAAAAGCAGAGCGATTGGTCGACTGGCCTCGTAGTGTTACAATAACGTGATGAGGTATGATGTCCGTAGAGCTTCAGACTGCGTCCTCATTGGTCGTCATAAGTCACATGATTATTTCCCAAAACGCTCCGAAGAGCACCAAGCTCAGGTGATTGTGGACCACATTTCCCAGCATGCTTTGGGTTTTTTTTTTTCCTGTTGCGTGTGTTCTCCCAATCAGACACATGGACGCAGCGCCGCCACTGACCTGCCATCAGTTTCAGGCTTAACGAGCCGTTTTCGGCGGCAGTGGTGGTTGTCAGGTGAGGTGGGCGGGGCTTAGAGTCACAACAGGTAGTGGTTCCCAAAATAAACGTCAGGATTCTCCCAAAATCAGAGTTCGTTCATTTGTCAAAAAAAGAGTCACATGGCGAGGGCGGGGTCATATGAGCGCGGCGCTGCCGGCGCTGCTGCAGCTGTTGTTGCGGTTGGTGTTGCGGCGCGACAGGTTGGGCGTGGCCATGAGCGGGAAGCGCTCGTCGGGGCAGCCGTACTGCGCCAGCGTGTCCACGCACTCCTGACTGTTGGCCTGTCGGGCGTACGCCATGGCGCTGTTACCGTGGGCGTCCCTCGCCATCAGATCCACGCCGTACTGCAGACAGAGAGGAACAACAGTCATAAATAAGATTCTTTATCAGTTACAATATTTATCAAAATACTAAATATTTACTTGAAAACATTAGCTAATTGATCGCTAGTTGTAGCTGGAGATATGTTTCTATTCTCAAAAAATGTTCCTACTTTTCATGTAGGGTTTTGTTTTGAGGAAAAAGATAAAGAAGTTTATCAGATTATAGCTGGGAAAGTATAAACTGTTAGCTTGGAAGCTGAAACGATGCTGCCATGCTAGTGTGTTCACTGCTAGCTGCAGTTAGCTTCAGCAACAGATGACTCAGCAGTTCTCGGTTAGCTGAGTTTAGCTAATTGATCGCTAGTCGTAGCTGGAGATATGTTTCTATTCTCAAAAAATATTCCTACTTTTCATGTAGGGTTTTGTTTTGAGGAAAAAGATAAAGAAGTTTATCAGAATATAGCTGGGAAAGTATAAACTGTTAGCTTGGAAGCTGAAACGATGCTGCCATGCTAGTGTGTTCATCGCTAGCTGCAGTTAGCTTTAACGGCATAACTCAGCAGTTCAGCTAATTGATCGCTAGCTGTAGCTTCACATAATGTTTCTATTATCAAAAATGTTCCCTACTTTTCATGTTGGGTTTTGTTTTGAGGAAAAGATGGAACAGTTTAACAGAATTTAACTGTTAGCTGACAGCTAGCCACAGTAAGGGTTAGCATGACAAATTATCTCTGTTCCTACACAATGTTCTGGTTCCGGTTTCCGGAGCGGTTTAACAGAATTTTACTGGGAAAGCGTTTTAGTATCTATAGATATTCTTTATCAGTTACAATATTTATCAAAATACTAAATATTTACTTGAAAACATTCTGTTGTATAATTACAGGAACCATATTTTAATAAATCTTTGTCTCCTACATGATTAAATGCTGTTTTTAAACATTTATAACGTCATAAAAGTCCTAAAAACAGTCCAATCAGAAGTGTGCAGATGCTTTTCTGATCATTATACATTAAATTTCAGCTCCTGCAGCTTCAACAATCCTTTATTTTCTGATTGTTGGTTATATTTATGTAAAAATAATGTCAGAATCTGCTTTAAAAGAACAGCAGTTGTGATTTATGTGTAACTTTAGGACATAAACTAAACTAAACCAACTAAATCATGAGCACGTTTCATTTCGTACCCAGATGAGGAGCTGCGTGATGACCACGTTGCCCTTGCGGCTGCCGAGGTGCAGCGCGTTGCGTCCGTCTCCCTCGCCGCAGGTCTCGTTGACCTGCTGTCGGGAGCCGTGGGCGAGCAGCAGGACGACGGCGCGCAGGTCCTCCTCGGCCGTCGCCCGCAGCAGCTGCTGACCCAGCGACAGGTCGGTGCCGGGCAGCGACGCCAGGAATAGACGCTGCTCGTACTTCGCCCGGATCCAGCGCTCCCTCTCCTCCCTGACGGACAAAACACACACAGATGTGAGAGGCAGGAAGCTGCAGGTGTATTAATATCACTACAACACACTGCAGAAAACAACTTAATATAATAACACAACTCTAAATACAAGAATATTCTAAAACATGTTCAACTTTCAGTCATTTCTGAACTTTAGATTGATTAAGTGATTAGTGATTAAGTGATTAGTTGATCGACAGAAAATTAACCTCCAACTGTTTTGATAATCGATTCATCGTTTTGAGTCATTTTGTAAAGAAAAAAAGTCCAAACTCTCTGATTCCAGCTGATTTCTTTGGTCTCTATGACAGTAAACTGAATATATTTGAGGACAAAACAAGACATGTGAGGACGTCGTCTTGAGTTTTGGGAAACACTGATCGACACTTTTCACCATTTTCTGACATCTTACAGACCAAACGACTAATCGATACCGTCTGAACTCAATGAAAAACCAAAGTAAAGGACGTTTCTGACAGATTATATCTTGGAAACGTCTGAAAGCAGAATAGAAAAGAGAAAACAGGAACAAACTGTGTGAAGCACAAACAACAGTTCAACTGAGACTCTGAACCCTGAAGACTTTTAAAGCATTTTAATAATATTTGAAGTGTTTTTTTTACTACATTTTATGTATTTTAGCTCTTTGTGAGTCATAGTTGTGGATCATTAGAGTCTCTATGACTTTAAAGGACATAAAAGACCTGCAGACTGTAAATGTATCACGTCTTCTGCATGACGTTGAGTGTTTTACTTCCCCTATAATGACCCCGTCTGTTGCTCTTTAGTCTGTTTGATCTGTTTCTGTCAAAATTAATAATAATAAAAAAAATGTTAATTTGTCATAAAGAGGTCTTTTCATAGTATTTGTTGACAATAACACCAGACTGATTATTTGGTGGATGAATCAACGAAGGAAACACTGAATCACCAAATATCTCATTATTTGTGACTGATTTTATGACTAATTATGTTTATTAGAACTCCCACCTGCTGAATATAAAGGTGATTTTTGCTTTTCATCATTTTATTGCTACCTGGAGTCAAATTTAACAACCAAACAAACAAAAAGTCGACCGAGTGAAACAAACAAAGATATAAAAGTAGAAAAATAAACTGAAGCTTCTAACAGCAGAAATGAACCAGAAACACTTTAAAAAACACCTGCGAGAGTAAAATAAGACACAGCGAGGGACGGAGGGACAGACAGGGGGGACGCGGACGCCATTGTTCACCAATCGAGTGTCATTAACTGCTGATCTGTTTAATCCACAGCTCTGATCGCTCTAATCTCTGCACAAATCCCTCCGTGTAAACAGCAGCTCATTCACACCGCTGGGATTAGTCCGGGCTCAGGAGAGACTGGGGGGGGCGGGGGGGAGATATTGAGCTGTCCCCCCTCCCTCCACCTCCCTCCCTCCACCTCCCTCCCTCCTCCACCTCCTTAACAAAATAACAACACGTCCTCCAGGGGGTGAGGATGAGGAGGAGGAGGAGGAGGGGGCAGGAAATGGAGAAGGGGGCGTCTCACAGGTTGATGCTTCCACCATGAAATAACTCCAGTGTGTTTCTGAAAAGTAACAGACGACGTCCTTCATTTTTATCACCATGGCAACAACGTGTTTTATAAATATTTGTCTCGTCTGCAGGTTAAAAAAATCTATTTGATAAAGTTGTTGCTAGTTTACAGCCCTGATAGACTCAGACTGTCTCTAGAAACCCAAACAAACATCTAAAGAGCTTTTTAAATCTGTATTTGTGTCGTTTATGAGTAATAAACTGTTTCCTTCACCTTCAGCTGTTTACTGAGTTATAAAAGCTGCAGAAAGACGAGGAGTCTGAAACCCTGCCGGCTCTCTGCTGGAACATCAAACCGCTCTGTTAACTAAGTTTTTATTATAACTTCATTCAGACAATTTGGTTGATAAACCTCCAAGACTTTCCAGGATTTCCATGACCTGCTGGTCTGGATGTGTGTCTCCTTACATATCGTTGAGCCTGAGCAGAAAGTTTCATGGACTTTTTAGTCTGTTAGTTTATTGTTGTTTGAAGTATTTCATTGAATTTTAAATGTTCTCGATGATTAAATGTGATTTGACTAAAGTGAAACTTCTATTAATTATAAACTGTTGAGTAAATACTTTATTTTGGCAGCAATATTTAGATGTTTAACTGCTTTTACACATCATCCTGCACTGACATGATGTTTATTTAACACAGCCAGAAACAGACTGGATCGGTTAAATAACATGAAAACGTGTCTGAATCCTGGTGAACATCAGTGCGACTCCTCTGAGCTACAGCGTTACCGTATCTGGAGGAACGTTGGGAAACTGAGACGCACGATGAGACGAAACTGTGGGAACGGAGGATGAGACGGAGGGAAAAACCAAACAGAATGAAAAAGATAAAAAAGTTTTCGGGTCGGTGTGGGAACCTGGCCGAATCTCATTAACTCTCTTCCTGGAGACCAGTATGTGTGTGTGTGTGTGTGTGTGTGTGTGTGTGTGTGTGTGTGTGTGTGTGTGTGTGTGTGTGTGTGTTTTTGGGGGGTGTGGCGGCGGCTAGCATCACGGAATGTCCCGGGGGCTTTTCCTTCCTGCCGCGGCCCAGAGACAGAGTAGGGAGGCTGGGCACGAGACTACGGCCCACAGCCCCCGGACAAAGCCTGGAGGTGTCACCCACTCTGTGTGTGTGTGTGTGTGTGTGTGTGTGTGTGTGTGTGTATGTGTGTGTGTGTGTGTGTGTGTGTGTGCTCAGCAGGACTCTGGCCTTCTGTCCTCCAGAGGACGGAGAGGAAATGTGAGGCCACTGGACCCAGGAAACGCATGCCTTCCCCCGCCGCTGGAGTTGCTAAGGGCCTGGTAGAGTGTGTGTGTGTGTGTGTGTGTTTGTGTGTGTTTGTGTGTGTGTGTTTGAGTGTGTGTGTTACATGACACTGATGAACTAAACTGATAATTTGGATCATTTTACTCGACATTTTGATCAGTTTCTGTCAGAAAAAAACCCCAAAACAAGGTCAGACGGCTTTGATGAGACCTGACATGTTTGGCTGATTACATTTGAAGCCTGGTAGCTTCGTTATATCTTTCAGTTTTATACAAACGAGGGTTTAATTATCAGGACTTTACTTTTGGTCTGTTTTTCCTGGTTTGATGTATTTGTGTCTTTTTGTTCCAATAAAGAGAAATTTTAATGCTTCAACATACATTACAAACATATTTTAGACGATTACGGTCGTCATATTGAAGGATGGAAACAACCATCGAGTTCATTCATTCATTATTTTTGAGTGAATCAGTTATTAAATGGAACCAGTTTCATCGTCTGAATGTCTGATTTACATACATGAGTGTAAATTTTTTTGTATATTGGGCTGTATTTTTAGTGTGTGTTGGTGTGTGTTTGGTGTGTGTGTTGGTGTGTGTTTGGTGTGTGTGTGTTGGTGTGTGTGTTGGTGTGTGTTGGTGTGTGTGTTGGTGTGTGTTGGTGTGTGTGTGTTGGTGTGTGTTTGGTGTGTGTGTGTTGGTGTGTGTGTTGGTGTGTGTTGGTGTGTGTGTGTTGGTGTGTGTGTTGGTGTGTGTTGGTGTGTGTGTTGGTGTGTGTGTGTTGGTGTGTGTTTGGTGTGTGTGTGTTGGTGTGTGTGTTGGTGTGTGTTGGTGTGTGTGTGTTGGTGTGTGTTTGGTGTGTGTGTTGGTGTGTGTTGGTGTGTGTTGGTGTGTGTGTTGGTGTGTGTGTTGGTGTGTGTTGGTGTGTGTTGGTGTGTGTGTTGGTGTGTGTTGGTGTGTGTTGGTGTGTTGGTGTGTGTGTGTTGGTGTGTGTTGGTGTGTGTTGGTGTGTGTTGGTGTGTGTGTTGGTGTGTGTTTGGTGTGTGTGTTGGTGTGTGTTGGTGTGTGTTGGTGTGTGTGTTGGTGTGTGTTGGTGTGTGTGTGTTGGTGTGTGTGTGTTGGTGTGTGTTTGGTGTGTGTTGGTGTGTGTTGGTGTGTGTGTGTTGGTGTGTGTGTTGGTGTGTGTGTGTTGGTGTGTGTTGGTGTGTGTGTTGGTGTGTGTTGGTGTGTGTTGGTGTGTGTGTTGGTGTGTGTTGGTGTGTGTTGGTGTGTGTTGGTGTGTGTGTTGGTGTGTGTTGGTGTGTGTGTTGGTGTGTGTGTTGGTGTGTGTGTTGGTGTGTGTGTTGGTGTGTGTTGGTGTGTGTTGGTGTGTGTGTTGGTGTGTGTTGGTGTGTGTGTTGGTGTGTGTTGGTGTGTGTGT
Organism: Thunnus thynnus; assembly: GCF_963924715.1. NCBI lineage: Eukaryota > Metazoa > Chordata > Actinopteri > Scombriformes > Scombridae > Thunnus > Thunnus thynnus. Next base: position 19,201,153 of record NC_089540.1, on the reverse strand, counting down.
TGGTGTGTGTGTTGGTGTGTGTTGGTGTGTGTTGGTGTGTGTTGGTGTGTGTTGGTGTGTGTTTGGTGTGTGTTGGTGTGTGTTGGTGTGTGTTGGTGTGTTGGTGTGTGTTGGTGTGTGTTGGTGTGTGTGTTGGTGTGTGTTGGTGTGTTGGTGTGTGTGTTGGTGTGTGTTGGTGTGTGTTGGTGTGTGTTGGTGTGTGTTGGTGTGTGTGTTGGTGTGTGTTGGTGTGTGTTGGTGTGTGTTGGTGTGTGTTGGTGTGTGTGTTGGTGTGTGTTGTTGTGTGTTGTTGTGTGTTGGTGTGTGTGTTGGTGTGTGTGTTGGTGTGTGTTGTGTGTTGTGTGTTGGTGTGTGTTGTTGTGTGTTGTGTGTTGGTGTGTGTTGGTGTGTGTGTTGGTGTGTGTTGGTGTGTGTTGTTGTGTGTTGTTGTGTGTTGGTGTGTGTTGGTGTGTGTGTGTTGGTGTGTGTGTGTTGGTGTGTGTTGGTGTGTGTTGTTGTGTGTTGTTGTGTGTTGGTGTGTGTTGGTGTGTGTGTTGGTGTGTGTTGGTGTGTGTTGGTGTGTGTTGGTGTGTGTGTGTTGGTGTGTGTGTTGGTGTGTGTGTTGGTGTGTGTTGGTGTGTGTGTGTTGGTGTGTGTGTTGGTGTGTGTTGGTGTGTGTGTGTTGGTGTGTGTGTTGGTGTGTGTGTGTTGGTGTGTGTGTTGGTGTGTGTTGGTGTGTGTGTGTTGGTGTGTGTTGGTGTGTGTTAGTGTGTGTTAGTGTGTGTGTTGGTTGGTGTGTGTTTGGTGTGTGTGTGTGTTAGTGTGTGTCTGTATGTTGCAGTAAACAGACTCCGTCATCACGAGCTAACGAGTCTTGAAAACACACAGCTCTGGACAGTGGAGAGGCTAATTGCACTAATTAACCACACAGAGTGAGTGAGTGTGTGTGTGTGTGTGTGTGTGTGTGTGAGTGACAGTATGTGTTAACATGTGTCTACTGGATGCACAGTCTCATATTTTGTGTGTTAATCTGTGTGTGTGTGTGTGTGTGTGTTTATGTCTTTTCACATCCCATTAGACAAAGCGCTGTGCTCCAGCACCGAGGCATGCTGGGTAGATAATTAAACATGGGTCCCGGTGAGATGGCTTGTGACAGGGAAATACACACCACACACACACACACACACACACACACACACACACACACACACACACACACACACACACAGCAAATATGTCAACAGGAGCCCGGAGGGTTTAGGATGTGTGTGTGTGTGTGTGTGTGTGTGTGTGTGTGTCAGTCAGTTAGATTAAATGATAAAATTACACCAGCCAGAGGAAACAAACACACTTCTCAAAGACATGAGCCTTCATACATCCACTGTTTCTACTGTTTCTAGTGTTTCTACTGTTTCTACTGTTTCTAGTGTTTCTACTGTTTCTACTGTTTCTAGTGTTTCTACTGTTTCTAGTGTTTCTACAGGCTCCTCCTCAACCATCTGATGGAGGATGATGAGTGAAAACGTGACTCAGAACTTCATTTTATTGTATTTTCAGTGTTTTTAACGTGATGTGAGCTGAACGAGACTCATTCATTAGTAGCTGAAGACGATCACGTTATATACTGATAGTACGTAGTTATGTAAGATGGTGAATTTAAAGGGAACATATTCAGCTTTTTGTAGTTTTCTGTTATTTATATCCTGTTACTCATCAAATTAGATAAAGTAGTCTCCAACAAATGCACCGTTTCCTCTGATTTGTTTTCAGGAAATGACTGAGTTTGTGTTTTTAATCGTAAAACTATCATGAAAAGGTTTAATATCATGAGTCTGATCGTCTTGTTTGATGAGTCGACCGGTTGATTGACAGCTTCATCAGCTGCTGTGTTGTGGTGTCAGCTCGTGGTCGCCGTTGGAAACGGTGGGGCGGAAAGTGATTTTGTTTGGGGTCACTCAGGGAGCCGTACTGGGACCACGGTGGGTCTCTGATTTCCTGCCTGTTGTTTGAGCTCAGGAGACCTCGCATTGTGTGTGTGTGTGTGTGTGTGTGTGTGTGTGTGTGTGTGGATGTTCCCCCTGAGCGGCTGCTTTGTGTGAGTGTGTTTACATACACACTGAGTTTCCTGTCCGTCCAAAGCCAGAGGCTGTTTGAGCTGATCGACCGACCGCTGCTGGACGTCCCACCAGCTGCTCTGTGTGTGAGTGTGTGTGTGTGTGTGTGTGTGTGTGTTTAAGGGGGTCATCTGTCCACGACCCCAAAACAGATCACGCACAGAGAGCTGAAAGCCGGCACACACACCCCGACTATCACACCCGGCTAATTATCATAATTACCACCAAACAAGAAGAGACACAAACTTTACTGTTTCTTCCTTTAAAGTTCAGTTCAGTTGACTGAATATATTTATATTTATATATATGTGACTGTATATATTAGTACATATCATCCTATAGTTGTTATTGTTTACTCCTTATCATATTGAACTTCTCCTCTTGCTCTTTATTACACATTAAACACATTTACAGGATGTATAACACTGTTTATAGCTGCTTAAATCAGTTTGTTCTCTACTTCCTGTTTGTATAGATGAACAATATGTTTCATTATTGTTATTTAATTAAATGTTTGCTGGTTCTGTCCTTTTTGTACCTGTCTGTTTATTCTTGTGCTGCTGTAAAACTGTTTAATTAAGTTTTATCTTCTATGTATAAATATGTCGTTGTTGCTGTAACGAGTCCATGAAGCTTTAGTGTGTGTAGTTGTCAACATGAGGTGGTATCTATGTGTTTGGTTATGTGTATATTAACTTTAAAGTAAGACTTTGTACTTTCTGAAATAAAGAAAAAACACAAACTTCCTTCAACACATGAAAAGTTGAATTTATGAGCAATAAAACACTGAATTTAACACTCAGGGGTTTTATTTTGGTGCTACATCTTTATTTTTGCTGCTCTGACCAGCAGCTCATGTGAGTTGACTTTAGATTTATGTGTAACTGACGTTATTGAATCAGTGCTTCTGTCAGTCAAACCGACTGTTGATTAACGAGGTCTTTAAAACAGCTGACTGATGATGTGTATGATCCTGGAATGACATCAGAGGCTTCTGTTCAGCGAGAGCTGCACTTTAAATTAAAAAAGTGAGATATAAACTGTTTAAATTCATCATATGTCATTGCTCATGATATAATAGAAACACTGTAAACAATCTGATTTTCTCCATTAATAAACAAGTTTCTACTGTTTCCTACAATCAAGTCTCATTTTCTTGATATTTATGCAGCTTTATTCTCTTATTTTCAGATGTAAATCACATTAAATATATTATTTCAAGTCATAAAAAATAAATCTGAGACGCTTATTAAGATGAAATGTTTATTTTTTGTCATCGTACGTTATGTGTAGGATGTTTATGACAGAATATAATCTAATAGAATCAGACTCACTGTTATAATAATATAGATTTCTGCATTCAACTCTGAAATGATCATTAATTATTAACGACCTTTAATCTGACAACTACATACAGACGTATAGAAACAGCTTCTATCTAACGTTTGGTGACATTTCATCAGCCGGAAGTCGAGAAATTGACAGTTTTTAAAAAGTGTGAAACGGTTGTGTCGACGTGTTTGAACGTGACGACGACAATAAGCACAAACATTATAAATATATATAAGTTAAACCAGACAAAAAGCAGATTCTCGCTCAGCTCAGCGAACAGCCGCGAGAGATGAGATGTATGAGCCAACGTGCTGGTGTTAAAGCCGATCATTAATTACAGTCTGGATGTGTGTGTGTGTGTGTGTGCGTGTGTGTGTGTGTGTGTGTGTGTGTGTGTGTGTGTGTGTGTGTGTGAGAGAGGTAATGAGCGGTAGGAAACGGGGTTACGAGTGACATGGTGTCAGTGGCTTCTCTTCTGGCCTAATTAGCCCTCTAATTAATAGATTAATAGATAGATAGATAGAGCGTGGATAAGAGCATCAGCTAACTGCCCGAGCTAATGTGCATTTAGGATGAATCACCGTCACACACACACACACACACACACACACACACACACACGGCGTCACGTGTAACCAGCATCTAACAAGGTGAGCAGAGAGGAAATATTTAAAACACTGATTCTGTTTCATCCAGAAAAACTGCATCCGTTGGATTTTTTGGAAATCTCACAGCAGAAAAAAAAAAAAAAAAGGGGGGAAGACAAAAGGAAAGAAGAGGATGAAATCAATTAGCCTTTCCTGGCTGGTCATTAGCTGCCCTCGGATAGGCACAGATAATTAAAGGGAGGGTGGTGGGGTGAGAAAGGTCTGGGTGAGGAGGAGGAGGAGGAGGAGGAGGAGGGGGGGTTACTAGACGACGGAGATGGAGGGGTTAACAGTTAGAGAGAGAGAGAGAGATGATGCAAATGAGAAAGAGAGGAAGAGTTGGAGAAAAGGTGGAAAGATCTCTGGTCTGAAACGCAATGCTTCAGCGACGCTACAGAGGAGGAGGAGGAGGAGGAGGAGGAGGAGGAGGAGGAGGAGGAGGAGGGGAGAGAGGTGGAGGAGTGAAATGTAAGGAAAGAGAGAGGAGAGGATAGTGGAGAGGGATGTGGAGAAATATAAAATCTTTATGATCAATTAGAGAAGCAGAAATCTGAGGTCACATTCAGATAATTAACTGTCGACATGTCTGATGGAGACTCTGGGAGGTCAGAGGGGCTTCACGTCCTGATGTCACCGTCAGCACGGGGACCAGAAAACCACAAAAACCCACAAAGAAAAGTCAGACAGACTTTCATATCAATGACTGTTGTTCTGCTGCTGAAAGCTTCATGCAGTTTAAAGGTTTATCAGCTGATCTGCTCCGTGTGCTGACGTCAGTCTTTGTTTCCCTCCGATGGAGGAAAGATTCTTCACTCTCGTCTCTGAGCTTTGACTTCCATCAGCTGCTGTTTTGACCTTGTTTGACCTTTCGATGTGCGGCGAGATGACAGCTGACGAAACGTGAAAGTGATGCAAGAAAAGCTGATTCTGTTTGTTTCAGACGCTCCTGCTGGATGGAAAACTAAACTAGGAACTAAAATTCAGTAAAGAATCATAAAGATTATGCAAATTAGTCTGATAACGGATTAAAAACAACAACAGTAGAGTCACTGTGTGTGTTTAGTTATTTATGTTTAACTGCACTAGGAAACTCTTCCTCCACTTCTAGCTTGAAAAGTACAAATAAAATTCTTCTTCTTCTTTATTTCTGTTTTAGAACATAACCGGTAAATAAGGTTTTATTTGTCTTGTTGACTCTTTATCTTCAACATCAGAAGTTTGTCTTTAATGACATTAAACATGGCAGGAAGTCTCGTCTTCATATTGATACGACTGGAACCTCGTTCACAGTTTTAACGTTCAGACTCTTCCTCAACAGTCCCTCAACCATCACAAACTACTTCCTGGGAACTGGGACTCTTTTGGCCCCGTGCAGGAACTAAATCCAGGCCTCTTGGTTCCTGAGGATGAGGAGGATGAGGAGGATGAGGAGACAGTGACGGCAGTGGCGGTGGCGGTGGATGTGACCCCGGCAGCTTCGGCCTCATTGACATTTCCTTCCAGATTAGCTGGATGCAGATGAGTGGACCTGCCTGGCTGCAGAGGGGGGGGTAGTGGGGGGGTGGTAGTGGGGGGGGGGGGGGGGGGGGGGGGCGGTAACGCAGGAACAGGGTTTAATCTGACCAACGCTTCCATACGTGAAGTGAGGATGAGGAGGATGAAGAGCTGCAGATGTGCTGCAGGTATTAATGCATGAAAATGAGGAAACTCCTGCTGGAAACGCTGCTGTGTGATTATTTTTATGATGATGATGTTTTTGACCACAATAACTGAAAAGATGAGAATCTATTAATACACATATTACATCTTTATATAGAATCAGCTGCTGGTTAAAGGTGTTTTTATTAAAGATGTTTGGTATGAAGGTCTCACACTTTGGATTATTGAAACTGGCATCACTTGCTTCATTTTTTAGATACTTTTATGTAAACGACTGTTAAGTTGATAAAACGATCAGTTGATCAATAGAAAACGTATCACTGATGACTGACATGTTTCTGTTTTATAACTCTGGAACCTGAACAAGATAAAACAAGTCAAACTGACCTTTTTCTGACAAACAAGAGTCTAAATAATGAAAGAAAAGCAGTGAAGAAGTAACAGAATGAAGGATGAAGTGAAGAACAGCAGCATGAACTTCATTCACTGGATGAATGAAGGAGCTAAATGTTTCCCCGACAGTCGAGTGGAGGACGAATCGTTTCCTTCTCGGCTCCTTTCAAAGCTGTAAACACTCTCGGTGAATTAACAGAGTTCCCGAATAAAAGAGGAAGACGATGTTTCCTTTAAATGAAGCGTTCTCTGCTGCGGCTGAAGGTTTCACATGTTTAACAGCCGGCCGCCGCTCGCCGTGAACCCATTCAATCCAAACACATTACCCACAAACACGAGGACGACTCTGTTCTGTCGTCCAGTTTTTCCACCCCCTTTCTCCCTTTTTCCTTTATTGTATGAGCAATTTGCCGACTGAGCCAATTAGCCAAAGGGTGGGGGGGTGAGGGGAGGAGGGAGGAGGGGGGGGACTCTCTTACCGTCGGCGTTCAGATTCATTTCTGCTCCAGGAGCCGGCCCCCGCTGGCTAACGGCGGGCAGGAGCAGAGCGAGGCCGGCGAGCGGGAGAGGACGGACGGAGTCACGCATGTAGAGAGCGTTATTTATTTCTTCATTATTAAAATAAGGGGAGGGGGGGGGGGGGAGGTTAATCTGATGACTCAGGCATAAAGAATGTGCATTTAGTTTGTGCTTTTAGCCCGCATTAGCATAACCTCGCCGCGATGACAAACGATGAATGGCCCGGTGATTGGCTCGTGTCAGCCGGCTTAATGTCAATAGTAAATTGGAGGGCTTGTTAGACGAGTCGGGGGACGCGGTTACGGGCCGCGGCGAGGCAGTCATGTACAAAATAATGTCTATTAGGACTAATTTAATCAAGGCCTCCCTTTTACAGATGAATTAGAATGTAGGGGCCAATTATTTTTCAACGTTTGCAGTGGCCCTGCCTGTCAGGAGGCTTCTCTGTGTGTGTGTTTGTGTGTGTGTGTGTGTGTGTGTGTGTGTGTGTGTGTGTGTGTGTGTGTGTGTGCTGTTTAAAATGCAGGCCAGGGGGGCCGGCTCGGATCAGCGGGGGCTGCAGATAATGGCGGAGAAGATGATGGCAGGCGGGATCAGCTAGTTAACCGACGCAGATGAAACAAGAGCTCGACTCAGACTGCACACGCACACACACACACACACACACACACACACACACACACACACACACACGCACACACACTCGGGTACATGTATGTACATAATCTCGGGGACACATAAACATGCACTACGAGGCTGATCTCATTGAAATTCAGTTATTTATACAAACATTGTTTCATTATCTGGTTCAGAGTTTATCTGCAGTAAATGACTGACGGTCTCGTTGTGTTTCAGGTTTTAAGCTGCTGAACTTTTCTCTTTGCTAAGTGGAGACATCACAGCTGTCAGTGACTGCAGAGAAAGGTTCCAATAATGAATGAATGTGGCCTTAAAACAAGTCAACCGACAGAATAAACAGATTAATGAGAAACTATTTTGATAATTGATCCTTAAAAGTCATTTTACTGTATTAAGTGAAAACATTCTTTACTTTCAGCTTCTCTGATGTGAAGATTTGCTGCTTTTCTTTCTCTTATGTGACAATAAACTAAACATCTTTTAGGTTCAGGAACAAAACAAGACGTTTGAAGACGTCAGGTTGAGATGAAACTGTGTTTTTTAAAGTATGATTCTGACATTTTATAGACAAACAAATAATCAATTAATAGAGAAAATAATTAGTAGATTCATTGATGATGAAAATAATCATCTGACTGATTTACTGTTGTCATAATCTTGGGTTTAAAAATATCCTTAAAGGTTTGTGTTCATGCAAGAAGAGTTTTTAATTCTAATTAACTGAACATGAACCACAGTGACATAATCTAACTGAAATATCAGAGACTCACTGAAGCCTCAAAATGAGACAAAACTCAATGAACTTGGTGTGTTAGAAATGTTATTAAAATAAAATATAAATATGTAGCAATGACTTTTTTGTAAAATATATGAAATATTCGAAGGTTTTAAACAGACTTTCAACCCTCCTGCATCACTATCTGCTCCTAACGACGTTCCCTCCCTGATCCTGATCCTGATCCTGATCCTGATCCTGATCCTCTGATGCGACGTGTGTCCGTCTCCCATCACACCAGTCCAATCTGTGTTATGATGTTGGACTCAGGAGGTGTGTGTGTGTGTGTGTGTGTGTGTGACTGATATGAGCTCGGGGTTTTATGGGGTACGAGGCAGGGCTGCCCCCCCTCCTTCCCCCACCATTGCCTCTGACCCTGGGGGGCCCCCCCACCCGCCTCCTTCTCCCGGTCGCCCCATCTGGTCCCCTGAGCCCAATCCTGCTGCCGTGTCGGGGCGTCCGCCGCACCTGCACCCCGGCCCAGATTAAAAGCCCCTGGTCTAATTTTAAATCTGTTAGCGCTGGCCTTTTCTTAGGGGGGAACAAGACTAATCTGTTCCCATAAAGGGCCCTTATTCTTTCCCCTCTCCTGGCTCCCAGCGCCGACAGACCTGCTGCTGAATTATTACTGGCCGTGCATTCGTCATGTGGGGCCCGCTGTTAAGTGCAGCGGCGGTGGCGGCGGCGCGGCGATACGTCGCCGTCGTGCACGCTCATCCTTTAGCCGCCGTCGTTCCTGCTCATTTCTCTGCTGTCTAATTAAGGTGTGGCGCTCCAGTGCCGACACGTCTCTACCTCCTCCTCCTCCTCCTCCTCCTCCTCCTCCTCCTCCTCCTATTGTTCACGCCGCACGCTGACCCCGACATGAAGACTCCCGGTAAGGTCATCACCTCCAACACACGCCTTCCTCTTCTCACAGCTCTCTGCAGATTTGTGACTTTGATGCAACAATAATGAATATTTTTATTTTAGGATCAAAATGTTGCAGCTTGAAAATCTGATTTATTTATGTTTTTGTTTAAGTTAATTATTCAGTTTTCTGGTTGTTATTTTATCTTAATAAATTAGAGGCGAATGATAAAATAAATCTCACCAGTAACATTTCCAGTTGACATGGAAGATGATGATGTGTCTTAAATATTTAACTGGCTATAAACTCCACAACTACAGAGACTTGTTTTCTAGGTATTTGTTATTTGATCTGCCAGTAGCATCACTGGCTGGAAACAAAACTATGACACTGACACCAGTTCTCTCACAGTTGTTTTTGACTGAACTTGTGACTGGGAGCACTGGAGAGCTGGCTAAAGAGACTGACCCTCTACGACAGACTGCCAAAGGTCAGAGCTTGGCATGAGGGCATGGCGGGGGTGGGTGGGTGGGTGAGGGGGGGGGGGTACGAGGACACAGGAGGCTCAGGGGACGGAGGCACATGGCCGCCAACCACCTCCCTAGTGTGGAGGCCAGGAGGCCGGATTAGCAGCGCTGTCACTTGCTGTCCGCTCAGGCCTGCTAACACGCTGCGTCAAACACAGCCTGAGCAGGCCTTGGGTGCTGGTGATGATGCGCCACTCGACAGATAATTAAAACAATGAGCCGCGGCGCCAAAGAACCGAGGACGGAGGGTGCTGCGGCGGCGCCCGGCCGAGCCAGCGAGCCCCTGTGGGTGCTCCACGATGGGCAGCGTTCCCAAACTTAGCAGTCCCTTCAGCGGTGGCATCAGCTGGGGCGCGGACACCGGGCGACCATGCCAGCTGAGGTGATGACGGCTGACCGCAGGCAGCCAGAGGTTAATGGGAACGTTTAGAGGACGGCTGAGTCTTTTTGTGGTTTGCACCAGAGAGAGAAAATACTTGTTAGAGGATCCCTCCGGCGCAGCAGAGCTGGCACTGTTGGTGTTCATCCACACTGTAAGCTCCCTCCCAGCTTCACAGCTTAGTCCCTGCTCTGGCTGTCCCCCGTCTGCACCACTGCGAGGGATGCATGTCAACAAGTATCTCTCCTCACAATGAAGCATTGTAGTGCTGAACAGGCATGGCAAGCCGTTGTGTTTGCAGCAGCGAGCTCTCAAACGATTAGCAGTGACAGTATCCTCCCTGAGACTCGCTGATGCTAATGAGACCTGGACCGGCCGTCGCTGTGGGCAGACGTACGGAGGAGACCGGGATGAACGGGGGATTGAAACGGGAGGAAAAGGGGAAGATAAAGAGATGATGACAACAGTTGGGAGACGGCGGGGCTCGGCCCTGTCACATATCTCATTGGACGGGGGCGTCGCCATGGAGGAGAGGTGCGATCTCTCCGAACATAATTCCTCCCTCCGGTCCGACCGGGAAGTCGTCGGGGGAGGGGAGGAGAGAAAAAAATGGAGGTGTTTAATACTGACAGCCATACTAATGCACCTCCCTCCCTCGCTCCATCCGTCCGTCCTCCTCCAGGTCTCGCCATCGTTTCTTTTCCTTCCCCTCGCATCCAAACTCCTCTTCCTGCTGCTTTCCTCACAACTTCCTCGTCTGTTTCCCTTCCCTCCATATATCCCATTCCTCTCTTTTTGTCCCAGTTTTCCTTCCTCCTTCTCTTCCTCCCTCTCTCTCTCTCTCTCTCCAACCTCCAAACAGGACCTAATTGGGAGGCGAGAGTGGGGGGCCAGACCTTGACAGACAGGAGGTCAGCGTAATTGCTGCTGGCCATATTTAACATTAAGATAATCAGGCCATTAATTACCCTTTGGATCATTAAATCAGCCACTTGCAAAATGAAATTTCGGCCTCTATTACTCACTTGAGAGACCACGAGGGGAGGGCATTTTTCCATCCATCAGCCTCCCCCTCCCCTCCACCTCCCTCCCTCCCTCCCTCTCTCTCTGCCTCCCCCTCCCATCCCTCCTGCTGCCTGGACAAAGCCTCCGCCGGCCTTTTCCCACACCTCAACCTCAGCCGATTCTTCTTCCTCTTCAGCTTTTTTACGCAGGTTTCTGTCGACGCTGTTTTCTGTCACTTGAACGAGGAGGAGTTGTTTCATTTTGGAGATTTACGGTTTGGAGTCTCAGAGCAAATAAGAGCTTATTATTGATTATTTAAAGATGGATTATTATCTAATCCACAAAACTAAATTCGAGGTGTGATTGAGAAGAAATGAAACCACTTGATGATGCTTTTCTGGCAATTTAACAAACAAAAATTGAGATATTCAGGGACTGAAGCTCCGCAGTTAATCTTGTATGATTGTATAAATACTGATTTTAGTTCAACCTGCCACATTTACCTTAATTATTTCCTGATCAAATTCATTTATTGTTTCTTAGACCTTTTTTATGCCTGTGCTCAAGTTTGACAAAGAAAACTAAATAAAAAGATTAGATTGTTTGTTTCTGTTTTTCGGTTGAGTGCGATGTTCTTTAATTTTTACTGAACATCTTCTAATAGAGACTAATTGAATATTCTCTCTATTTCTGATTTACTAACACAACAGTGATATAATTTATTTGAAGAAAACAAAATCTTTTCCAGATCTTTCCTGCCTCACTGACAGTGACGTAAAGGTTTCTACTTATTATGATTTTAACAGAGGTGTACCACAAGGCTCTATTCTGGGTCCTCTTCTGTTCACCAGGTTTCCATTCAAACGTTTTAACCTTATTCCCAGAATATCAGCATTTTCCATCCATACTGCAGCTGTCAAGATAAACTGTGAGTGCTGCTATCTTTTCAGTCGCAGAAGAAGAGGGAACAACAACGTGAATATATATTTTTTTGCGTTAAAAAGAATTTTCTTCTGCCAAATTTTTGGAAACTCGTTTGAAATTTGCGCTACATTTGGATGAAAACTTAGAGTCAGTCTGGTTTTTCATGTTCATGTTTGTTGTTTGTTTATTTAAGAAATCTTTATTTAAAATGTTCAGCTCAGTTTGTCGACATAGTTTGATGTTGGTTGATTAAATGTTGATTGTTTTTAAAATGCTAATAATAGAATATAAACCAAAACAACATGGTTTGATTGACAGATGATCATCCATCTCAGTTACTGGAAATGATTTTTGCTTTTAGTGAAACTTGTCTGTTGGTTATCGTGTATTTAAACATATTTAAGAATCATATGTTTTGGTGTTTGTTGACGTCTCGCAGGTTGTAATTTCAGAGGAGCGGTGAGTGTTGGAGTGAATGTAACCTCAGTGACACAGCTTCTACATATCATTTCATAGACCGTATCTGGCACTCCATAAAGCTGTCATAAAACCTCCACGCCTTCCTCTCACTGTGTGTGTGTGTGTGTGTGTGTGTGTGTGTGTGTGTGACGGATGAATAGATGTGGTTTAGATGAACGACAGAGACGGAGGAGGGAAAGAACAAGAAGTTATGTTCAGCTGTTGCGCTTATTTTAAGCAAATTATATTGAAGACATTGTGAGAAGATGACATCATTAACGGAGCAGCAGATATTTCTCACAATTTAATGAACTAAATTAAGTCTGAGATGAAATTATACACAAACTTCCTGTTGTCTTTTGTTTTATTTTCACACAACTGCAGTGAAAACTCCAAACTCTAGAAGAGGATATTTTACTTTTCATGCAAATAACAAAAGAAAAAGAACGTTTTAGGTTTATTTTACCTTCATGACACTAAATCTTTGTTGTATATGAGTGAAAATAAGACTTCCTGTTCCTGTCATTCACTTTTATCTGACAGCTTTTGTTGTCACTGATGATCGTTCACTAAATAAAACGAGGACGAGCTCAGTGGAAAAACTCGCCGTCGCCCCGAAAACGCTCATTTTTGATGACGAAATTTCAGAAGAAACAACAAAACTCCACCAGACAACATTTCTTCTTTGGTTTATCTTTATACATAAACTTTATTTTCACCTCTTCAGTCTGGATTTTGACGACCATTTATTGATTTTACTGTGTTCATGTTTTAAAATGTTTTATTCCATCTTATCTATTCTATTTATAATTGTCTTTTATATCTTTTTATCTGTTTTATTGGTTCAATTACAGTTTCAGCTTTTTTATTTCTCATGTATATTAGTCTGAAATTGTTTTACTGTTTACATTTGTTATTTTTAAAATCAAATTCAGTCATCTGATTGATTGATTGATTGGTTTGCAAAAAGCAACAGAAACACAAAGATTTAACTAAATTCATATTTTGTCGAAGCAGGTAACAGAACATCAAGGTGCATCCCAGAAGAAAAACCTTTTATTGCATCTTTTCTTCTTACAAATCTACAATATTTCTGCCTTTTTTTAAAATTCAAAATGTGCATGAAAACAGCTGATTTAAACGTAGCTGGATAAAGGTGGAGAAGGAGAGAAGTAAAGACAGAAAGAGAGAAAAGGAAAGCTGGACTCAGCGGGAGAGAAACGATGGAGGAAGCAGACGAGGAGAGAAAGAAAGAAAGGAGGGATTTATGGCGGGGAAACGACAAACAGCGCAGTCACTTAAGGGATGGACTGATAAATACTATCGACAGCGCAGACAGAGGAGGAGAAGAGATGGAGCTGCAGCGGAGCGTCGCAGGTTAATTGAGATAATATTGACCTCCTCCTCTAATCTCTTCAGGGGGGAAACATGCTTCACATTCAGAAATAAATAGGAACATGAGCAACAATAAAAGCATTAGCGCTCTGACGGAGGAGGGCTAATGGCACGTCAATACTCCAACACGCTCTCTCTCAGTGTGTGTGTGTGTGTGTTTCTTTTCCTGTTTTACTGCAGTAACACTTTGCCTGTGTGTGTTACTGTTGTACTTACAAAGACTCACATTTCTGTTGTGTGTTGATGTTTAAAAGACGAAGAGTTTTAAGCTGCTGCGTTTAGAATCTGATGTTAATGTTCAGCATCAGCATCAGTAGAAAAGACGCTCCTTATAACTTATAAATTACATCTTTTTACAGCTGCATCGATTAGTTGATTAACTGAAAATTAATCAGCAGCTACTCTTGATAATTAAATAATCACTTTTTAAGCAAAAACTCAAATGATGTGATGTTTCCAGGTTCTTACATGTGAGAATTTGCTGCTTTTCTTGGTCTTAAATTATAGTTAATTGAATATTTTCGGACAAAATGACATTTGACGTTGTCTCATTGCGCTCTAGGATATCGTGATTGATCAACATTTTTCACTGTTTAACAATTAATTGATTCACTGAAACATTGTTAGTTGCAGCTCTGCTATAAACTTTGTTTTCTTTCCCAAAAAACGTGACATCACAACTTGCTTTCAACCAGAGTGACGTCACTATACTTGTGATACATCAGTTAAACTGGTAATTAATGGACGTGTCAATATTGTCCCATATACCTGCACTTTACTTTAATTAATGTGACTTATTTCAAATCATTTTTAGTAATTTATTACTTCCTTTTTTTACAAAGTTGCATCTAATATAGTGTATTTATATGAACTACATATTGTTTTTGTGGCGTATGATGTGATATCTGTTTTCTCCTTTTGGACAACAAAGATGAATAATAAAGTTATTTTGATTTGATTTGAAATGTTCGTTTGGTTCGATCAAAACATTTTCTGACGTTACTAACGAGCCGCTCACACATACAGACTCAAAGCTCTGACGATGCAGATGTTCATGCAAATGCCACTTTATTAACTGTGTTTGTTAATAATCTACCACTCCTTTAAATAAAATAACTGTGGTCTCCAGTTTCATGTATTTAACCAGTTACCAATAATTTAAAATAGAAGAACAAGGCTCCTCTCTACAGTCATGTGTGGATTTCTGTGCTGGATGGATTTAGATGATATTTAACTGTGGAAATTCAGTTTGAAATGTGAGGTTGTCTTATATTTGAGGACGAGACAATAACATGTTCACGACATCAGATCAGCTGTTTGAATGGAGAATAAAGCTCAGAGATATAACGACACATATGTTCATACTGCTGCTGTTCACAGAAAAACTGACAGAAACTGTTTGTGTCATAAATGAAAAAGACGACCAATCACAGCGTGAGGTGGGTGTGAACGCCGGCAAAGGGGGAGGAGCTTAACGAGCACTTCCACCATCTGAAGGAGTAAACAGCCACCTTACTGCTGCATTATGGGTAGTTTTCAGTGTTAATGAGTTAGTTTCCAGTCTGTTAGAGTCAGTCAGCATTAAAAGTGTTTGTTCTCAGTTTAACCTGCAGGTGGAAACGACGTCTTTACTGCAGAAACGCATCACTGTCACAGACGGCGAGGAGCTCTAACAGACTTTTTATAAAAACAGCTGTCTTATAATCTTATATTTGGGCACATTTTGTGTTTTATTTCCCATAAAAAATCTCCCAGATCATGTACAGTCCATGCAAAATGACTGAATTAAACACATGGCTGCCTGGATGATGCAATAATTCTATACATGAAGGAAAAACTAACAAAAACATCCTGTTCACACTGATTTATTTCTCACTTTTTCACTTCTTCTCTCACTGGTTTGCATATTTAGTATCAACAGTAACGTGTCTTTGTTTACATGTATTAATTGTGTTTGGGTGCTTGTAGGGTTTCAATGTTTGTCTGTATTTGTGAGCTGATGTGTGTGTGTGTGTGTGTGTGTGTGTGTGTGTTGGGGGTCATGTGGGGAGTAATTATAAGGTGCTTCTGTTGACTAATGAGCGTTGGGGGGGGTGAGGCAGAGGGGGAGGACGGGGAAGTCGATCTTTATGCGGATGGCAGTCAGCTCTAATTTGTTATGATGGCTGCTGGCTTCCCAGAGCTGCAACGGCCGATAATTACACACACACACACACACACACACACACACACACACACACACACATACACACACTCACACACACACACACACACACACACACACGCAGGAACACACACACACACGCAGGAACACACTGATCAACACCGACGTCACGCTAAAGTTCAACGATTTGTTACTATCCCCTGTAGTCTACAAGGCAACACACACACACACACACACACACACTAACACACACACACACACACACACACACACACACACACACACACACACACACACACAGGCGTTTCTGTCGATAAACAACACATCCAGTATGAACCCTGCTGGGACACGCTGCCCCCTGTCTGCACAGACAGGAAGTGCATCAAACATGAAGAACCCACACGCCGCCTTTAAAAGTTATTTTCACGATTAATCATTTAGTCAATAAAACATCAGAAAATGGTGATTAAAAAACATCCTCAAGTGTCTTATTTTGTCCAACAAACAGTTCAAAACCCAAAAATATTCAGTTTACACTAATGGAAGACCAAGAAAAGCATCTGAGAGCTTTAAACCAGAGAATATTTGACATCTTTGCTACAAAGATGACTTCAGCGATTATAAAAACAGTTGCTGATCATCAACAACTTAGCAGCTTTTCTTCACACTGTACTGGGGTCCAGTTAAAGATCCACCTCTAAACTGTCCTCCCAGTTTGTCAAACTGTCCACAGAAATAAAAACCTCCTCAGTACTGGGATCTACTGTTCGTAGCAAGACCCACATATACAAAATAAGCATCAATTAACTCAGTTTTTCTAACTTTTGGAGCCAGATTTGCTGTGCAGCAGTTTGAGTAAAGACATTAATTTAAGAATATTTAACACAAACGAACAAACTGGAAGAATAAAGGTCTTGAAACCAGATTTTGACAAATGGTTTTTCATCAAGACAAAACCACAAGATTAGAAAACAAACCAGATCCAGTCGGAGGCTCTGATCACGTCAGCTGACGGTGATTCTACTAAACTATAAAGCAACTTTCAATACATCTGTTGCAAACAATTAGATATTAGCATCTACTGATGTCTTTTAAATGTGTTGAACTTGTTAGCAAACAGTTGTTTATTTCCACATCCAGCAACATGTATAACATCAATAATGTCTTGTGGGGTTCCTCAGGGTTCTAGTCTTGATCCTTTATAGCTTCAATCTGGTCAAAGATGCTTTTAATTATGTGTTTAGTCCAATTTTTTGACATATTATCAGCTTATAAAGTAGTTGTGGCTAACATGTTAGCAAACGATTTCCACATCCAGCAGCTACGGAGCAACATTATCATTCATGTGGAGTCGTGTTTCTGTCCAATATTCACTCACTTCTAGCTCTGTTTTTACTCTCCACCAACTCCTGAGGGAAATATCTGGCTCTTCAGCTGCTAAACGCTCCACTATGTTCACCAGCTAGTCTACAGCTAACTGTTAGCAGGTAGTGTACAGCTGCTTTTTACAGCTTTTTCTCTGAAATCGACGCTATGAGACGCTGAGAGTGAACCAGAACAGTAAAGTTGCAGCCGGACAGATAAACAACGAGCTGAAACTTGCGGTAAAACTTCTGGGAGAAGTCGAGGCGGCGTTTTTCCTACCTGCTAGCGTCCGGTCCGGGTTTGAGGTGTCCCTGAGCGTTGGCCTCCCACACGCTGTTGGCCAGCTCGTTGCCGATGGCCGACATCACCTTGATGAGCTCCAGCGGCCACTCGTCCAGGTCCAGGGAGCGAACTCTGGACAGGTGGGTGCCCAGGTTCCTGTGGATGCCCGAACACTCGATGCAGATCAGAGCCCCGAGGTTCAGACTCGCCCAGTCCGGGTCTGACGGTGACAAACAAACACGTTTATACTTCATATGTAAAGTCAAAGTTATAGAAGATATTTTCCTCCTTTAGAAGAGATGATTTGGTGCCAGTTTGTTCTTGTTCTGGAAGATTTCAGCTTCATTTCAACATGTTTTAAATAGAAATCTTTTGTAGGACTAACAAAGCATTCTGGGTAAATGAGTTGTCTAATTGACTGTTTCGACTCCATTTAATCATGTTTTTAAGTTATTTAACAGGATGTTTTCTGCTTGTAAATAAAAACATCAACACTGTCAGTAAATACTATGAATCCTGCAGTTAAAACAAACAATTATAGAAGCTAAAAAAAAAGCAGAAAATACGTCTGAAAACATAAAAAAATCCCAAGAAATCAATCGAAATGTCAAAAACATGATCACACAATGAAAAACAATGAAAACAACAAAACTAACAAACAGTAAAACTTATAAAAGAAGAAATGTAAATGTATTTTTCTGCAGAAGCAGAGCAAACATGTTTGTTATTTCACTCCAACAGGCAAAGACGGAGCTTCTGAACCACTCAGGAAGACCACCAGATGTGGTTGAAAGCTCTGGAAACAGCCAGTAAGTGAACCTTAGCTCTGGGTTTTTGTCCAGAGATTCTGTCTCCGTCTTTCTCCTCCTTTAATCCCCCAAATATAACTTTATTATCACATCACATATTGAATCTTCAGGCTGACTTAAACTCTGTAAAGGTCAGATTTTAAGAGGAGTTCATCACTCGTACTCACTCTGTGTCTCACAGTCGGCACAGCGGCTGTTTCCTCGGATACTTCTGATGGACTGCAGAGCCATCGCCTCCGTCTGGCTCGTCAGACGAGACTGAAAGAAAAAAAGAAAAAATACTTTGACTAAATCTTTTCAATCGATCAGTAACTATTTTGATATTTGAATAATCGTCATTTTTCAAGCAAAAAGCTCAAATATTCTTTCATGTGCTGCTTTTCTTTGTCATGAGACAAAACATCACAACAGGCTCTGAGAAAGACTAAACTGTTCTATATAATCTAATCTCTAATTCTATAATCGATAATGTAAACAATCGTTAGGTGCAGCTCTACTCAGTAGTGGATAAATTATTCCAAAAATCCAAAGATATTCTGTTTAAAATGACACAAAACACGGAGAGAAAAGCAGCAAATCTTCACATTAGACACATAACTATCAACTGGTTATTAGAAATGTTGATCAAATGATCAATATCAGCTTGTTTCAGCTCTAACTGACAGCAGGAAGCTTTATAATGTGGTTTATTTATAGATTAGAGACGTAAAACATCCAACAGATAACATGTTCAACTAAGTAAAGACGTCTTTATATTAAACTCCTGAGACGTGTTTCACTGTGAAACTGAATATTTGATTTACAGTAACGAGACGGATTTAAATCAAATCCTCAGCATTTGATTGGGCAGCTAAAAAAGTGGGCGGGTCTTAGAGATAAGTAGCTGTTGTCAGATCAGGACCTCAGCAACACTGTTCTAGAAAATAGAACCACTGATATCCAAACACTCATCACTTCCTGTTTCTCTCCTTATACGACCCACTAACAGTGAAGTGGGTTTAACATGATGCTGTAGCTGCTACTCGCCTAAAGTCTCATTTGATTGGTTGAACTTTTGTAAACTTCTGAGTCATCAAACATTTGAAACCGTTTTACAGGAAGAGAAAATCTTTGATGGAAGAATTTACTCTGATACTGATTTTTTTGGACACATATTTGGCAAATAAATTAACAATTAACACAAGATTAAAACTGGGAAAATGTATTTTTCATATCATGGGGCCTTTAAACATCTCGTTGGATGTTGATAATCTGATAGAACGTGAAGTTAAATGTTTCCAACTTTGCCCCCAGATGTTGCTTTGAAAGTAACAAGTTAAAAAAACCTCATTTGTTTGATAAATCTGGAGACAAAACCTTCTCTACTGGGCTCCAAACATCAGTTACACTCCTGATTCTGGAAATCTTCCTCCTCAGATTGTTTATACTCTGATTTTTTTTTTTTTTTTGGAAACTGTCAAATAATTTCCTTCCAAACACAAAACACAAACACAAACACGGTCGGCGTCTCTCACATCACACAGGTGACGACAGACACTGAACAGATGTGTGTTGCTGTTTCAGGCTGAACTCACTGATGTCAGGGAACGAAGGAATAACACAGCAAACAAATGGAGAGAAGACGGGGGTGGGGGGGGGGGGGGGGGTTGTCTGGTGTTTTTGGTGGTATGAGGGGGGGCAATAAAAGGCTGAGAGCCTGAGGCGTAAACACAGCGGCCTCGACTGAGAGCCGAGCTGCCTGCTGCAGGTGGAAAATGGCAACGCTGAGGCCGAGTCTGAGCTGCTGTAATTGCTATTTTGTAATTATGTGAGTGAAAGTGTGTTTGTGTGTGTAAGCAGGTAACAGTGTGTGTGTGTGTGTGTGATAATGTGATTTGTTAATATCTTCTTAGGTGTCGCCACAGCAGATCATCTGTTTCCATCTTTAAAGCGTCCAACCTGCTCTGTTCCTCTAATATATTCATTCCTGATCATTTACATGTGATTTGTTTATATATTTTAGAAATACTCAAACTCGCAGACGTCTCTTGTCTGTGAACAAACGGCCCCGGTTCAGATCTGGGATTGAAAGAAAGCAGATTCACCTTGTTCTTGCTGCTCTCGCAGGACTGCAGGCTGGCCAGGATCTGACTCTCGATCACCTGCACCCAGGCGTCACGCTCCTCATACGAAGTGGCCTCGAAATGCCACGTCTGCCCCGTCAGCGACACGATGGTGAACTCAAAGTTCTCCTCTTGTTCTGTCGGAGGGAAAAACAGAAAGAAAAGAAAGATTTAGAACAGAAACAACATCCGGAGACGTCCGACGACTTCACCTCCACCGTTTGGTTCACGCTGGTGTCCAGAGTTAGAGGAGCAGCAGGACACGTGTTCACAGAAGCAAACCAGTTACTCTTCATCCTCGAAGTCTTCACTCTGGTGAAGCTGAAACATGGTTTTGATAAAGCATGAATCTCATCTTTGAGTAGCTTCTCCAAACATGTTTTCCAGTGTGGAAAAGGAAGGTTGATGATGAGATTTATGTGTTTTCTGACAGCTTCTAATACGACTTGTAGACTTATGAACTGTTGCTGAAATATACAGAATATTTCAGAATTGAGAAGAAGAGATTTACAGGAATTTTGGATTTATAAATTGGGTGAAATGAGGAATTGACTTGCAGAATTGAATTATTATTATAAGAAAAATATGAACCTAAAAGTAGTAAAAGATGGAAAATATTCACGTATACTATTGTCTGTTTTTGTAGAATTTGCTGGATTACAGAATACTTTAAAAAGTTGGTTGTAAAGTTGTAACGTTTTGTATTTTCATTCCTCTTTTAAACTTTGGTTAAACTTTGGTTCCAAGAGAAAATAAAGTGTTTTATGTTGAGAAAAGATGACAGCAGAGTTCTGCAAAAACACTGGAAAAACCCCTAAATATGTTTTTTTGACACTTTGTACGAGCAGCAAAGCCACAGACAGAGTTATTCAGTCTCTAAGTTCTTAAATACGTCTGACTCGGTCTCTGTTTTTGTGTGGAGGTCGTCCGTTTCGTTAGCTGTTAGCTTACATCGCTGTTCCATCGGTGACTTGACTGGATGTGAATTGATTGTGAATAATTTCGCCTGCTGCCTGCTCACATTTTGTTCTTTTTTTTAACCTGTTAATTTATAGAAATGTTATATTTTACACATTTTTTGCAGGTTACTGGTCTCTGGATGAGAGTAATGTTGTTTTGTAAATCACTGATAAACAGAGTAAATATAAAGAAGCTTTGAAAATATAAAGACATGTTTGTATTTTGTCAAAGCGAACCAGCAGCTCCGTCCATGTGAGGTCTTTTCATTGATATAAAGTCTCTAATCGAAGGACACCTGTTCCTCCTGAACCAGCTGCAGGAGACCTTCACGACCCCGTCCAGCTCCGTCCCCCTGAAGCCAGGATGTCACCCAAATTACGGGGCCCTTTGTCCCCCCCCGAACCGTCCTGCCCTCTACTTCGCTGACATGTCAGTGGGAGAGGTCAGTCATTACAATCAGGGCCTGCTGCAGGGGGGACATGTGGATCTGTTACCCAGAACCCCCTCAGAGGTTAATGGGACAATCAGGACTCAATTAGGATGTGTGTGTGTGTGTGTGTGTGTGTGTGTGTGTGTGTGTCTGCAGAAGAGATTCAAGGTCCTGGACTCATTTAAAGAAGTTGTAGAAGGTCTAAAGATGTGCGTTTCTGCATATTGAGACGTTCAAATGATGCAGTTCACTCAAAAACACCATTACATTCACCTTTATGGAAATATTTTCAGACCAAGAGGCTGAACCCAGTTTAATCATGGTTTGTGTTTTAGCTAATTTATCGTTATTGGAGTTTTGAAACTGTGCAGCTGTAATCAGTTATAACCAAAGTGACAAAATATTGATCTTAAAAGCTTTCTATCCAAATATAACAACCTCCTTCTTAAAGGTTTAATAGTATTTACTGAACCAATGAAATAATAAAACAAGTGAAATGCTCTAATGTTTCTGTATTTTATGGTGAACTGTCCCTTTAAAGACCTTCAGCAGCTCGTTCTGAGACGTCTGAGGGAAGTTTGGGCACATTTGGAAACCGTTACCGAGCGCAGAGAAGGATGGGAAGTGGAGGTGAAGCGGGGGCACGGCTGTGAGTCGGTATCATCACCACCACCACCACCACCACCGCACCAGATCAGACAACAAGCAGCTTCTGTTTACAATTAGCCCCAGAGAGGAGGAAGGGACACACACACACACACACACACACACACACGGGGGTAATCACTTAATCAAAGATCGGCCTCCAGCACGGCAGGATTCCTCAGATTCTGCTGGTGTGACCCTCAAAGAAAAAGCATCCGAAGAGGTCTCTAAGAAATGTTCTGCTTCTTTTATCAGCTGCGCACGTAAACAACAGAAGCGGCGGCGTTGGCAGACGAGATCTCGCTACGGAGGGTCGGTAATCATTCATGACACTTCTCGTGGAAGCGATTCTGGAAGCAGCGGTTTTCATGACGTGCGCCGGGAGTGAAGCAGCAAAAAAAAAGATGAGAGGTTTAATCAGTCGGAGAGCGGTCACGGCCGGCCCGCGAGGGAACGACCATTTGCTCTTCCTCAACTCCAGTCATTTGGCTAATTGGGAGCGTGTCAGAGCACCGGAGCTGAAGTTCCCCTCCGGCTCGGCTCGGGATAATCAATGGGCTCGTCCGAGAGGAGAGGAAGGACGGAAGGTAAGGATGGAAGGAAGAGCCCCGAGGCCAAACCGCAGCGAGAGGCTGAGAAACCCTTCCACTTCCAGGATAAAGAGATTGAAAACACCTTTGCTGACCAAAGTTTCCTTTTCTGAAGATCATTTTCATCTCTTCGGTGCTTCGGGCTGCTGATGGTCTGAGTCTGATTAGTTGATGTTAATTAAAACTACTGTTTACAAGGGCTGGTTAGTGGCTGAAGGTTAAAGCAGAGTTTTAGTTTAAATTGGCAGTTCAGACTTAAAACTATGAAAAATATTTGCTGATGAGCTTTTTTCATGATGGAAACAAAAACTACTGAACAACCTTTTTTCTCCACGGTGAAAACACGATGAAGAACTAACCAAAACTGTTAAAAATCTACTAAAAGTGGCCTTTAAATATGAACAATTTTGCATCTTTGTAACATTTTAACTTTGAGAGAAATGTTACTGTTACAGATTTATGAACTAAATTCAACAATCTCACAAAAATTTGAGAACAAGCTGCAACAAAACCGGCAGGAAAAACCATGAAAACATTTATATAAACGTAACATTACAGCTATTACGTGAATATTACTTGTTGTAAGTGTGTTCATGTTGATTTTAGTTTCTTTTTTATAGGTTTTACGTAGGAACGAGTGCAGGATTGAGTTTGTTTAGTAAGAAATATTACAGTGTTCATGTTATCCAGACTGTTAGCTGCTTGCTAACTGTTAGCTGCTTGCTAACAGTCTGAAGCAACAGATGAGAAAAACACACAAACCTAATGTGTAAAATGTGAATAAAACTGACAACATTTTGTCAAAAGACTAAAACAGAAACAAAATCAGTTGTAAGAGATGAGATCTTACCTGTCACTCATACAGCCAAATGTTAAAAACACAACCTAGAAAGACTCTAGATATTTTCTACTGGTTCTTCTGGTTTTATTGTTGCTTTATAAAGAAAGTTTCAGTCTAATTTTAGACCTGAGACACCAGTTATTCATTTAACGTCCAAGTAGGAGAGAAAAACAGCTACTTAACACAACATCAGCTGCATCAAGCTTAAGAAGAACTAAAACTGTCCTGATTTCTACCACTAACTCTTGGTGGCAATTCTGAACAAATTTACTAAATTTCAACGTAAAACTCAACATGACGTGTTCACAATAAGACTAAACTTTGCACTTCTGATGTTGTCAAAATCTCACAGTTCGTCACAGATGCCCAAAACATTATCGACCTCCGATGATCGTCTCCAGATCAAAGTATGAAAGAAGCGCCTGCTTGTTTATGTTTCCAGATTTCATGAGTTATCTAGTAAGTCTTGACTTCTCACATCCACAAACGTACTTTGATACAGATCTATGAATACTGGAAATGAGAACAATCATTTCCAGACTGTAACCAGGTGTTTCTTCTCTCTAAAACGACGGCACGCCCATCAAGCGCCGGTCGAGCCCCTTAAGGTCACGAGCCAGAGTCCCATCATAATTAAATTCCCATGATTCTCTGTTTTCATGAGGAGGAGGAGGAGGAGGAGGAGGAGGGGTTTGCTGCTTGACAATTACAGAAACCAACAATCCAGAAAGACCCTGCCTCTGTGTGGCATAAATTAAATGCTGTTCCTGGATTTAAATGCTGCACGCTGACCCGACGCACCACGTCGGTTAATGAATAAAACGAGGGGGGCAGAAACAATCCCGCCACCCAGGTTTCCTCTGCAAACCTCCACAAGTGACAACAACACATCTCTACAGAGCTTTTTAGCCTCTTTTAGCTCCTAGTTTTGGTTTTGCAGCACATTTTATGTCTGTTTTATGTATAAATCTCAAAGTTAGAGACTCGCTGGTGAAGAAAGTGGAACATCGAGCAGCTAAAGAGCCAAATATTGTTCTCAGGAGTCGGTGGAGACCAAACCGGAGCTAAAAGTGAGCTAATATTGGACAGTGCTGGATGTGGAAGTAGGCAGCTGCTTGCTAACATGTTAGCAACTTTATAAGATAATAATATGTCCGATGTTGTGTTTACAGCTCGTTCTGCTGCCTCCAAAGAGGCCAGAAAACCAATTAACACAGTTTTAAAGCAGTAATGCAAGACAGCAATTATGATCTTTTGGCTCGATGTTGATTAATGTGATGAATATTAAACATTATGAGCTGAAAACATTATCTGCTTAACTGAAAATTAATCAGCAACTCATTTATTAATCATTTAAGTAATTTTTCAAGAACAAGTGTCAAACATTTGCTGATTACAGATTCTTGAATTTGAAGATTTGCTGTTTTTCTTTGTCTGACATGAAAGTAAACAGAATATTTTGAGGTTTTTGAGCTCAAGGATATTTAAAAATATCTTCTGAAGTTTCATAGATAGATAGATAGATATCTATAGATAGATTAGATGATTAATAATCAGCATCTGTTACTATTTTTGATCCCAAGGACAAAAAGATTATGGCGGTAAAATACAACTTAAATATTTTCAACAACAGTTGGTGTAAAATTAACTTCAACAAATATTTCTATGCTGATGACGACGTGATGTACGTATGATTATGAACTAAACAAACTCAACATGTGTTGATAAAGCTCAACGTTTTCTGCAGTTTTTGTTTGAAAGCTGCAACATGTTGAGCTTGAAAAGTGATTCTTGGTCCACTCACTGGCTTGTTTCCGGAGCTATCAACCATATCACACAGTCTTCATCGGGCGTATTAAATGCAGTCTAACGAAACAATCTCAACTTTTAAGCCAAAATGGACGAGAAGTAAAATTATTTCTCGAATTTTCTAGAAATGAGGCAGAAATTTATTTGCATCTGAAACAAATATTTCAGATTTTTTCACTTTTTTATAAGAAAATAAGACTTTAAGGACTCTCGGCTCTTTCTCGGCTAGAGTTGTTAAAGGTAACGTCAGCTTTGAGTTTCTTGCTGCTTTAAGATATTTTCCTCCCAATGAGTCACTGAGCGTCTGATATCCTCTCCTCTGTCTTTGTATACGCGACTAAAACGTATGTATGAGAGTACAAACACACTCAAGACGGCGAGTCACCCGCCACGCCGTGTTGGTAATTACTGCCACCGCTCTCGGCTACTGTGGGCGACATTCACACGGAGAGAGGTGGCGCCGAGGCAATTTGTGAACTCTGACACCAGCAACCTTTAGCAGCAGAAACAGAACAAACCGAATATACAGCATTTACAAGACGCAGGGGAGGGGGGGAGGGAGGGAGGGAGGGAGGGAGGGGTGGCAGGACATGCATACAAGCCTATCATCTGTGTGTGTGTCTGTGTGTGTGTGTGTGTGTGTGACAGGCAGGACGGTGGGTGCAATGAGAGGGGAGGCGTGAGGGAGACAAAAGGGGGCCTCGGGAAACACAAATTAAAAGCCTTAAATGTCACCGCACACAGTATTGCTTTGCGACACAGGTCATTACTCCCCATATTATTCGCTGCCTTTTACAACATTAATAACCTGGAAAATGTTGCAGCCGATTGTTCTCAAGTCTCTCTGAAAAAAAGAAATATGTCCTTCTAGTTTTACTGAACACGTATGAAGAAGCGGATTCATGACTGACCGGAGATGATTTAACCGGTTTAAGAACATCTGAGGTGTTTAAACAGATCAGTGTGTAATTTAAGAAGAATCTGGGAGCTGAACAACATCCAACACTCACGTTTAACATCTGCTGCTGAGGGAGGAGGGGGGGCGGGGGGGTGTTTGTTTGGTTGCATCCTCACAGGTGAGGCGGGCGGGGCAGAAGGATGCAAGGTGGGAAAGAAGCCGTGACGGACAGGTCAGGGGAGGTGGGCGTTTGTCTCTCCAAACACACACAGAGCATCAAAATAAGCAGTGATTTTGTTGATTCGCAAGTTAAAACTGGGCACAATTTAGTGGAAAAGTGTGTTTAAGTTGTAAAGAACTGTTGTTTTAACAGGAATTACATGTTTACTTTTCATGGTGAAGCAGATCCTCACTACAGTTTGAAATATAGGCATCGAAATGCTGTTTCTATCAGTCGTTCCCAACCTGTTTTTGACTTTTGACTCCTTAAAACTAAAGTATCTCTGCTTGTTACTCCTTGTATCTGGTTATTTTTTATTTAATCTTTATTTAATCAGGTTGTCTCATTTTTTTAAAAGTCACAATTGAGGCCAGAGACTTACAACCAACAAATAATCAATAAAAACAGCTGAAAGAGTCATAAAAACATCAGATAATAAAGTTTTTAAGGGGCAGTTTGAAGGTTTATTTCATTAAACTGTATATTTGAACAAGTTGTGACCATGTGATTCATCCTGAAGAGCTCAAATTAAACATTAATTCACAAGAAAAATCTAAATATTTTTATATAGCCTTTAAAATATACTGTTGCTATCTTGATAAATGTGGTTTAAACAACCATCATATGTGGTTTAGACGTCTGAAAACTCTTTCACACCAGATGTCGCCCAGTTTTAACCTAAATATATGAAGATGTTTTTTTACAGAAATCACAGCTTATTGGGAGATGTTCGTCCCTCCGTCCCAGCAGCGGTGGCAGTTTACCTTCCGAGTTATCCAGACTGTTGCTGTAAATGCTGCGCAGACTACCAACACGATTAAGTTTCCACGCTTTACGTTTGGCTGCGTCCACCGACGGCAGGAAGAGGAGAGAGAGAAGAGAGAAGAGAGGAGGAGGGGGGGGGGAAACGGACGACAGAAGACAAAACAGAGCGGCGGGAAGGAGACGACATGAACGAGAGGAAACAGAAGAAGAAGAAGAAGGACACAGAGAGAGAGACAGGCGTCAAAAACAGCATCGATGACGAGGAGTCAGAGGAGGGGGGGCGTGGCTCGATACACGAGGTGGAGGGGCCAATGAGCACGATGAAGAGGTTAAAGTACGTTTGCAACATAAACTTTTCAAACCTTCTTAAATGTTCTCGCACTAAAACATCAGCGGAGGAAAAGAAACTTTTTACTGAAGTTCTGCACTGAAGGTATTTATATGAGGTATTTGATGCTACTTTAAACTTTTACTCCACTACATTTATTTGACCGTTTTTCCTTTTATATCATTGTAAACAGAATATTTTTATGACATTTTAAGGCGTCTCCTGAACAATTAATCTGCTTAACTGAAAAAATAATACGTATATTAATTGATTATGGAAATATTTGTTAGTTTCAGCTCTAGAAAACAGCACAAAGTGAGATTAAAGTGAGAATAAAGACTTTATTTATGCAATAATGCTGATTCTAAATGTGTTTACAGGAAGTAGAAAACACTGATTATAAATGAAGACAATAATAAAACATTCAGGTATAAAACATCTTTCCTGAAGCTTTGATTCTCTCTCAGGTGGTCGAGCTGTGAGCTCTGTGACCTCTGACCTCTGCTCCGTCTTGAACGGTGAACCTTCAGTCACATTTACCCCCCCCCCCCCGCCCCCCCGCCCCCCCGAGGCTACTGTGAACATTTGCCACCAAACCAACATCTACAGAAGATGAAATACAGTCGTACGGCAGCGGTGCGAGAGAGAGATCGACACTTTAAATGTTACTCTGCTTGTTTCTTTTCCCTCGTCGCCTCTCGTTCTCCTACAGGAGGCGAGGGCGAGCGAGGATTTACCCGCTTTGAAATGATCGCGGGTACATTATTCATCTAAAAATGAATCAGAAACACTTTGAAAAGGTCGGAGGTCTGAATGAAAAACTGCTGCGACTCAAAACTAAATAAACAGTTTGTGTTTCTTTTCTTTATGATTCACCTGAAATGCTAAAAGCCTGCAGAGTGTATGGAAGTCAAGAAAAGACACTAAAAATATACATCAGTTAATGTTTTTATTTATTTAACCTTTACTTCTACTATATTTATACTATATTTAAAAATGGAAATGTTACATTTAAATTAAAATTCATGCAAATAAAAAGTTTAATTCTAATATTGGCAACCCTCCACTTCCATATGTGAACTGTGTTATTGAATATTTTTAACAAAAAGAACTGAAACAGGTTATAAAAGACAAACTAAAGAGAGAAATAAAGATCCTGACGGAGCGTCGACAGTGAAGACTTTGGACTAAAACGACCTCGGCGTCTCATCAAAGCGTCGACAGCTCAAACGTCTCCCGTCGTCAGGTATCCTCCGACCACCTGGCTTCTCCTCCACACTGACCCTCTTTGTTTCCCACCTGCTTGACCCCCCCGTCTCTCCCCCACCACCCCCCCCGCTGACCCAAATTGACCCGTGATGGCGAGCGGCGCCCATCTTCCTGATTAACCTCGACTTTAAAAGGAATCCACGCTCACAATGAGCCAGTCAAGAGGCGACGTGCTGCAGGTGCGCCGCCGAGCCCGTCGCCAAAAACAGACCCGACGGCCGACTGTCGGGGTCGAATTATGAGAGGGCTATTAAAGCTACACACACACACACACACACACACACACACACACACACACACACACACACACACACACACACACACACACACACACACACACACAAACACACACGCTCTTCTCGTCAGCTACACCTGTTGTGAGGAGTTTGCTGGTCGAGGAATCAAAGCCGACGTTTCTCAAACACACAAAAAAAAAACTGTCTTTGCGATCAGGAATGTGCTCAGTGATCCTGCTGCTACCTGTGTGGGGCCACTTCAAACATCTGAGGCCACGTGTGTGTGTGTGTGTGTGTGTGTGTGTGTGAAGGTATCTTGACTCGGCAGGTCGACTTTCAAAAAGGTCCTGGATGGAGGGAGGGAATCAAACGGCGGCTAGTTAACGAGAGCTGAGGGCTGATGTTGATCAGCAGGAAGTTAAACCTGACGCAGGAACCAGATGAAGAGGACAAATATGTTTATTATACGTTCATCTTCTGCTTGTTTTTCCCTCTTCACGTCTCAATTTCTGATACTTTCAGTGATTCAAGAAGAAGTCTGGAGTCGGAAAAAATAATCCAACAATCAGAGCATGTTTGCTTGATGTTTGCAGCTGTGCAGGTTTGTTGTAAATCGACTTAAAAGAAATAAAAACTCTTGAATCAACATATTTCTTCCACCAACATGATAAATAATAAGTTAACTGCAACAACAGCCTCAAAATAAACACTTGAGGAGTCACATCAGCATTTAAAATGGCAAAAATTTTGGTGAAAAATCAATTATTATCAATAAAAATGTAATATATTAAAGGTTTGTACTGTAAACAAGCAAATTAAAAACGTCACTGTGGACTGAAAGAATGTGAATGTCATTATTTCCTCATATTTTAACCCTGCATTGATTAATTAATAATGAAAATAACGGTTAGTTGCAGCCGTTACAGCACTGAGCTGTGTGTGTGTGTGTGTGTGTGTGTGTGTGTGTGTCGGTGTGGTCCTACCTGGGGGAGCTCGGCCCGCAGAGGGCGGTTCCCCCTCATGAATTACGGCGAGCCTCGCTCTGACACGAAGATACTTCACCCGCCCGCCCCGGCGTGACAGGCGGCGAGCCGGCGGCCGGCCGAGCGCGCTCAGTGCTTAATGGCTAAATTGGGAAGACTGTTACTAATCGCTTATTGAATAATGAAAGTGACACAGCTGATAAAAGATTTCAATACGGTGGATTATTTATAATATTTCACTTAAGCCTCTCCGGCTGACTAATGGGGGGGCGAGTCGAGGGCTCGGGGAGCGTCTGACAACGTGCGGAGCTCAAAGTGTTTGATAATAAAAATGGTCGCAGAGAGAAAAGACGAGGAACTACATCCAGTCCTGATGAGTCTGCTGCTTAATTGTTTGAGCTCAGACAGTCTGTGAGAGGAGAGAAGAAGAAGAAGGAAAACAAGGAGACGAGACAAAAGGAGACGACGGGGAGAGAAAATGATAAGAAAGGAGAGAAAATGGAGGACAGGAAAAGGGGAAGTGTGGGAGTAGAGGGGGAGGCAGGTGGATGTGAGGAGAGAATAAGAAACAAATGAAAGGAGAGGAAGCGAGGGAGGAGAGATGGAAGGAGACGCGGCGTCGATCTGTCACTCAGACAGCCACTTGCTTTGTCAGCTGCTTGATGCGTCCGTGATGGAGAGACTGAACATTACACATCTGCTGCTGCTCCCACATCTGTTCAACCATCCACACTGTGTTATAGGAGAGCGTGAGAGGAGAAGAAGAAGAAGAAGAGTGAAGCGGCGTGCAGACGTTTGTTTGATATCTAACGAGACGAAACAAGAAATCTGAGAGACACAACTGAGACGTGGATCTTCAGGACCCCGCATGACTGGAAGACGTTTCTTAAAAATAAACAAACGTGAAGCCGAGTCGGAAGTTTAACGAGTCAAAATGGCCGAAACCAAACTGGATGTTTTGCAGGAATCTGTCGGGTTCAGATTGAGCAGAAACACTCAACGTTTTCCAAACAAAGATCTACTTTTATGTCCAAATAAAGGCTTCAATCTACCGTTCACAAATACAATAATTAAAGATGTTAAAATGCTTTCTTTCTTTTTTTTACTGCAGGACCCCGAATATGAGGTTTCTCTGTTAAAACTAAAGAACGGCATGAAAACGAGACGCTCGACTCCTCCAAAACATGTGACTGTGGTCTGTTTTTAGGGTCTGTGAGCGACTGACATCAGCGTCTGTAACGTTCACACGGTAACGTTTAAAGAATGATGATACCAGTAAAGAGATCCTGATACCAGTAGAGTACTTGATTGGATGCCCACCCAACGCTCCTCCCCATCCACATGATTTTTATACAAATACATTTTGAAAGTGTTCATATTATTGAAATATTTATTAAATAACTGTATAATGAAGTATTGTCACCACAGACTTTATGTGTTCTAGCTGCTGCAGCAGGACAAACTGCAACAAAGAGTCATTTTTTCTAGATTTGGGATTGAATGCAGGTTTGTTTGACTGGAAAAGTTTCAATACTGTTTTGTACTTTGTTATTTTGGCCCTAGTCAGAAGTATTATATATATATTTACCTCGATGTGGAGTTAGCGGTGTTGCTAGTTCATATAAACCACGTTAAAGCTGCCGTGTGGAGTTTTATTGTAAACATTCAACGTCCAACAGACAAAATAATATTTGCAAAGCTAATTGGTCTTAAAGATTTGAATCCTGCTTTGTTTACATCCATGTTTACCAGCTGGTGGTCTTCTTCTTCACTGCCTGTATTTCTGCATTTCTTGGCGTATTACACACTAGACGAGGAGACCATTAAGCATTGTGGATGTTTCTTCTTCTATCATTTCTCCCCGTAACATCTAAAACTGCTCAACAGATGAAGGAAACGTCTAAAGATGAAGTCTGCTTTGTTGTGCTTTGTTGTGGTTTGTTGTGGTTTGTTGTGGTTCGTTGTGGTTCGTTGTGGTTCGTTGTGGTTTGTTGTGGTTTGTTGTGGTTCGTTGTGGTTCGTTGTGGTTCGTTGTGGTTCGTTGTGGATTGTTGTGGTTCGTTGTGGTTCGTTGTGGTTTGTTGTGGTCTGTTGTGGTTTGTTGTGGTCGGAGGTTTCAGTCTCCAGTTAACGTCACGGATCAAAGCGTCGACCAGATGGCGAAGGTTATGTTACAAACTGATTCACAGAGTTACATCAGGGATGAACCCCGAACACACAGAGACAGAGAAGAAGAAGAAGAAGAAGAAGAAGAAGAAGAAGAAGAAGAAGAAGAAGAAGAAGAAGAAAAAGAAGAAGAAGAAGAGGAGGAGGAGGAGCAGGGTGAAGAGATGAAGGGCTGACAGAATGAGAAGATGGAGAGATCCTTCCCTCTTGCCGGAGGTCAGGAGTCTCAGACGATCACATGACTGCGTTTCCCAACCCTGGTCTCCAATAAACATCATCATCATCATCATCATCATCATCATCATCTTCATCATCTGGGATCTTTACACAACACACTGTTTACACTGTGAAGGTAGAATCCAGCATCGACCTCCTTCAGTTCACTTCTTATAACAGATGATTCATCAGTTTTAAACTAAACGTTTTAATAATATTTGCTGAATGTTATTTTTATGTTTTACTGAAGAAAAAAGAAACAAGAATCATTTAAAGTGTAAAGATTAAAGTTTAAAGTTTAAATAGATGTTTGGAAGCATGTGAGAACACAGACATTTGGAGATATTTGGAAGTATTTAAGTATAAACTGTAGATATTTAAAGGTACTTAAGTTAATTTGGACGCTTTTAGAAATAAACAAGTACACAGATATGTGCATGTTTTTGGAAGTACACAAGTATCTTACAGAAGTTAGTTGGAAGAAGTTGCAAATATACATGTTTATGGATATTTGAAAGTATTAACATGGATATACTTCAATAGATATTTGAATGTATTTTAAATATAAAAATATAAAGATATTTTGAAGTATATAAGTATAAAGATATTTGGTAGGTATTTGGTTTATGTACAAGTACACACATGTTAGTTAACAGATATTTGAGTATTTAGACATATATAAGTTAATAGATATTTCTAGGTATTTATAAAAGTATACAGATACTTGGAAGTATAAGTACGTATATATAGTTTAAGATATATTAGCACACAGATCTTTCAAAGTATAAGTATTTGGATATTTCTTAGTATTTGTAAGTATATAAGTACACAGAGATGTTAAAGTATTAAAGTATATAGATATTTGTAAGTATGTAAGTATATACGTATACAGATACTTGGAAGTATAAGTACGTATATATTTTAAGATATATAAGCACATAAATGTTTGGAAGTATTTGAATATTTCTTATTATTTGTAAGTATATTAGTACACAGAGATGTTAAAGTATTAAAGTATATAGATATTTGTAAGTATGTAAGTATATACGTATACAGATACTTGGAAGTATAAGTACTTATATATTTTAAGATATATAAGCACATAAATGTTTGGAAGTATTTGTATATTTCTTATTATTTGTAAGTATATAAGTACACAGAGATGTTAAAGTATTAAAGTATATAGATATTTGGAAGTAAATATTTAAACGTTTTGAAGTATTTGATGTGTTTCTGTTTCTCAGACTGGTTTCTCAGACTGGTTTCTCAGACTGGTTTCTCAGACTGGTTTCTCAGACTGGTTTCTGGGGGGTTGGTTTAGCGGTCGGACCCGGGCGGGGAAAGTGTGAGGCGAGGGGGAGGGGAGATGGCGTTACCTTCCGCAGTACCAGAGAGGCCGTCGGCTTTGAAGTTGCTGGTGCTCTTCTTCCGCCGGTGCTTCTTGCGGTTGGCGTGCGGCGACGGCGGCGGCTCCATCTTGGGACTGGTGGTGCTGGAGATACTGGGACTGGAGCAGACCGAGTCTCCCAGGCCCGTGTCTGGAAAAACAAACAAGATTTCAGAACAAGAAGCTCAGAGCAGATAAAAGAGGAAGATCATTGATCAATAAGCCAAACATCTTCCATGTTGATCTGTTTTTACGCAACAAACAATTTAAAGTCGCTACTTTTAGCGAATAAAAGCTACAAGAAGACGCTTCTGCTTCCCAATTAAAGCTTTAAAATAGCTTCCCAGTGGACAGCTCTTACTGTGAAAGAGTGACAGGAAGCTCTAGAGACAACAAGATGACTTTTATTTTGTTCTTTAAGATGAATAGAATCAAATAAAACCTTTTGAGATGCATCATCTTGTTGTTTCGAGGTGGTCGACGTCAAAACGGATCAAATGTAACGAACATAAAGTCAACGTTCTCACCACCAGGAGAAGAAATACTCAGCCTGTGTTCAGGTCGGGGCTGAAATGAGATCAATCAACTTCTCTCATTTTTAGGCTTTGAAATTAAAGTTTTTAACAGGAAGTCGGTGTTACAAATTGGTGTCGTGAACTTTGAAAGGTATCAGTGTTTACGAGGTCTGAGGGTGTAATAAGACATGTAGGATCCAGTGTTTTATCAATACACAGACTAAACAGTCTGCTGCTTTGATTTCCACTTATTCTTTTTATTTTTTACCTCTCATCTCACAACGTTATAGAGGTGAAATAATAAATGACTGGACTCTTTTTATGAATAACACCTCAATTACACCTTCTTTTTTTTGCATTAACAGGTTGTTTTGGTGGAGTTTTTCCTCATCAGATCGAGTATCTGAAGACAGAAGGTCTCATATGTTTTACAGATTTTAAAACTGAAGAACGACTAAAAATATGAACATTTATGAACATTTAAAACCCCAAACTGCTGAATCTGAAGGTGAAAACCAACCAGAACCAGCACATTAAACCAGAGCTGGTGTTGATTAAACCGGCCCTGTTCAGGTCGACATGCGGGTCTGTGGGTCGTAGGCCTGGGGGGGGGGGGGGGGGGGCGAGCGAGGCTATCAGAAGAGGGAGTGGAGTCTCTCTCTCTCTCTGCCCTCCACTCTTCACGGCGGCCGCTGACAGCTGTGACTAGCGGCGGAATAAAATAACATTCAGCTTCCATCAATATCAGAGCGCAGCGGCGACACTGACATGAGCACGGTGTGTGTCTGAGTATGTAGATGGAAACACATGCACAAAACACACACACACACACACGTATATGTACACACACAAGCGCTCGCTGGCCGCCGCCGCTGCTGCTGCCGCGTCCCCAAACGGCAGACAGCCCCAAGGACGGCCATAACTTATTTTACAATCGTTTAGTCTCAGCTCAAGTGGAAAATGTGACAACTTATCTCTGCTGACAAGATGCCATCCCCGAGCGCGCAATTAACCGCCGTGGATTAACGGCCCTCCCATCTGCAAGCCGCGCTCCATCCACGTCAACCCCCCCCCCCCCCCCACCACCACCCCGAGCCTCAAGACTTCCTCCTCCTCCTCCTCCTCCTCCTCCTCCTCCTTCACTTTCTCTGCTCCCCTTCCCTCCGTTCAGCTCTGATTGTTGTCTCTGGCGGGTTTTCCCTCCTCGCCATCCACAGCTGCTCCCACTGAACTGACCACAGGAACCAGTTTCAGCTCTCAAGAGATGAATTAAAGAAAAAGTTACAGATTACTGATCAACCGAGAAAACGATCACTGGATTAACTGATGAGCCAGAAAATCACAAGTTCTCTGGTGTCTTACTCAACAGGAGCAGCTGTGTTTTCACCCATTTTTATGCACTTTTTCAATTTGTGCTTTAAAAACTAAAAAAAAGTTGAAATATTACATAAAAAGTCAAGAAAAATGCAGCAGATTTGGTGAATAAATGATGACGGACAGGAAGCATGTGACCAGATGTGTTTCCTGTTTCCATCTCTTCATCTCTGTTCATCACATCTTCTTCTTCTTTTTCTGTTTTACTGCACCGACAGGAGACTCAGCGCCACCGACTGCAGGCGGCAGCGGATGGAAACGTTCATTTGCGTTTTCTTTAATCGATTTTCTGAGATTTCAGTTAAAATTTGTTCTACGTTTGACTCTCGTCTCAACAGATTCAGGTTTCAGGCTGTAACTGACCTGTCCTTATAAACCGGTGAAGAAGAAGAAAACCAGTGTTCAGCTGCGTGTGTGTGTGTGTGTGTGTATGTGTGTGTGTGTGTGTGTGTGTGTGTGTGGGGCCCCTGGGAGTCCATTGAAAGCATTTCACAGCTTTAAACGTTATTTGAGGAAGGCTGGAGGGCAACAACACTGACGACAGAGCTGTCAGTCAAGCTTATCGTCACGGCAACACACACACGGCCTGACAGCTGTCAGTCTTAGTGTCTCGCTGTGTGTGTGTGTGTGTGTAAAGTCTTGGATAAGGTAAAACTCACACACACACACACACACACACTGGCTGGCCATTAGCCTGACAAACAGTTAAGGCAGCATTAGAGGTCTGGCAGGTGGATCAATGGGAGACAAATGATAGGCTCCCCCGCGGAGCTCCGCAATGGGGCCCTCTGAGCCCCGGCAGGCTCCCTGCGGCGGAGATGCGTGTGTGGACCTGATCTGTACGAGGCAGCCGCACAGCTGCACTTCTCACTTTTAATCAATAGATCAGGATCAATCAGCCGGAAGGAGTTCACAGTGTGACATATAAATACACAATAATAATATAAATATATAAATGAACTATGTTTGTTCTTTTGAAAGACAATCAAACCAGCACACACACACACATACACACATACACACATACACACATACACACACACACACACACACACACACTCAGGAATAAAAATGATGTATGTGTGAATATTTTGAGGATATACTATATGGCCAAAAGTATGTGGACACCCAAATATTGCTGTTTAACAGTAATACTGTTGTGTGCCCCCTTAATAAAATTCTTATTTTCTTTTAGTAAAAGTACAATAAAATAAAGAAGAGTATTTTCTAGGGAGCATGTTTAGTGTCTGTTGAGTCAGTAAAGTATCAACAGTTTCATGTAACATATAAAATGATTTCTATGATTTATCCTGCGGTCATAAATCCATCTCATGTAATTTAAGGGGACTAGTTAACTCCTCCCATCATATAAAACCAGACTTTAACTGTGATTTAACATCACAGGTGACTGAACTGTCCTCCACAGTCGTTTAACATCACATCACATTAACAAAGACGTAGAAGTACGGCGGCCATGTTTGTTTACCGGTGCTGACTCCGGAGTTGGCGATGACGGTGGCGTCGGTCCACTGGTCGGCGCTGGAGACGGAGTAGGAGCGCTGGTGCATCCCCTCCAGCCCGCGGCTGTTGAAGGACACCAGGCTGACGCCGCTCGCCATCTGAGACACCGACGAGCTGCTGGTCACCGAACCTGAGGGAGGAAGTCAAGGTGAGCACGTCGGTCTGAGAGGAGGCGGGAAGACAGAGCTGATTGCTTCTTTAAAACGGGACGATTCAAAACTTCAACATGGAAACACTCGTCTTTTATCATACTATTTCTAAAAAGTTTAGTATTTGATAATTCACCCCAGACACATCTGACCAATGAGAGGAGAGAACGTTACAAACCAACCAGAGGTGTGAAAACGACTTTTCAAGATGAGAACGTGTTCACAATAATCCTGCTGTTCATATCAGCCATTAAAGATCCTTCTGGAATATGTTTCCAACACAAGCCGTCTCTACATTTAAAACTTCATCTGAGGCTTTTTAATACAATATTCCTTCTTTTCTTTGGACGGACAGTAACACAAAGAGGGAATTTTGTACTAAAAAGACTAAAAACTAGAAGATACATGCTTTATTTTTCTAACTGAAAAGTGTTGAAGCTTCAACTGTGGATTTTATCCTCCATCACTCCTGCTGTATGTTTATTATGAAGGATCTTCTGATGGTCAGTATGAACAGCAGGAATCATTACAAGATAAACAGCTTTAATGTTCATCTGGGCTCCTGACTGTTGGTTTAAGACACGTACAGATGTTTCAACTAGGGATGAGTATGATTAATCGACGATCGATAATTGATCGTTAAGAATTTTTTCGATCACGTGGAATTAAATCACTTTAACGTTCGTATCAAAGTATGTTATGTATGTGTGTGTCCTGAAGTTGTGATGAATTTCACTGCGGGGGGGAAAGTTAAATTCAAGAGGGAAAATGAATACTCAGTTGCCGGCGTGTTGCCGTAGAAACTAGACGAAAGTAAACATGAAGAGAGCGAGCTAAAAAACAACGAAGCTCATTGTAAACATTACAACACAACAACGACCACTTGAACAACGTTCACCTGACCTCACCTCAGCGTTAGCGTGGAGGAGCTAGCCCTCCGCTGCCTCTACGAGCCTGTTTCCTGTTTAACCGTCTTGTATAAGAGGACCGGTGCTGGTCTATAATTTCTTCTTGGAATAAAGATTTCATTGAGGAAAAACGCGCTTTCTTTAGTATTTTCTGCATTTTTAATACATATATATATAAAAGAAAGATGAATTGTCCATCCCTAGTATCAAGTGGTCTCATCTCTAGAATTTGCTGTTTTAAAAGGTGTTTCTGTTTTATTAATGAACTGATTTGAAATAAATCCTCCCTTCATCACAGATAAACATCTGTATGATTCAACAGCAGCCTCCAGAATGAGAATAACAGTTGAATGAACAGCTTTGAGCTCCTATAAAGGTGTGATATTACTGAGTGTGAATCTGTACATGGAGGAGCTGTGATCATCTCAGGCGAGTGGAAGAACGTCGACTCTTGTTTCTTAGTGAAATAATAATCTCTGGTGGACTGAGACGTGTTTAATATATTTTGTGCGGCGCATGCGTCAGTCACACAGAAACACAGGGGGACCATAAAAGGCAGCCTCTTACAAGCTGGCTGCTTAAATCAAACCCTTGAGTTAGTAAGAGGCTGCGTGGTCCAACAGCCGGGTGAATCATCCCTCCCTCCCTCCCTCACCCCTCCCTCACCCCTCCCTCCCTCGTTCTCTCATTACAGCTCATTTCTTGGTGCTGGCTGAGTGGAGCCAGGACTCTGATTGCATTAATATTCATGACAATAATTAGTACATGGAGTACGGCTCACTGAATATTCATGCTATTAGCTCGGGCCTCCTGGATCCCTCCGAGTGTGTGTGTGTGTGAAGCAGTGTGTGTGTGTGTGTGTGTGTGTGTGTTTGATTTAAGCAGCCGCCTCATAAGAGCTGCTTTTATGTGTGTGTGTGTGTGTGTGTGTGTGACACGCAGGAGCACTCGTGTCTCTCCACCTTTTGTTTTACGACGTCTTCCTTCAGGTGATAAGAAGCGTTTTCAAACCTCACATCACCTGTGTGTGTGTGTGTGTGTGTGTGTGTGTGTGTGTGTGTGTGTGTGTGTGTGTGTGTGTGTGTGTGAGCTTCAAGGCTGAACTCCTGCTTTCTGCTCTGACGCTGCTTTTTTTTATTTAACTCTTTTCTTTTTAAATATTCAACCCTTTATTGGTTCAGAAATAAAAGCTTTTGATGCAGGAACAACCGCAGTAATTAGGGGCTCAATTAGAAAATAAAATCTTTAATCTCTGATGGCGCTAGTGTGTGACTTTTATTAATATTTCCTTAACAGATTAATGTAGGGAGACAACACCCTCCCGGGCTAATTTCAGACTGTGCAAATGTCTGTATATATTAGTAATATCATACAAATATTGACAGTACAACAGCAAAAACAGGTGTTTCTTTGATTTTGGGGATAATCATGCTCACAGTTTTAGAACTACAGTTCCCATAATGCTTTGAGGGATTCAGCTTTGAGGTTTTTAGCTGATTTGTTTTGCCAAATGTTTGCAGTGTAACACGGATGTACAGACGACCATCACTGGATTAATGTGATAGTGAACAGAAGACCTAAGTTCTGCAGTTACAGGAAGCGTCTGTTCTCTCTGTTTTATAAGCAGATTTATGGAGGTTTATCTGTGTTGCACATCAGAGATGATGATGATATCCTCAGGAAATGTGTTTCATGTCTGTGTGTTCAGATTTGACTGAGTTATGAGTCAAAACAAGGAGATCTAGCTGGAGGATCCTGCGTGCCGTATGTAGGAAGTATTGACACGTCTACAAAATAATGTAAATAGTTAAAGTTTGCTGTGAAATATTTAAGTGACAATTTACGTGCAAATTAGGTGTTTTTTGTGTTGGAAAATTCTACTTTTTGCTTACTTTTCAATTTGGTTCTTTGGTCTTTAACTACTACTATTATATCATCCAAGCACACATGTTCAAATAGTCTTGGTTGTGCTAAAAAAATGAGACCAATTACTTGCTTCTGCTTTACAGTAGTGAATTTAGACATATATTTACATAGTAGGAGGTCTGAGGTATCAGAAAAACAAACCCAAGTCCTCCTTAAACCCTCATTTCATCTGACTTTTTGACTTATATATAAACATAACATCTTTATAGTCATAATCACTTAAAAACTATTTATTTGTTGTGGATGTCTAAATCTTTATCATATTGGTGATAAATAGGTTGAAGATATGGAACAGATAGCACTACCTCATATTTGCTGTCACTCTTTGAATACGTAACATAGAGGCAGTTTCTTTTATGCAATTAGTAAAGTACCTTGAATACATAATTGTGTCTGAAATGTGCCATGAACACTGATTCCCCTTCAGTCTCACCTGGAGCCTGTCCCAGCTGCAGGCTGCTCATGTCCTT
Organism: Thunnus thynnus; assembly: GCF_963924715.1. Lineage (NCBI taxonomy): Eukaryota > Metazoa > Chordata > Actinopteri > Scombriformes > Scombridae > Thunnus > Thunnus thynnus. The sequence continues at coordinate 19,160,229 of NC_089540.1, read as the reverse complement.
CGTCAGGCCGTTGGTTTTGGGGCTCGGCATGGCGGCGCAGGTGGACACGGCTCGCGGCGGCCTCTTCCCAGGAACCTTCACCGTGGTCCTCAGCAGGTCGATCTCTTTACCGTGGACGTTCTGCATGTAGTCCTGAGAGACGAAGGACGACAGAGGAGTGAGAGACTGTAGTAACTACCAACAATACAAAGTCTGGTTTACTTGTGACAGCTGCACACTATTAACTGTGAAACGCAGGTTAATTGCAGGTAAAATGTTCAATATCCTGCAAGTTTCTTCTACTTAAACTTGAGATCAAAACTTTCTAATCTGTTCTGTTTCCTTTTAACATGATCAACTATATACATCAGTTGAAATAAGTATTGATTACTCTGCACCACAAAGTATTATTAACTTTTGAATGGTATTAAATTGGCATTTTAAGGTTCATTTTATTTTCATCTTACAGTCTTTATTTATTGTATTGTCTGTATTTTAATGTGTATGTTTGGATGTGCTGAATGTTGTAAGTTCTTAACAACTTCTGTTTGTAACGGCAGAAAAGTTCAATCAACTCAACTTTACACGAGTAAATCAAGATTTCAGAACAACACTATAATTCAGTAAAACAGTTTAAAGCACAAGAAATACATGCAATAAAATTCACAGCATTATAAATGATGAAAAATGGGGAAAGTATTCTGTCATATTAGACATATTTGACCTGGAAACATAAAACAGACGGCTAATATTAATAAAAGTCACTTTTAAAAACAGAACTAAAGGGGATCAAGGATGGAGCCTTGAGGAACTCCGCAGGCTCTACTGACTACTATTACTATTGTTACAAGTAATGATCTGTGATTGGGGTTATAAAATACTGGATCTATATCCTCCAATCATATTAAAGCAGCTGTTTTATGTGTCCCAATACAAATACCATCCCATTGATCCCAGTCTTTCTTGCTTTTTGCTCTTTTTTTTTGAACAACCATCTTAAATTACTTTTTGTATTTCAAAAACATCATGACATCAACATCAACTACAGAATCATAATTCTTCAGGAGATATTTAAACTGAATATCAAGATTTTTAAGACCTCATTTTAAAACACCAATAAGCTGAAAGATCATAGAAGGTGGAAACAAACAAAGCAGAGCGAATGTTCAGTTCACTTATTCAACTTTTTGATGAAGATGATGAAACCATTCATCTCAGCACTTTGTTTTCTCATCTTCAAAATAAACGTGACAATAATTAGTTAAAGAAAAACATAGAAAACAGAAAACAAAGAATAAAGAGAACTAAATAAATTGTGCTGGTTGCTGATCTCATCATCATGAGTGTATCGTTCTTTGGTTTGAGGGGATTATTACACATAATAAAGCGGCTAAATCCCTGAATCATAAAACGCAAACAAAGCCACACTAATCCCTTAAAGACGTGATGAAGTGGCCGACCACTCCGGCTCTGATTGGCTCCGCCTGTTTGCCGAAACATGACGGACCGCCACCAGCAGCGGGACGCCGCCCCCCCCCCCCCCCCCCGCCCCCCCCAGTGACGAGCTCTCCTCTAGTCCCGAAAAGGCGGATCAGACGAGTGAATGAAAAGAAGAGTAGAAGTGTTAATGATGGACGAGAGGCGCTTGTTAAATCCACCTTCCCCTCCCCTTTGAGGAGGAGGTGGAGTGGTGGCGGTGACCTGAGAGGAACCGGGCATTGTGGGAGGTCGGCCTCCTCTTCAACATGAAGGAGAAGAGGAGAAACAAAGCTCACGCAACCCGCTGGGTCGGATTAAAACCACTGCGAGTGTTCATGTGCTTCCATCTTTGTGAGGGCCTCTAGTTTTAGACCTGGGAAGTCTGGACGTTTTATAAAACGAGCGCTTTAAACGAGGACTATTTTGAAATGTGAGGTCATTTTTGTTAAGTGGGGACGTTTTTAAGAAGTCGACATTTTTGGAATATTTTTTATAAAATATGGACATTTTTGTTAAGTTTTGTAAAGTGAGGACATTTTGTGTAGATATTTTTAGAAAGATGCAGTATTTTTGTAAAGTCATTTCTGTAAAGTGAGGACATTTTTGGAGGTTTTTGTTAATTGGTGACATTTTTTAAAGTAACGACATGTTTGCAAGACATGGAATTTTTTTGGAATTTTTTTGAAATGTAAGGATTTTTGTTTTTTAAGTGAAGACATTTTTAAGAAATAAAGACATTTTGGGAGATTAAAAACATTTGTTAGAAAGTCAAGACATTTAGGAAAGTCAGAACTTTTTGTAAATTTTTGGTAATGTTTGGACATTTTGTAAAGTTAAGACTTTGTAAAATTTTGTAAAATTTTTTGTACGTTTATTTGGTAAAGTCAGGACATTTTTGGGAAGCATCTCACGTCTACAAACAGGTACAAATGATTTGCTTGTTGTGTTTAAAAATGTGTGTTTATACAAAATTTTAATAAAGATTTCTTGCAAACATTTTTACAGTTTCACTTTACTGTAAAAATACTGTTTTACAGACACATACATGCTTGTGTTGCTACACTTGTGTGGACCCTGAGTGACATAACGAACCCCCTAAACCTCACGCTAACCCCAATCTCAAATCTTAACTCTGACACAGCCTTTAAAAGGAAGTGAGAACGAGATGAAACGTCCTCACTTTCCATTTCTAAAACTCTAATTAGTCCTCACAAAGATGTAGAAGAAGAAGCACGAGAGCGCACTCTTAAACACACACACACACACACACACACACACACACACACACACACACACACACACACACACTCACTCTCTCTCTCGGTGTTTCCCGCCTCCCTCTGGCAGCTCGGCTGACAAAAGGCCAATTCAAAGCCAAGTGCTCTCGACGGCGTCTTAACAAGCCACCGGAGAGCCCTCGAGCCAGGGGCCCGCTGGGTAAACCATCCACCCACCCACACACACACACACACACACACACACACACACACACACACACACTCCCCTCCGACAGATTGACCGAGGTAATTGAGTCTCCATTTGCATTGGGGAGCTTTCATCATCGGCCTGAATGTCCACGCCATGCAGCGGCGTCCAGGACGGATGTGTGTATCGAACAAACACGCTGACAGCAGGTGGTGACGAGAGAGAAGAGAGAGAGAGAGAGAGAGAGAGAGAGAGAGAGAGAGAGAGTATCCGCGGCGTGTGTTTAACAGCGTGTGCGCGCATGCATGAATGTAAATGTGTGTTGTGTTCAGTCGGTATAAACGGTAAATGTCGGCGTCAAGAGTGAAAAATGTAACATGAACAGAGAAGCCGAATACTGCTGACACCGAGGGAAACGCAAATCCATAAAGAGCGAGTTCGTCCGAAAACACGATCGATTGGATAAAGAGACGACAGGAGATAAAGGAGGAGAAGAAGAAGCTCCGCGGTCAGACAGGAAACATTAAGGAGGAAGTGATGAGGGTGAAAAAAAATGGATAAAAGAGACAGTGGAGGTGTTTTTATTTCAGATGGAGTCTGAACGTCAGAACTGCAGCTCGTCCACTGAAAAAACACTAAATTATGTATCCGAGTGTAGTCGGGAACGTCCCTCGCCAGATTATTCACACAGTGCTTCCGTTTTATACAGAAAATAAAGCGTAACGATGAAGAGTTTTGTGGTTTGTGTGGCGGATGATAAGATTAGAGTCGATATTTGATTCATCGTTTCTTTTACAGCAAAATATTCAAACAATCTCTAGTTTCAGTTCATTAAATGTGAAGATTTGCTGCTTTATTGTTTTCTACATGAATCTCTTTCAACTGTTGGTCGGACACGTTGCAGACGTCACTTTATGTTTTAGGAAATTATGATTTTCAACATTTTATAGAGCAAATAAACAATGAAAATAACAGCTGCAGCCCTCGTTATGATATAAACATAAACAGCTTTTAATAATGAACAATTAATAATAATTCAATGTAACTTACTAATCTAAACTCCATAATCCAATCACTAGCTTCCAGAGCTTTCAACTGCACCCCATGATCTTCATTCTACAAATAGATCTGGCTCAGCTGATAATCACATGACCTAATTGTGATAATTGTGAACTTGTGGTCATGTGACAACAAGTGGTTGACTATTGAATTATGTATTTGTGTACTTGTTTCTCGTATTTTAATATTATTTTATTTTGGATATTTTTTTATTAAAATTGTATTAATTTATTTAATTTATTATGATTGTTATTTTCATTAAATTTATTTTATAATTTATTATATTATTATTTATGTAATCTATCATATTATTATTATTTATGTATTTTTTAAAAAAAACATTTAAATAATAAAATAATATTTTATTATTTTATTTATAATCTTTGTTTTTTGTAATTTTAATTTTTTTAAATCTATTTTTTAAATTTTTTTTATCATCAAGTCTATCTTCCTGATCACCTGTGGGGGGGGCGGGGCCACAGGTGAGGTCAGAGTGCTCGTTAAGCTAAAAATTAAACTAAACTAACTAAACAGAAAACCGTCTTCTTCCTTCACACTGAACCTTTTTTTTTTTTTTTTTTTTTTACAAATGACTCTCACTTTGTGATTATTTCAAACACCGTTAATAACGACTCAGAATCACAGCGAGAGGCGATTAATTACTCTCTCGCTCCAGTTTTTGGCCGGATCTTCGTCTCTTTAGAGAAGACTTTTCTTGCCAATTAGGTGGCATCTATTGCCATCCACTTAATTAGCGGCATTAATGTGATTTCTTTGCACATAGTCGGGCAATTAGTGGCGCTGATTGAGTTTCATTCGATTAGCCTCCGCAAACACGCTAATTGACGCTCGAGCTGCAGATGCAACACGCTCAGGAAAACCTGGCTTTTTGGCGCTGGAGGGGGTTTGTGTGTGTGTGTGTGTGTGTGTTGATGTGTTAAGTGATGAGTTTTAACACTAATTTACTGCATCAGCTGCTCTAATCGGTGATGGACGTGTGCAGTTTGGTGAAGTGTTTCTCAGTTAAAGGAGTCAAGCAGGAGCAGATCCGCAGGGAATCAAACCCACAACCTCTGAGCTGCAGCGGAAACACACTCCGGTTTAAACCTGACGGCTTAGTAGTGTTCAATCGATTCGATCACAGTGATTCAATGTTGTGACCTGATCTGATAGAGACACGAGGATAATTAGATCAGATCCTAAATAAACGTCCACATTAAAACAGCTTTAACTTTTAGTGTTTTTATCCCGTCATGCTTCAGTTTTATGCACAACACTTGTTTGTTTTATGTGTATTTCCTTGTGAAAACGTGGAAAAGTGTCATGTGTTATAGTGTTAGATGTGTCGGCTGTTCTTGTTTTTTACAGTAGTGCATCAGTATTTAACAACAGGTTCGTTATGACATCATGACTTTAAAAATTTGAAGACAAAGAAATGAAAAACCAAAATTCTTCACTGGCCAAAACAAGACTTTATTTAAAAAATATTGATGAAAACCTGTTATAAACATATGTGTTATATTATTATTATTATGAATGAGTGAGCTGATCTTTTCTCATTTAAAACCTGTTGTTATACGACAAATATGTGAAGGAAACTGTCAGTGACGCTAATACAGCAGCATCGATATGATGAAGACCGAGCAGAAGACGGAGAGAGAAATTCAGTGTCGGGAGAGAAAAAGAGACACAAAAAGAGAGAGAGAGAGAGAGAGAGAGAGAGTGTGTGTGTGTGTGTGTGTGAGATAATAAAGCAGCGTCGGGGCAGTATATTGTGCCAACAGGGCAGAGAGCCGGGGCAATTAGCAGAGACATTACAGCTGATATTCACATCATCAACGCCGACGTGGGCAAACAGATGACGAGTCCTAATTAATACACAAGCCATCAACACTGTGTGTGTGTGTGTGTGTGTGACACAGAGTGTGTGTGTGTGTATGTGTGTGTGTGTGTTATAGCCAAGCACTTTCTAAAAATCACACACACACACACACACAAAGAGGAGAAAGATGAAGAGCAGCAGATAGATGGAGGTCAGAGCGGTGCTGGCAGAGCGCTGGAGTCTAAAAAGCAATCAGAGAGGGTTTGTAATGAGTCTGTGTGTGTGTGTGTGTGTGTGTGTGTGTGTGTGTGTGTGTGTGTCTTACATGCAGGCTGGGGTGGTAGGTGAGCAGCCCGTTGTCACACAGCGTCACGTACTTCTTCTTCCACTCCTTGTTGAGGGATTTACCGCTTCTCTTCAGCAGCATGCCCTGCAGAGAGGAAACAACAGCACGTCAACACAAACAAACTGTTTACACATCAGATTAGATTAGATTAGATTAGATTAGATTAGATTAGATTAGATTCAAACACTTATTGTCACAAAGTCAATGAAATGCAGTTTTCATCCAACCAGATGTGTTAAACTACAGTATTATTTACAGATGAGTGCAGGAAAGAAAGAGCTGCAGCAGATTATACAAACAGCTGTTTCCTGAAATACTTGATTCAAACTAAAGGTTTATGTCAGTAATATATTCAGTATGAATGTATCTATATTAAAATATTGTTTACAAAGCGTTTAACATTGTCTGCACATTTGTGAATAAAACACACAGCTGGATCATTCAATGCATGTCTGAATTACAGATAAATACATTGATGCTAACAAGAAGGAAGTAAAACCCTGAATACTAAACAATAAGAGACGGTCGTCACACAGATGCTTTTAAATAAGAAATAAAAGCATCTGTTCACCAGTGAAGCTCTGATGGATCCTGCATTTGTTCTGTTTACTTTGTGTTTCCTGTTTAAAAATCAATAACAAAATACACTTAAAAAAAAAAAAAGAGACAAGAAATATTTGTTAATATTTGAAGCAGAAACACTGATAAGACTATATATCTACAAGTATGTGGACACCTGATAGTTAAACATGTGATACCAGGGGACTTAATCTAGTTAGAGCTGCAACTAACCATTATTTCCCCAATTTAGTTTCTCAATCAGCCTGAAAAATGTCAGAAAACACTAAAAAAACGTCCGTTATAATTTCCTAAAGCCAAAGACGACGTCCTCAAATGTCTTGTTTTGTCCAAAACTCAAAGATATTCAATTTACAAAGATATAAAGCAGCAAATCCTCACAGAAGAGAAGCTGATATGTGACAATGTTTGGTATTTTTTTTGCATGAAAAATAGCAACAAAACCTGGAAAAACTCACTTTAATCACAGAAAAATTAAGTTTTTATGAAATTCTTCCCTTTGCAGAGAGAAAAAATCTGGATCAGACCAATTTCTCTTTACTGTTTGACATTATTATCTTTCATTCATCTCTTTTATTTTGAATGTTATCATCTCAGGAGGTTAATTATGCAATAAAATACATTCAAACAAATGCTCCATAAGGAAGGGAACTGTTTTAAGGTGGACAGAAGAGTCTGTTTCAGCTCTTCACACTGAATCAAATGTCCTGTTTGTGGGTTTTTTAAGCACCTCAGAGTCCTTCGATTCTGCTCTTTGTGCACATCGGAGCTAAATTACATTCAGAGTCTGTGGAGCGAAGATAACGAGCTTTAAGCCAGAAGACGGATCAAATAAGAACAACAACATTTTAACATCACAAATTTGCACCGGCGCTCGAGAAGCGGCGAGAAGAGACAGAAGAGACAGAGGATGGAGGAAAAATCAGCAGTTATTTAATTGTCTTCCCGTCTTTCTTCAGGCCTGTTAACGTCCCTGTTTCACTCTCTCTCTCTCTCCTACGCACATCAGCTGCGGCTGACTGACCGTTTAGGCCGCCCGCCCGCCCGCCCACACTTCATTTGAGCTGGATTCATTAGGTGAGAGAGAGAGAGAGAGCAAGAAGGTCACAGAGACGGCGAGAGAGAGAGAGAGGGTTCGAAATGGGAAAAAGGAAGGAGCGAGAGAGATCAGAAAAAAAAAAGAAAGAGAAAGAGAGGTGTGTGTGTGTGTGTGTGTGTGTGTGTGTTGGGGGGGGGTTGGGAGGAGGCGGCGGCAGCGGCGGCGGGGGATAAAACTGTCCGCTGATTAGCAATTACAGCCGTGCTGCCACGCGTGTCACTTCACTGGACCTCTACAACATTAACACTCCGACAGAGGATATTAATAGAGTCCAGCCGTGAAGGGAGGAAGAGGAGGGGGGGGCGAGGGGGGAGTTAGAGGCACCACAGAAGAAGAGGGGAAAGGAGGAGGTGAGATGGACAGGCCGGCTGATGGACAGAAGCCTGTTCGCCGCCGCCCTGACCGCTCAGCTTTGATTAAGGCGGCCGGCGGTGGTGGTGGTGGGACGGAGCGGCGGGCCCGGGGTGACCCTCGCCGCTGGTGACGGCACATTCGGCATAATTGGCGGTGACATAACGCCAGGAAGGAACGCTTCAGAGTGACAAAGAGGGAAGTCGAATGCAGGCGGCGGCGGTGGCGGTGGTGTAAAGGACGAGATGGCGAGCTATGACAAGAATGAGACACATTTGTTGCCCTGAAATGTCAAAAATATCTCCAAGCGCCTCAAAAAAATCTGAATAAAAACATCACAGAAACTTCAAGATCCATCTTTACATCTGAAGAATGACGAGATCAGAGTGAAATCTGAGGAAATAAAAGTTGTAATAAACTAGAATTATCCTCTAAAGACTTTCTCTTTGTCAACATTTTTGCAGTAATGACAATTTTTTTCAATATCGATTCATCTGCCTAACCCTAACCCTAATGCCCTAACCCTAACCATAACCCTAACCCTAACGCCCTGATGCCCTAACCCTAACCCTAACAACAACCCTAACCATAACCCTAACGCCCTGATGCCCTAACCCTAACAATAACCCTAACCATAACCCTAACGCCCTGATGCCCTAACCCTAACCATAACCCTAACCATAACCCTAACGCCCTGATGCCCTAACCCTAACAATAACCCTAACCATAACCCTAACGCCCTGATGCCCTAACCCTAACCATAACCCTAACAATAACCTCAACCATAACCCTAACGCCCTGATGCCCTAACCCTAACCATAACAATAACCCTAACCCTAATGCCCTAACCCTAACCATAACCCTAACAATAACCCCAACCATAACCATAACAATAACCCTAACCATAACCCTAACGCCCTGATGCCCTAACCCTAACGCCCTGATGCCCTAACCCTAACCATAACCCTAACGCTTTTTGGAGTAACCACACTGAAAAATGTCCCTCACAATATCCTAAAACAACAAAGTGATGCCAATAAATGATATTTTGTCCAATAAACAGCTCAAAACACTGAAAATCTTCAATCTACTAACATGTAAAACCACGAAAAGCAGCAAATTCTCACATTTAACAATCTGGAACCATCAAATCTTTGTATTTTTGCTGGAAAAATGACTTAAACGATAAATCAATTATCAGAATAGTTGCCGATTAATTGCCTTTCTACTTATCTACACAGTAACAAACAACAGCCAGTTTGAGGGTTAGGGTTACTGGGAGAACTGGAGTAACAGTCATAGGTGAAACCAGAGATTCAGAAACACTTGAGCTCCATCAGTGATGTTGTCGTGTTTCCAGTGATTCTGCTCATTTGATCTCACGAGGAGGTGAAACAGAGCAGTTATATACAGTACATGTGTGTGTGTGTGTGTGTTGCTGGAACAACAGGGGTTCCCCACGGTGCGCTAAACGCGACTTGACGAGCTTCCTGCTGCTCTGAAGTGAAAGCTGCCGGCAGCCGTGCAGCTGTCAGGCCAGCTGATCATCCATTACTGCCTGTTAGTGAGCGAGTCGCAACATGTTTCCAGGCAGAGAGCGACGGACGGGTCAGAGCCGAGACACTCACGGGACTTTATTGGTTTTAATCAATTAAAACAGACGATTTCAGACATGAAATAATAATCACAGAGATTATAAGTAAAGGAAACATCATGTGATCTGAATCTGTGTTGTTGTTTTATCCACTTTTATACCCTCATCATCTATGTTTTATGTCTTTCATAAGCCAAAAGGACAAAATAAGAGGCTGGTTAACAGATTTCATGCAGCTCTACACTTCAGATGTTTAGTTTTGTCTCAATATTTTAATGTTTTGTCCAGTTTTATACCCTCGTCCTCTATGTTTTACGGCTTAAATGACAAATAAACATCATCTGATTCAAGAATAGGTGAGGAGAAGGTCAAGTTATTAAGACTTTGGTATCTACAGGGATCATGAAAGAGCACCGATATACTTTAGCAGAAGATAAAATAAAAGTAAAACTAAAGAAGAGGCAGAACGAGAAGATACGGAGACGCTCGGATGTCTGAAGGATGTTGACGGTTGCTCTCCGACACCGCAGGCCTGAAACTGAACTTAACTGAGGGGCGAGACAATATTTCTTTCACTTTTCCATCCAAACCTGGTATTTGGGGAGAGGAGACGTCAGCGAATTAATTTTGGCCATCCATCCTGAGGATGACAAGCGATCAGTTTGCGCGAGGGAAGGCTAATTGAACGCCGCGTCGAAACCCTCCTGATGGGTAATATCTTTCATTATTCACCTCCCCGAGCTCCGTGACACACAGACGTCGCCTCTTATTTTACCTTCGGGAGGGGGGTGAGGAGGAGGAGGGGGGTGGGGGGGGGGCATGACAGCTCACAAGGTCTCCACATGGGAAAATAGATGTGAGGAGATAAATACATCCTCAGATATACTCTCTCCTCACTGCACCGAGGCACTTCTCCGCCCCGGTGAAGTATTGAGGGGTAGTGCTTAGGAAAAGGTCGCTAGCTCGGGGGGGGGGGGGGGGGGGCCAGAAGATGAAGTCATTTGTTAGGCATCCGAAAACGTCCGAGGGTGAAAGTGAGGGTTTGTGGATTCTTATTTAAAGACTAAACAAACATGCAGAGAACATGTTGTGTTCAAGGAATGTGAGAAAGTAAAAGGATGCAAACAGGAGACTTCTAAAAAAGACATAAATGAAAGTTATAGATAAAAATAATCATGAAACTCCTCTGGACACGTTTCCTCTTCTTTCATAGTGAGACATTTCTTCGCCTCGGTGAAGTATTGTGGTGTAGTGCTTAAGAAAAGGTCGCTAGCTCGGGGGAAGCCGGGAGATGAAGTCATTCCTGAGACGACGCATCCGAAAATGTTCACAGGGCTCAAACCCGAGGCTCTCTGATTAAAGACCACAGCAGTCACATGTCAGACGTGTCAGAGGAGGAATATGTCGGATAGAACAATGGACGTCATGAAGGAGAAAGGTATGCTGAAAAAAATATGCAACTTTCTCTTTTGTCTTATCACGTAACCCTAACCATAACCCTAACCCTGTACGACGCGGTAAAACCCTTAAAAATGACAAAAAGAAGCTCTAAAATTAAACACAACACAATCAGCTTTCATTGTGCGAAGCTGTGAAAGAACCCGTCTGATAAAGGAACTTTTTCTGGAGGTTTGTTTCCTCCTCGAGCCTCTATTGATACAGACTAATCTACTCTCTAATCACTCAATCACCCCCCTATTTTCCTCAAACAATGGGCTCTCCCTGGGCCTCTTGAAGGGACTGACAGCAGATCTAAGAGCAGATACGGGGGAGGCTCTATCTGTAGACAAACTCTCCAGAGAACAGGATGATCTCCAAAGAGGCCGAGGCCCTTTTTGTTCTTCGACATCCCCGGAGAGCAGGAGGCTAAATTAGAGGTGTCACCCCCTGCCGACAGCAGAGTGGGGGGGGTGACAGCAGGGTGGGAGGGAAGCCGGACGCACTCCCTCCTCTATCGCGGTGGCCATCTGATCCGGCCTCCGCAGCCATCGCGGGTCATCCATCATCCTCTCAGACGGAGGAGAGAGAGTCTCTGAGATAATCACGGCTGCTCAGAGAAGACAAAACAAGAGACTGTGCTGCTATGTGACTCACTCCAGGTAAACATCACCTCAGCAGGCAGCAGCTGAAGGCTTGATAACCCCCTGCTGTGGTTGGAAATGACAGCGAGAGAAAGGTTTTCCAATATCGACACTATTTATATTTCAAGGAACTGATAAACGGATTCAGCGATAAATAAGATTAAGAGTCACCTTTATTTTGAAGACTTTACTCCTATTTAACATTATATATACCAATCAGCCACAACATTAAAACCACTGACAGGTGACGTGAACAACATTGATTATCTTGTTATTATGGCACCTGTCATGAGGTGGGATATATTAGGCAGCAAGTCAACAGTCTGTTCTTGAAGTTGATGTGTTGGAAGCAGAAAAAAGGATCTGAGCCACTTTGACAAGGGCCAAACTGATGGTTAGATGACTGGGTCAGAACATCTCCAGAAGAGAAGGTCTTATGGGGTCCCAGTATGCAGTGGTCAGTACCGACCAAGAGTGGTCCAAGGAAGGATAAAGACAGGTAAACCAGTGACAGGGTCATGGACGCCCAAGACTCATTGATGCACGTGGGCAGTGAAGACTACCCTGTCTGGTCTGATCCTTCAGAAGAGCTTCTGTAGCTCAGAGTGCTGAAAAAGTTAATGCTGACTATGACAGACAGTGTCAGACCACAGAGCCGAAAGCACCTACAAAGGACACATGAGTGTAAGAACTGAACCACGGAGCGATGGAAGACGGCGGCCTGGTCTGATGAATCATGTTTTCTTTTACATCATGTGAGACGGCACCAGGATGCATTATGGGAAGAAGGCCGGCGGAGGCAGTGTGATGCTCTGAGCAATGATCTGCTGGGAAACCTTCTGGCGTTCATGTGGATGTTACTCTGACATGAATCACCTACCTAAACACTGATGCAGACCAAGTTCACTCCTTCATAGCAACAGTATTCCCTGATGGCAGCGGCCTCTTCCAGCAGGATAACTGCAAAAACTGTTCAGGAACGATTCAAGGTGTTGCCTCTAAACTCCCCAGATCTCGATCCGATCGAGCATCGGTGGGATGTTCTGGAAAAACAAGTCTGATCCACGGAGGCTCCACCTCACAACTTACAGGACTTAAAGGATCTGCTGCTCACGTCTCGGTGCCAGAAACCAGAGGAACCTTCAGTCCTGCATCGACGGGTCAGAGCTGATTTAACAGCATGAGGGGAACCTACACAATAGTCAGGTGGTTTTAATGTTGAGGCTCATCGGTGAATATTTAAGTTCTAATAAATATATAAACTATAAACTATGATTAATCAGTAAATTGTTTTTTTGATAAAACGTCCGTCACAGTTTCCTAAAATCCAAATTTGACATCTTCAAATCACCTGGTTTATTAGACCAACAGTCAAACACACAGAGACAGAAATAAGATGCAAATCCTCATAAATGATTGTCAGGAATGTTTAACATGTTCGGTTTTTATTTGAACAATTAGTCGACTAATCATTGCAACTCTAGTGTAGAAACCTGTCTTGTTTACTTGTTATCTAATCATATTGTATATAGATTTAAACCATATTTTCACTGGTTTCAGACTCAATTTCAAGAGTTTCAACAACATTCAATGATTCAGAACGTTTTGGCTTCTTTTGTCAGGTGAAAAAAAGGTTTTTATTTCTCAAAATAAAGAATTGCAAAAATATTGTTTTGATGGCGGCATGAGTTGAAACATATTTTAAATAATATTTATGACTTCAACATCAACAGAGAGATTAAAAGACCTGATGGGGAGATGATCTGAGTACAAACTGAAGGTCATAATATGTTAAAATTATGTTTGTTGGTTATTTTGCAAAATATCTCAAAAATCTTTTGGAAGATTTTAATAAAATTTGGTGGAAAGTTGTTGTCTGTTATCCAGATGTTAAAATAATTGATGTTATAATATCTAACGTAGAGGACTGTACAGCTTCATGGAGTGTTTTCTAATTTAAAGGATGATTTCTCTACACATGATGAAAGTCACGACAGGCGGTTAAAGAGGGTGAAGAAGGTTTGTGGCTCGCTGTAAAATCCGCCACGTTTGAGGTAAACAGCAGAAAAGAAAAGCCATTACAAACATGAAACCACACATGGACGCTCAGCGGCATCGCCTCCACGACAAGGTCGGCGTTGATGAGGCAAGGACAGCGAAGGGCAGACCCAGGGGAGCAGGATGCAGACCAGATCAAATAAAACACCATAGAAGAAGAGGGGGGTTGAAGAGGAGCTGATTTATCTGATAAGAGTTCTGGGTAATTAATTAGAAACTCAATTATCCAAACCTTACTTCAGCAGTCTCAATTCATTAGCGGATAAAAACCTCGCCCCTCGCTCGGCTCTGACACTCGGAGAAAGACGGGGACGAGGAGGAAAACACGACTCGTCTTCCTCTGTGAGAGAACCTCAGGTCACCGCTGGTCGCTTTTGTCCAGCTCATCATCATCAGACGAGCGTACACAACACACTAAAACAAACACACGCAGCGTGAAACAACAAAGCGACCACAGGGACACTTCTAGCGAGCTCGGAGCAACACCCCCGTGCCAAACAAAAACCGTGAGTGAGCGCTCCGTGGAGACCGCCGCGCTGAGGCGTAATGAGCACAATCTAAAAATGCTCTTTGATTGACGCCTGTGTTCCTTGTTTTAATTATTTCTCAAACTAAAAAGGGAGCGACATCCCTCCAACACATCCCCCCCCCCCCCCCCCCCCCCCCGAAAAATCTAATTTCCAGGGGTTAGTGTGCATGACAAAAATGTCATCATGGCCAAAATGGCTCCGAGCGGTGACAACCTTTCCCAGGGAAATGATATTTTTCCAATCCGGCAGAAGGCGGATCGTGTCACCCTCGTTAAAGCCTTGATAGCAGGTCTTTAATATTCACCGTCTTAATTAGGGCCACAGTTAATTTCATTAAATTCTTTGGCTGCTAAATGAAGCAGATTATGAGACATCTTTTATTGCGAAGCGTGAAATTACAGCCTGCCCGCTGCCAATGGCGGGGCGAAACTAATGAATTACAGGGTAAATAACACCCGAATTAACCATCCAATTTAACTCCTTACAAAGCGCCCGGCGCCGAGGGGGGACGAGTAGACTTGTCAAAACCACCCAGCCCCACGCTCGTCTGCAACCCCGCGAGAGCCAATTACAACCACGACACTAATCAGCTCCTCACAGGAAGAAGAAGAAGAAGAAGAAGAAGCCTTGAGACTCTTCTCCAAGAATCACAGTCTGACTCATGAAGAGAGACGGAGAGGAAATGTTCCTCTACAGTCAGACGGTCTGTTAAATACTCTGAGTTTAATGGACGGATTAACGAAGCCTACCTGAACATCGGCAGGAAGTCACTGTTTAAAGTGACATTTCTAGTTAGAAAGTCCAGATATCTGAATCACTGACAACATCTCAGATTTTATTTTGGAGATTAGAATTAATCTGGTTTTGTGCTCATTGACCCAATTAACCAATTACACAATAACAAGAGTTAGTAAGAGTTTAGTAGGTTTGATCAGTGTTTCCTAAAGTCCAGTCTGACGTCCTCACATGTTTTGTTTTGTCCACAACTCAAAGATATTCAGTTTACTGTCATAAAGACTAAAGAAACCAGAACATATTCACATTTAAGAGGCTGAAATCAGAGAATTTGGACTTTTTATTTCTTAATTAATGACTCAAAATGATTAATCGGTTATCAAAATAGTTGGTGGTTAATTTAAATGTTGGCTTCTAATCGATTAATCGACTAATTGTTGCAGCTGTAGATGAGATGTTTGTACAGGTTGTTTACAGAAATATCAACATATTTCTTTTATTTTTGATTTGATGTTGACAGACGGAGAAAACAGTTATATAAATATCACAGCTCCAAACTTTGTCTGAAGTTTACTACGTGTGAACGTCAACCTCTAAAACATGCTGCTGAAAAAGATGCAGAATAAAATGAAGTTTTGGTGTTTCATTGGCTTTGAGGAGCTCAAACTTTGGGAAATCTGTGAAAACTTAATATTTTGTGCTTTGTGCAGTTTCTTTATTTGCAGTTTTATCACTTTATTTCACAAACAGACGCAATTAAAAACCAGCTGGATCAACTTAAACACTCTTACGGTCTGTTAAGAGTGAAGACAGACGTGGCGTTCCAGGAGCATCAGACTACTGTGTAGTTTTTTGGTTTTGATCTTTTATTTTCTGTCATCTTGTTTCATATTTTACATTTTGGTCCTTGTAACATTTATCTGTGTTGTATCCCAAACTCTGACATAGTTTGTTGTATCGTCCTTGTTGTGATGTCACGTCTGTACAACCAATCAAACACAAACTTCTGAAATGATCCTGAGCTGAACCAACAACAATGGATCCACTTCTTGTTATAAAACGAGGTGTGCTGATGGAGGTGAATTGTAGTTTGTGGGTTTAAACATGAGTGTAATTAGAGTTTTAGCTCTAACGAAGACATTAAACTTCTACTTTGAGTCTCTGAACTGTGACTCTGAGGTCGGCAGTTCAGACTCCCTGATGAGGCAGCAGAGTGGTGAAAGTGCAGATTACTCGTCACTGAATCGGCCTTGAGTGAGTAGCTCGGGTCCTAAATTGCTCCAGTGGAGCTGCTCGGTGGCCACCAGTAAAAAGCTGTTTGTTCTGGGCAGCTCCCAGTCGCACCGCCGTGCTCAGTCAACCTTCACTGAGTAAATAAAGGTTTGGAAGAAAGAAAAAAAAAAACAAAACCCCTCTCTCCGGTGTGTGTGCGGTCCCAGCGGCTGGGCTGCTGCGTCGGAGGAAATTAATTTGTTAGATTGTTGGTTTTCAAAGCTCGTCGGTCAGCTGCTTGACAGAGACGCGAGCGAGCCTCTCCCTCTCTCTCCGGTAATTATCGGCTAATTAGCGGCGCGGAGCAGATGTCGGAGGAGCCCTGCGCCGTCAACAGCCTCTGTAAACAAAGCTGGACGCATCCGCTCACTTCAAGAAAAACAGAAGAAGAAGAAGAAGAAGAAAAAAAAAAAAGCGAACTGTACAGCCAGCGTTTCCTCTGTGGTTTCATGTGGCAGCGGAGCGTCGTAGCAGGAGGCTGCAGCTTTGACTCCACATGTGTTTCCTGTTGGAGATCCGTGTTGCAGGTTCGCACTGATAAACGCTGCTCCCCTCAGAGACGTAATTAGAATGAAAATGTTCCTTCTTTAAAGGGATATTTCACCACATTACACCGCTGCGGTTTATCTGTGGAGGTCATTCTTCCACTTTAATAAATACACATTTAAATGGTTCAGTGGTTTCAATTACGTGAAACGTGGACTTTAATCGTGAAAACAGTGGTTGAATGATGTGAAATGATGCTGAGCTCAGACTAGAAAACAACCTTTTTAGAAATGTTTTGAGGCATTTTGTTCAATTTAAAAACTTTTTAAGGACTTGATTTGTGTGAAGAGCTTCACAGACGCCCTGAAATAAACCTGCAGCTTCAGACTCAACTGTTAGAGAAGAAGACAAATGTGAATTAACAGAAAGATAAACAGTCGGTGCCATTAAACCATCACAGAAGAAGAAGACAAAAGCAGATGATGTCATTAATATGATGGAAATATGAAGTTTCTGTTAGTTTCATGACTCATATACGTCATCATTTATTCACATTTTCTTTATATCTGCATCAACTTTTACACCTCAGACAGTTTCTTTTACACCTGAATTGAAAGTGTGAATAAAAACTGACAGAAACTCTCAAACTGAAGGACATTTAGTCGTGTTGACTTCTGTTTTTTATGTTTTTTTTAAGTTTTAAATTTAATTTTAGCAGCAGCTCGTCGTCAGGTCGTGATTATTTTGTTGAAAACAGAAACAGCAGCTGGATGTCGTTTCTCTCGCTGAGGGCCGAGGGAGACGATGATGAAGACGAGGAGGAGGAGGAGGAGGAGAGGGTACGCCACACGTCTGACCTCGTCCCGCCCACACACACACAAACACACATTAACACACACACGCTGCTCCTGTTATTATATGAGTGTGAATGTAAACGTTGATTTGCAGTTTTAAATGTGTTTCTGTGTGTAAATATAAATATAATTCATATGTGTGGATTTGTCTTGACTAATTACCTCAGAGTGGAGGTCCGCCCCGTTCTCATTACGACCAACTGAGCCCACCGCTGCGTGTGTGTGTGTGTGTGTGTGCGTGTGTGAGGTTTTAATGAGCGCTGGACTCTCTTAACGAAGGCGTTCCTCCTTAAACAAAAGGCGAAACTGAACCGCCGTCACCTCGAGTGGTCGAGAGTCGCGCTGAGAGTCTCTCTAATGAGATCAGGAGCGGCGGCGAGCGAGCGAGCGAACAAGTGGCTTAAACACACACACACACACACACACACACACACACACACACACACACACACACACACAGTTTTAGTTGGCTGAAGCAGTAACAGCCAAAGAAAACAGAGTTACGCCTCCAGAAGCTCAAATCAACAAAAACATCCAGAGAAAAAAAAACAGGTTTTTCCACCGACACTGTTTGATTGACAGATGATTGAAAACATCATCTGATAATCAGAATGATTGATCGGTTTCTTCTTCTCTTGAGTAAATGTACTGTTTGGTTTTATTTTAGTAAAGGATAAATTAAAGCTTCAGCCTGGTGCAACTGTTTCCTGTATAATAATATAACTCTATATTAATAAAGTTTATTGTTGTCACAGCTGACTGATGTGAGGTCAGAGGTCAACGACTCCCTTAAAGGACAATTCAGTGTTTCCACATCATCTATAAGTGTATATGAAGCTTCTATTCAGCTTCAGCAGTCTGAGTTAGTCATATCAAGTGGATATCTGACACATTTACAGTCTTTTTAGCAGGACAGTGTTTCCCTGTTGAGCTGCAGGTGGAAGTATAGTAACAAAAAGAGGAACTTTGGCACTAAAAAGACTGTAACGTTGAAAGATATCTACTTGATTTGACTCATTTGGACGCTGAAGCTTCATATTAGCTTCAGATAAACGGAACCTTTTAGTCCTTTAAGTCTGTAGTTTGTGTGGTGTGTTATTACATGTAGTAAATGTCTGGTTGAGTTGCTGTTCGGAGGTAAAAAGGTGACAGAGTCAGACCTCCGTCTCATTAAAAACAAGTGTGAACACGCTGCTAATGGGATGACACACACACACACACACACACTAACACACACACACACAGAGAAAGTGAAATGGAGTGCAAATGGAGCGTTAATGGGGAAAAGGTAGTTGAACCTTGAATGTGAAGTGCAATCTCTGCACCATACATGCAGCCCTTATAAAACACACACACACACACACACACACACACACACACACACACACACACACACGCAGAGTCTAATTAGGGAGCAGGTCGTCCTCACTGAGGAGCAGGAAAGGAGACGAGGCGAGAGAGCGACCACAGGGAACCATCAAATCAATTAGCGTCCACTTCCAAAAAAAAATACAACAGGAAGCTCGTTGCTCTGCCTCACAGCGCTGCTTCAGTCTGGTCTGGAGGGGCGTGTGTGTGTGTGTGTGTGTGTGTGTGTGTGTGTGTGCCATTCTGTGCCATGCCAGGCTAAGTATGTGTCTGGCTTTATTAGCATGAATCAGATTAGTTGACTGGTTTTAAATAGATGATAACAAACATGGTTCTGCTGATCGTCATTGATCAGGTGTTGCATTCAGGGACGTCCGTGTTCCTCAGTCTGAGTCCTTTAATCTTAAGTATCTGCTGAGTCTGATCTGATATTTATATATTGATACGGTATTGATTTAATCTGTATCTGCTTCACTGAAATCACAGCTGTACAGTTGATGAACAGGTCAAGTTATTGATCTTTAAACCACTAAAACCTGCTTCTTCAGTCTCGTCTCTGATTAAGACTATTTATTTATATTATTTACATATACATATATAATTTATTAATGTTTTTATAATTTAAAAAAGCCAAAATTCACTAGTTACAGCCTTTCAAATGAATATAATATCTAATACAAATTAATATTTTCTAGTTTCTTTATTCTTCACCAAAAATAAACTGAATATTTTTGGATGGTTGAAACATTTTCTGACATTTTCTCGACCGATCAACTAATCAATTAATGTTGAAAATATTCAACAGATATTTAGTTGTATTCTGTTTATAAAAAGCAGTTTTTTTTCAGTGATTTTTTGTCAGTGGATCAGTTTGACATACTGCAGAGAGAAACTGTACAAACATTTAATATTGACAGTAAACGTTAACGTGTTGCGATGCTGCTGCTGTTATTAACGACTTCCTGTTTCCAGGTCAGACGACGGCAGATACAAGATTCAACTGCAGTTATTGTTTCTCCCTGAAATCAGATTCTTTTAGATGATTAACGACCTAACGAGGAGCGTTTCTGGCGCTCCGACCTGCACTCGAACCGAATTAACGCCTGCTGAGCTCCACCGCTGCCTCAACACCACAGAAGAAGAAGAAGAAGAAGAAGAATGGTGCGTTTGAAGCCGCTGGGAGCTGGCGAGGGATTTTCACACGAAGAAAACGGCGTTCAGCTGCAATTAGCGGCCGCACAAACAGCAGCGAGCAGGCCTCTCTCTCTCTCTCTCTCTTCTTCTCTGTCTGTCTGGATGTCTCTCGCCCGCTCTCTCTCCTGGCGAGGCGGCCCCTAATCAGAGATGCGATTTGTTCATTAGGAGATTACAAACGAGGCCGCGGCGTTGACACGAGGGGCCACGATTAGCGCTCGCTAATTGCCTGATTTGCTTGTCGGAGGACTCAACACACAACGCCACCCTTTCTGCCACCGCGTCCCCCTCGCCGGATCAGCCGCCGCCGCCGCCGCCGCCGCCGCCGCCGCCGCCGCCGCCGCCGCTCTGACACGAGCCGAGCTTGTTTGTGACAAATTAAGAGCAGATTCAGGTTGCTCTCCTCGCCGTCTTCTTCTCTTGTTCCTTTAAAACGCAGCTGCCAACGCTCCAATCAAAGGGCTCGGGGGAAGAAAAAAAAAAGACTTTGAAAAGGAAGAGAGAGAGGCAGGAAGTGGACGAACAGAGGGAGGGGAGGAGGCGGTCAAACAGGAGCGAGCGGCGGAGGGAGTGGCGGTGAAATCCCTTCCTTCTCCTTCTCCTCCTAATGATCTGGTTGGAGGACCGGGGAGAGCCCCTCGCTCTAATTGATGTCAAGTGTGTGATTTCACTGTTAATCAAGGCCGACGCATCAAACACAGAGAGAGAGAGAGAGAGAGAGAGAGAGAGAGAGAGAGAGAGAGAGAGAGAGAGAGAGAGAGAGAGAGGACGTCTCACCTGTTTGATGGGGATCGCTCGCCCGCTGCCGATGCTGTCGGCTCGAGCCTCCAGGCCTTTCTTGTCCTTGTCCGGCTCGCTGGCCTTCCTCGACTGAGAAGACGAGAAGAGACGAGGATAAAAAAAAACAAAAAACTGTTATTATTAAACCTGATAAACAGTTTGACTCCACAACACATGAGGCTGAAACTGATGTTTACATAAAAACAACCACCAGCTGCTGCTATGGATGAGTTATTACCAAGCAGCAACATCCGAGGCTGTAAGATGAAGCCAAAATCACCTGGAAGGGCAAATCCATGATTGGCTATTAATTATGTAATTTGGGATCTAATATAGAGAACACAACCTTTGACATAGTTTATATAATTCTTTAGAAAGTTTCTCTCCCTTCCCTTGTTACTGGGTTGCAGTTGGGCGGAGCTAAACTAGGGTATTTATTACATAATAAATACCTGCCCAATCATATTTAAGAGAAAGATGATTGACGTGGCTATCTGGTCAAGCTGACTTCACAACACTTACTCTCATCTCCTGCATGAGAAATCAATGCAGTGCACTTTTCTTTGCTTTTAGCTAGAATGAGAATTCAAATTAGCCTGATATGGTTTGAAAGTTACTGTGTTAAGCTAACTAGCAGACTTGGCTACACCATCCAAATCTGTATTAATCACTGAGTGGATAAGTAGCTCAAAAGTGTAGCATAGCAATGCTAATGCTAACTGTTTCATGTAAGTGAATGAAAGATGCTAAAACAATTAGCGCCATATTCCAGGAGGTATAGTTCAATAAAACACAGTTTCAGGTGGTCTAACCTAGTTTGTTAGTTAGTGGATTATTCAAACTTTCAACCAAGTAGTGTCCATTTAATAGATTTGATAGTTAATAGCAAAACGTTTAAGCTAATGCTAACCGTTTCATGTAAGTGAATGGAAGATGCTAAAACGATTAGCATCATACTCCAGGAGGTATAGTTCAATAAAAACACAGTTTCAGGTGGTTTGACCTGTTTTGCTAGTTAGTGGATTAGTCAAGCTTTCTAACCAAGTAGGGTCCATTTGATAGATTTAGTATTTTATTCCGTATCAGCAAAATGTTTTAGTGAATGAATAGAAAATAAAACGGTACTTGAGCTGAAAGTGAGCTGTCAATCAAACGTGATCTGGACACGCCCACACAGTCCTGAGAAACGCTTTGAGCGGCCAAATGAGCTGTTTGTGAGTTTTCTAATAGTTATGAATGTTCATTCAGATTTTTGTGGATGCTTAATGAGACACTCAACTTTGATATCATATATGCATTTTTATGATTTAAAGTCATGTTTCCAGAGGCTTTAACAGGTAGAAATCTGGTGTCTTCAGACATTAAAGCATTTTTGACCATTTAGTGACTGATCTGGAGGTCAAGAATGAACAATAACTGAGCAAACTGCTGATCAAGATGATGTGAAATGAGTAAAAAAGTTTATTAACAGTTTACAGGTTTTATGTTTTGTAGTTTTGTCTACAGCTTCTGTCAGTTTTGATGATGTTGTCCTTTCAAAATAAGAGCAGGTGTTTATCCTTTAATGAATAACGACTTTGGGAAAAACATCATTCTGTGTGACGTGTTTCCTGTGATCGATTAAACTCACGGTGAAGAGGTTGGAGCGGCGTTTGGACTGCTTGCGGACCGGCGTGGGCGTGTTGGTGGTCTGCGGTACGTCGATGCGGAGCTCCTTCTGGCTGGTGCTGGGCGTGGACGGCACCGAGGACGAGTAGTCGCTCAGACTGCCGCCGCCGTTACTCGTCTAGAAGGAAAAAGGTTGAACATGAAAATAAAAAACAGGAGTGAAACACGGATGTGAAAGTGTGAAAAGTTTCCCGGTGGTTTCTGAGGTGTGGGATGTCTCATCAGTGTAACGGGTGTCTCCTGGCGCAGGGCGAGGAGGCGGAGAACACTCGACAGTAATCAGTGAGAGTTAAAGATGCACAGAGGGCTGTTTGGTGGAGGCGGCGGGAAGATAAACACGGCTCTCAGGGGGGGGAGACGCGGCGGCGGCGCTGCTCAGACACGCTGAGCGATGACTTTTTAATGAGAAATCGATGGAGGATTGAAGGATGAGGATCGAAGAGCTTAACGGCCTGAAGCTCCGGTAACACGAGGAGAAGACGTGTGTGTGTGTGTGTGTGAGTGTGAGTGTGTGTGTGTGTGTGTGTGTGTGTGTGTGTGTGTGTGTGTGTGTGTGTGTTGAACGTACAGTAATAACATGTATTTATGTATTCAGGCTTCTTCTCAACGGATGTGTTTCTTCAATTTCATCAATTAGGGATTTTTTTTATACTATAGTAAACGACTCTTGTGTTTGGATGTTTATTATAACAGTTTAACACCCAAAATTATTAAAAAATAAATAATTATTGATGATTATTAAACGTTTATTCTTCCTTGTGGCAAAAATAGTTTGACAAAATCTTAACTTTGAGGCCATTTTATGAACTTTTTCAGGAGTTTTCATCTGAATGTCACATCTCCATCACCAGAGTAGAGACATAAAGGACTTTGGACAGTTGCTGAAGGTCATCAGATTCAGCTGAAAGCTCCAGAAACAGCTACTAAATGGACCTTGAGTTAAGAGTTTGTCTGAATTGGTTAAATGCGACTTTCAAAGTCTTGATCTTAGAAACAGCAGCTGACAAAACAATCTCAACACAAGCTCTGTTTAGTAGCTGTTCTGGAGCTTTCTATCTTCTAACATGGTCTTCATCAGCAGCTGTTTTTGATTCACAGATGTTCAGATCTCTTATTTCTCAGCACTTTAAAGGACGTCTCATCTATGTTTTGATTAAAAGAACTGGACAAACACCAATGATGAAGGTCAAGTGTTATGACTGAAAGCGCTCTGATATAAAGACTAAATAATAATAATAATAATAATAATAATAATAATAATATCTTCATTTATAAAGCACTCCTCAAAACAAGTCACAAGGTGCTTCACATAAATTAAGCTAACAATAAATAAAATATTATGAAACCAATAATAAAATCAATAAAAAGTGAGATTAAAATGGCTAAAAGATCTAAAATTAAAAATTTTAACAGAATATCATCAAGTGAAATTATATAAACTGTTCACACTTTGTCTTTTTCTAATATTTATCTATTTTGCAGCATAATTATGTCCATATAACAACTTGAAGGGTCATATATATTCATGTGTGTGTGTGTGTGTGTGTGTGTGTGTGTGTGTGTGTGTGTGTGTGTGTGCATGCGTGACCTCTGACCTGGCTGATGTGGACGGCCGACACTTGCGTCGCGCAGACAGACGAGTGACTGGGTGAGTTGGGGAGCGACTTGCACGGCCCGATGGACAACTGCTGCTTCTTCCTGGTGGCGACGATCTTCTGAGCCACTGAAACACGTCACATGACACACAAACACACAATTAACACAATTAATACAAAACTCTGACACATCATCAGCCTTTTAAATATGTTGAACTTGTTAGCAAACAGTTGTTTATTTCCACATCCAGCAACATGTATAACGTCAATAATGTCTTGTGGGGTTCCTCAGGGTTCTAGTCTTGATCCTTTATAGCTTCAATCTGGTCAAAGATGCTTTAAATTATGTGTTTAGTCCAATTTTTTGACATATTATCAGCTTATAAAGTAGTTGTGGCTAACATGTTAGCAAACGATTCCACATCCAGCAGTTACGGAGCAACATTATCATTCATGTGGAGTCGTGTTTCTGTCCAATATTCACTCTCTTTTAGCTCTGTTTTTGTTCTCCACCGACTCCTGAGGGAAATATCTGGCTCTTTAGCTGCTAAATGCTCCACTATGTTCACCAGCTAGCCTACAGCTAACTGTGTCTGTTAGCAGGTAGTATACAGCTAACTGTTAGCAGGTAGTGTACAGCTGCTTTTTACAGCTTTTACTCTGAAAACGATGCTATGAGACACTGAGAGTGAACCAGAACAGTAAAAGTTGCAGCCGGACAGATAAACAATGAGCTGAAACTCACTATAAAGCTCTGTAAAGCCGAGAGGAGCTGCAGAGTCTCTGATAATTCACTGTAGGTTCATTCAGACACTGTTATAAATGATATAAATATATGGAAACACTCACACAGGTTAACGGCTAACATGTACAAGTACAGTGTTAAAATAATAAAATATAAAATAACTATGATGACTTCAAAATAAAGGAGCCAAACTTATTTCAATCAGCAGTATTATTATATTAACTTCTGAGAGCAACTGTAATGTAAAAATGCTGTAAAATCATCTGAAACTGTTGTTTTTTTTACAGCGTTCAAGAAACTGAAAGTTTAATCTGAGAGGAGAAAAATCTTCCAGTTCACTGATTACAACGATCAATCAAAGGAGAGATACATCACATGATTGGATCCTGTTTAAACCTTCACTTTAACTCTGATTTCACACCTTTGATTCAGTTTTTGTTTTCCAAATATCATCCGATGACTCTGTTGGAGTCTTTTACCCATAATTCCTGCTGATGTTTCCATGAAGTTCAGGTCTCAACACAATCCAGCTGATCAATACCTCAAATCACTGCAGAGACAATTAGCAAAGATCCCGACTCGCTTTCCTCTGATTGGCTGTGTGTATATGTGTGTGTGTGTGTGTGTGTGTGTGTGTGTGTGTGTGAGAGATGAGGGGGGTCTCATTGATTGGACCTTTTTGCTCCTGCTCCGACCGTCTCCATCCTCCCCTTCAGTCTAATAATGGGAGAATAATCACTGCAGCTGATAGATGAGTGTGTGTGTGTGTGTGTGTGTGTGTGTGTGTGTGTGTGTGTGTGTGTGTGTGTGTGTGTGTGTGTGTGTGTGTCGGAGGGCGTCCTCGGCTCTCCAGCAGGACGGATGAATCACAGAATGAGGAGGCTGGCGGGGCGGCCGAGCTCAGCGTTATTAGGACTGATGGACTTCCACCAACTGTTGGACGGTTTCTAGTCTCAGATTTTATTTGTTTTTCGCCCAAAAAAAAAAAAAAAAAAAAAAAAATCATACGTTTTTTATACTCAGAGAGCTTTACAGTCTGTAGATGAACGACACAATCGATCAATGTTCACATTTATTATATATCAGGATAAATATCTGAGGACGTCGGCTGCTCAGAGAGACGTGTGAGGTTTATACGAGGCTGTTTTAAGACACACATTTGGTTTCCAGCAGGTTATTTCAGGTGGTTTGATGTCAAAAAACTTAATTATAAGTTTGTTTTTTCTCTCACAAACGTATCAATAGATGCAAAATTGTTAAAGACCAAAAACTGAACATTTTATCAAATTTAAATCCACTTTTGCGTTTATCTTTTAACATCTGCAACTCTTAAAAACCTGAAGATGTAAATGTATCTGACATCATATGAAGCTGATCAATCAGTCTTTGGCAGAGTATAGACATCCAGCTGCTACAGATCAGTTTTCTATTGATCTCTGCTGATGAGAGCGAGCGAGTAAAGATCCAGTCCGAGTAGAGAGACGAGAGATATTTTAGAGGAACAGGAGCCAAATCCAAACTAGCGTCAGCTGTCGGTTTGTCGTTTTCAAACCTTTTAATTCATGTGAGGTTAAAAATTCAACTTTCTTTCTTTCATCGTTTCTCATACTGACGCAGAAAAAGTAAAGTTGTCAGCTTCCACTAAAGGTCAAAGGTCAAAGTGTCACCAGCCTTCATGAACGACAGATTTATGTGCGAGCAGGTGAAAGCGACGACGTGTTTGACCAGTCGACTGCCGGAGTGGAGAGAGTTAAGACTTTAGTGACTCCATTATCTCTGTTCCAATAAACACAGGCCTGTTTCATGCGCTCACAGATGAAGCCATTGTTTTAATTGGGCTCGTTAAAGCCCCCCGGCTTCGTTAATGAGGAGCCAGTCGTAAACATTTACCTCCAGGTGACACGGGGGCCGAGCCAAGGGCAGGCGGAGAGACAGAAGAAGAAGAAGAATAAGAAGAAGAAGAAGAGGAAGAAGAGGAAGAAGAGGAAGAAGCTCTGAGGAGAGAAACTCTGAACAAAAACAGATCTGATCAAACAGCTGACAGCAAAGGTTGAGTCGGATCATTGATTAAAGCTCAACCAGGAAACACGTTGCAGGAAATTGATTATGGAGTTTATATAAAAGTTTTTCAGATGTAGTTGTGCTCGACGAGTTCTTCTAAAAATTTGGAAATAATGAGATTATTCATATATTTACATGAGAGAACAAACTACACATCAGCAGTCAAACCTTATCAATATTATAACAGAAGAGCTTACAGCTCTCTTTATAATAAAACCATCTCTTCAAGATCACTCTGATGGGATCCACTTTATTGTTCCACTGCAGCAAAAATTTAAAAATGTAGTTTCGCAGGTCAAAGTCTTAAAATAAAACTACATTTTGTTTCACCTGTTGTAAAATATCTGCATGTCTTTGATAAAATGGTTCAATAAATACTTTACATCTGCGTAACTTCTCAACTTTGAGCCGTCTGAGTTTCTTAAAGTCATCAGATTGAACATGTACGAGCATTAACTTCTAAAATCATCTTTATTTTGGGCCTTTTGTCGCTTATTTTAAAGAGATTAATGTACATTTATCTGTTTATTGTAAAGTGTTATTGTGCCTCTTTAAGACTTTATTCTACCTTTAATGTATAATTATTGTGTTTTGTTGTGTGTGATGTCTTATTTCCATTTTATGTAAATTTAATGGAGAGTAAAGTCTGAATCTGAATCCTTCAGTTTATCTTCAATAAAGCATTTAAAGCCACGACTTCCACACTGCAATTAACGTTTTTTGTAATAACCAATTAATACGTTCATTATGTTCTTGATTATCTTAATCATTTGGTCTTTAAAATATCAGAAAAAAAGTTTTTTTTCTTGAAGCCCAATGTGACATCTTAAAATTTAGTCATTGAGTCCAATAGATGTTCAGTTTATTATCATATTAGACAAAAAAGCAGCAAATTCTCATATTTTTGAAGCTGGAAGGAGGAATATTTTGCACACAGCATTAATTCCATCAGTACAACAGTCATGTTATACTCATTTTAACAGAAATACTTGTGTTTTATCCACCTATTAATTCCATTTTTCCCTCTACATTTCCGTTTTTTCCTGATCGGTGTTAAGTGACCGTTGATGAAAACCAATATTTGATTGACTTGTATTCACAGCAGCTTGATATCAGTTGGTAGAAACAGAGAAGTGAAAGAAATTGAATTAACTGGTGAATGAAAACAGTGTTTCTGTTATTTCTGAGTCTGTATTAACTGGTTCTCTCTGTGTCTGAAAGTCCCTGCACACTATTTGAGTATTTACGGTAATGGACTAATCATTTCAGGCCTAATTGATTAACCTAATAAACATTATCTGGGTATATAGTGGTTACGCAGTGGATTGAAGGTTGTTGGTTTGAATCCCGGACCAGCTGGGAAACTCTCAAAGAATAAAGATCAAAGTAAACCGAAGCCGCCTTCTGATTGGACGGAGCCTCTCACATACATGTCAGCGTGTCCGTCCTGCACCTGGCAGGCTGTATTTTACGTTAAGTGTTAAGAACAGTTATGATAAGGCTGTGCTAAATATTTAAACTGCACGGTTAATGCAATTTAACTTTATCCATCAATCTCAGTTCTGCTCTGAGAAGCTGCCATTTCTTCTAATGGAAACGTCTCCCCTTTGATCAGATTTATGGCGGGGCTGCACCAGCGGGCCAGACATAAAGGTGGGTGGGTGGCGAGGTGGCGGCGGGTGGCGAGGTGAGGGGGGGGGTGGGGTGAAGCTGACTCTGCAGTGTTTCACTCTTCACACCTTAAAGTCAAACACTGGAGCTACAGACGGCTGCTGAAGCAGATCAGCGTTCGTCTTTCAGTCGATCAATAAAAAGAGTAAAACTTTAAGTTTAGTTTCTTCTGTAACTTCCAATAAAATTAGAGCTAAATGAATCACCAACTGAATTAATCAATAATGGAAATTAATTTTAAAAAAACCATCTAGAATAAATCACTTTATCTGAAATTCTAGTAGATCCAAAAGTTTCTAAATATACCGAGAATGAATGAACATATTTTAGAAAAAATGTTTATAAAATGATGCACAAAACAAGAATTATAACGTTTCCATTGTTTGATTGAATGATGCAGAAATAAAGATTTATATTAATATTTTATCTTTTAGAGGGAATTTTTAAGGGTAAAGGTGCAGATGTGGAATTTATGAGTTATATAATAAAAACAGAAATGTTGTCAAACACAAAAAATAACATATAAACCAGACGGAGGCGCTAGAATAAAGTAATATCTGCATATTACAACCTGTTCATATTTTGCTCCTCTTGTCTTTGTTTGAGCGTTAAAGTTTATTATCAGTGGTTAAAGTAGTTTGACAAAATAATCTAAACTTTAGTTTCATTTATTAGCATTTTTACTGATGAAGATCCAATATTTTGACACCAAATTCACATCAAACCTGAATCTGAGTTTTAAATTATTTTTTTTTTAATTTTCACTTTTTAAAATGTATCATATTACATTATTTTGTCTGTTTGAGTCTAACGCTGCGTTCACGTCATATCAGAGTTACTGTAATTATGAGTTTTAGACTTGTAAATAGCATCACGTAAACCTCCAAACTGTGAAACTGTGACGTTTCATAAAGCTGCAACAAAAGTGAGCTGAAGTGTAAAATGTATTTAAACACAAATTTAATGTATATAATGTAATTTTGTCAATGCACAGTATTTTAAACCCTCATACAAGCTTCCTGAAACCACCTGAACTGTTTCACCTGTCTGCAGGTTTAGTTTACTGTAAATGTTTGTATTTATTTATGTTCACAAACCTTCTGTTAATTAGTGTGTGAACATTTCTATAAGTGTGTGAGAGCATTTAGATTTGTGTGTTTGTAGTGTGTGTGTGTGTGTGAATATTTACATACTGTGAGTGTTTTTTAGTGTATTTGTGAACATTTATGAGTGACAGTGCGAGAGTGTGGTCATCTCAGCTCGTTAGCGTGCACTAACGAAGCGCCCTGCTTCTGCACTCTGACACAGTTTAGAGAGAAGAAGAAGAGAGAGTAGTGTGTGTGTGTGTGTGTGTGTGTGTGTGTGTTGGGGGGTTCATGTCGCTGTAATTAGGCTAATTAAATTAGCGCGCTGATGGACGAGGGACCACAGTGCTGTCACCCCCCCCTCCCCCCTCCATCCCTCACACAGAGGTCACTCCTCCCGACTGGACGAGGCTTCACTTCCCATTACAGCAAATTACATGTTAAACACACACACACACACACACACACACACACTGAGTCTCAGCCTAAAACAAAGAGAATGACTGGAACAGATAAAGATATAAACACAGTCGACCTCCTGAACTCTTAAATGTCTCTTTGGTCACAGAAGCTGTAAATGATCAGTCGGATCTACGAACACCAACTGGACGTTTCAACACCTTTCTCTCATCATTTTCCTCTTTTTAATCTAAGTAAGAACTAAATGTGTTTCCACCTGCTGTTAACATGTAAATAACTAAAGTTTACAGAAAAACAAACAAAAAGTCAGAATATTTTACTTTTCATGGTTTTCTAAACCATCACTGACTTGTACTGAAACAGAAGAAATACAGTATTTTCTATATGATTTACACAACCTCCATTGATCAAAGTTTAATATCAATGACTGTTATTGAATCATTATTATCAGGATCAGCAGCTGGATTCACTTTATTACTGACTGTTTTCATACTGATACACTAACAGAATATCATTAAATGTATCAGAAGTATAACAGTAAATAAATTACACTAGAAATTAAACCATCAATCAATTAATTGATCATTTAATCAACAGAAGATTAATGAGCAACAATTTAAATATTTAAGATATAGATATTTTGGATGTTTCAACCACTGTTTGAAGCAAAAATGCCAAAAATTCACTGGATCCAGTTTCAATAATGTGATAATTTCTGGTTTTCTTGGACTCATCTGACAAATAATGGATAATATTTGGATTTTAGACAAAACCTGATGTTTAAATAGTTGCTTTAAACAACTGTGACGGTCACATTTCACAGTTTTTAGATCTAATATACTCAGTAAGAGAAGTAAAACTAATTCATTCTGAACATTTTATTAATAAGAAAACTGAATATATTTGTATTTTAGACTGTTGGTCAGATAAAACATGTATTTAAGCCTTTGTGATGGACATTTTTCATTATTTTATGATGATTAAAATGATAAAATAGATGTATTGTATATGTATTACAGCCCAAGTTAAAACATGTATCGTGTTGTTTCACTGATGGTTTTAAATAAAGTTTTCATGTTTAAACTAAAGTGATTAACTCCCATCATGCACTTGTTTTTCTTGGCTACACAAACACTTGATCTCAGATGAGAACAGAAACATCAGTCTCTTTACATCAACGACACGCTGCATGTAAACGCCTCGAGGAAGGACACGACTCCTCCTCCTCCTCCTCTTCCTCTTCCTCTTCTTCCCCCTGACACACAAAAAAACTGTCACGACGACGACGACGAGTAGGCCAATTATTTTTAACGCTAAATGTTGTGGTCACTCATGCAACTCATCCTCTCTCTCTCTCTCTCTCTCTCTCTCTCTTTGTGCAGCCGCTATAACTCATCAAAACCTTTATTACATTTACGACGCTCGCCACACACACACACACACACACACACACACACGCACACACACACACACACGCACACACACACAAACCAATCATGTCAAATTAGTGCGAATCAGCGTTTCTTCACCGGGAGCCTCTGCTTGTCGCCGTGACGATCCAGCTGATTATGAAGCTGAATATGAGCGCTGTAATTAAAGCCCCGCCCCCCCCCACAGACCACCTCCCCCCCAACCTGACCCGACCCGCCGCCATCAATCCAGGAAACAGAGCAAAGGTCACGGAAACACGCATGTGGGATCGATACACACGTTCATGAACTCTCGCTTCATTCATAGATTGTGATTTTATTCACCGCGACGAACACGAGAATCTGACAGAGAAGAAGAAAAGAAGAAATACTGACAGAGAAGAAGAACGCGAAGTACTGCGTTCACTACTTCAGTAGAAGTACTTCAAGGAGTTATTGTATCTACACTTGTATTATAATGTTGTATTATTCATGTAATGTGTATTTTGATGGTTTATTTATATTGTTGTCTAGTTTAATCTTTAACAAAGCTTTATATTTTATAAACTGTTCGTATATTTTGTGTGTAAAATCTTAATTTGCACAATAACTTCAGCTGTCAGATGAGACGTAGAGGAGTAAAAAGTGAAATATTTGCCTCTGAAATGTGGAGAAGTACGAGTGGCGGAAAATGGAGCAATAATAATAATAATAATAATAATAATAATAATAATAATAATAATATGTAGATTACAACCAGCTGAATCCTCCTCCTCTCCCTACAAGCATGTAGAAGAAGTCCTCTCTAGATCCAGTGTTTGTCCCTTCTGGGCTACTGTAGAAATATGGCGGCCTCTGTGGATATAAAGGCTCATTCTAAGGCAACAAAAACACAATAATTCTTATTTCCAGGTGATTAAACACTAATTAAAACATACTTATGAATATTATATTACATTTCTGTCCTGCTAGATGCAGTAAATTCTACACACTGGTCCTTTAAGTAAAGTACAAGTACTTCAAACGTGTACTGAAGTACTGCAAACACATAGATACGTGTATATTATTATTATTATATAAATGATATCAGCTGCACTGTGACGCCCACAGCTCAGATCAATAATTTACTAAAACACAAACAGATTCTGTACGAACACACAGTGACTCTGCAGATCAGCTGACTGCAGCTGTGTGTGTGTGTGTGTGTGTGTGTGTGTGTGTGTGTGTGTGTGTGTGTGATGATGCGATGCTTCTGACCAATTAGAGGACGGCGAGTGTTTTAAGTGGCTGAGGGCCGAGAGCCGAGCGGCGTCATTACTGAAGTCCTCGCCGCAAATTAAGGTCACGCTAAGAAATAATTAAAGACAGAGAGAGAGAGAGTGTGTGTGTGTGTGTGTGTGTGTGTGTGTGTGTGTGTGTGTGTGTGTGGAGGCAGACACTCACACCATGTACCCAAAAAACAACAAAGACAAACACAAAACACACAAACTGTTATTCACTGACACACACTTTCAGTTACAGTAACACACACACACACACACACACTTATACTGTAGACATACAGTCACACACACACACCACTTATCAATATACACACACACAGATACATGCTGTCACACACACACAAATACCACAATTACACACTGTCTTACACACACACACACACGTAAATACATGATGACACACACAAAAATGTCACACACACAGATACACAACACTACATGTTAAAAACACACAAATACTGTTGATACACACAGTCTCAAACACACACAAATACACACTATAACACACATATTGTACGTACTTACACAATATGTCACACACACACACATTTGAACGTACACACCTGCCAACAAAATCACACTGAGAGACCAACACAACCAGACACACACCTACGCTAAAAAATCATACTGAGACACACACACACACACACACACACACACACACACACACACACACACACACAGAGAGCTGCAGGCTGCTGTCGTGTTTCGGGCGTCGACAGAAAACATTAAACTCATCGTTCTGCTGGATGATTAAAAAACTGATTAATTTGGTATAATGACGAGAAAAACACAAGGAGACAGTGTCAGAGACAATAACACACACACACACACACACACACACACACACACACACACGGAGGAATAATTAAGAGGATAATAAGGCAGCGTTTAGTGTGGAGAGCTTCCTCCTGGGCCTCACACACACACACACACACACACACACACACACACACACACACACACACACACACACACACACACACACGCAGCTTTCATTCACGTTTCCAGCATTTTTACATCAGCTGTTCTTCTTCTGTGGTTTCCTGGCTGCTGTCGTTCTCCTCATATAATAATAAAATAAATAAAAATAATTCATCACAGCGTCTCAGAGTTCAGAGATATTTGACAGACTGATTGACGGCGGTGGAAATAATCACTTCCTGTGCTGAGTGTTTGTTGTCTGTGTTCCTGCGCTGCCCCCTTCAGGACAAACTGAGCAACAACAACTGACATATTTACACCAAAACAAACTGTTTACCTGCTTTCTGGCTTCAATACTTTAATATAATAATCATCCAAACCAACAGTGAACTGATCTAATGACAAATATGAGATTATTTAGTCATTTGCAGGCATTTAAAGGTGATTTTTTAGGACATTTTGGTGCAAATTATGAGAAAAAAACTGAAATAATTGTTACATTGATTTAGTTAAAGTTGGTGATTTGCACAAATTGAAGAACTGGACTCTTCAGTCTTTAAAAGACAGAATAATACTCCATCTATGTGTTTATCTATGCAATTTAGTACAAATTATTAACAAATTAGACTCAAATATTTGCCTTTTTTTCTTGACAAATACTCGACTAATCAATTAACAGTTGCCGTTCTGCTCACGACTGCTGCAACATGAGATCAAATCCACTCAGACTGTAAACGAGCTCTGCTTTCTGGTGATTAGTGATGTTTAAATAACGAGAGATAAAGAGAGAGAGAGCTGGTTTCTAACGTGACGACAGCTTTGACTCCTCGTTCTTCTGTATCAACGGTTTAAATATCAGGTCGAGGTTTCAGCAGCAGCAGCAGCAGTGAGGGTAAAACTCAGGTGGATGCAGACGGAGCCAGAGGCCAACAGACTCGCCGCAGCTCTGCTAATTAACCGCCGTGTCCGTGTCATCCATTTCTCTCTAATTACAGCCGTTAACCCTGCGCCTGCCGAGCGGCCGCTTCATTAACGTCTCCGCTGACTCTCCTCTTATTAATCTGCTCTCAGACGGTAAAAAATGAGCCGCCGGCTTTTACTGTTTGCAAAGATACTTCGGTTCCACCACGGAATAAAAGCACCTCTCTGCTGCAGCTTTCTGTCATGGTCTTCTTCTCCTGCTGCTCTCATGTTGCCTTCAGGTAAAGATAAAGCACCTGTTTTGACCTTTGACCTTCTTGTTGTCATGAGGGAAAGCTTTAAAATGTCACAAATCTCATTGGTTTAATTTCTGGTAACAATCAGTGTTTATTTGCTCATTTTTTGGGTAAAATTAATTGTTTATTTACTGTTAACGTGTGTTTACAGGCAGCTGATTTATTTTAGAAGCTTCTCTCTTACAGATTTTAACTGTATCAGTGATGGAAGATGTTTCTCTAACTGGTTTAAACTCTGCAAGATCTTCAACAACAGGAAGTGCATTACTGTACATGATTCGTGATAGACTGGGGATCATGTTTGGTACTAATATATATTTTTACACTGCATGAAAACAGGTGAATCTGGTATATTATACATGTGACAGGCGGGACTGGTATATTAAGGCAGAATCACTTTCTTTTAGATGTATGTGCAGAAAGAAGGATCTTGGTTGCATGGAAGACAAACATCCCAGAAAAGTAGCTGTTTTGCAGACAAAAAGGAAATTCACAGCTCATCTTCAACTACAGCTGGCTGACTGTCTTGCTTTTTGCCTGCAGTGCAACGGATGAAAGCCCATCCTGCTTTTGCACAAACAGTATATGAAGGTGAATTTAAACTCCAGAATATGTAAAGAACTAATAAACCCTTTTCACACATGCACCACAACCCTGAAGTTATCCAGACGTCACCCGACAAAGACCGCAAATGTCCGTCATAAACATTTACCTGCCAGATCCAGAGCACTACGTCTGTGTGATGTCCCGTCATGTGTGCATACAGCAGGTGAATTAACAGCGAGCGTGTTGATGACGCTGAATTACAACCTGCAGCGTACTTCCTGTGTCTCGTCCTGAACTCCCTCGCCTAAACCAAACAGAGTATTTCCTGCTGTGGCTACACAGACGTGGAGTTTAATCACAATTTAAATCACAACTGGAACATTTTAAATGAGAGATTCTCCTCGAGTCGATCAGCTCTAGTAGACGTTTGGAGTTTAATGTTTCTGGACGAGATGGGAAACGTCAGACAGGTGCAGAGCGAAGCGGCAAAGACGGTCTAAATTCTCCGACTCTCTCTATTAGGACTGAAACTAATGATTATTATCTATCAACTGTTTTCTTGATTAATTGATTGGTTGTTTGGTCCATAAATTGTCAGAAAATGGTGAAAAATGTCCAATCTGACGTCCTCAAACTCAAAGATCTTCAGTTTACTGTCACAGAGACTAAAGAAAGCAGAAAATATTCACATTTAAGAAGCTGGAATCAGAGAATTTGGACATTTTATCTTTAAAAAAGTGACTCAAAACAATTAATCAATTATCAAAACAGCTGCTGATTCATTTAGTAGTTGGTAACTAATCGATTAATCAGCTCTACTCAGTCTATCATCCTGATCAATAAACTCATTTGTTACTCTGGACGTATAAATCAGTGTTTTCTCGTTGAAACTCAAGGTCAGACATCGTGACGAATCCACTTCCTTCATTTCATCACGACTCTCCGGCAACACGGACGCGGCGTGTCCGGGTCAGTCGGGACCTCCTCGTCCTCTTCCTCACCTTCCTCCTCCTCTTAATGTCTGACTCTTTTATTAATCCCATTGGGGAATCGTCTCTTTTTGCAGCTCCCTGCCTTCCTCCCATCGCTGTGATAAAACTTAATTGCTGTTCGGTTTGAGCTAAATAGCTGAGCGGGTCCATTTAATTCCTAATTGATGTGTGATTAAGAGCGGCCGAATGGCTGCGGCCGAGGAATGTCACCTTCCCAGAGGACCGGACTCTTGTTTCTGACCACAGACGGGGACTCTGGCGAGGATTCTTACCGTCCTGGAAGACTCGCTCCACGTTCAGGCCGTAGGTGGCGCAGGTTTCATAGTAGGTGCAGCGTTTGAGGTCATTGGAGAGTTTTCTGGCCCGGCTGTCGTCGATCACCCGAGGGTTGGCCGAGCTGATGGCGTCTGAGAGGCAGAAGGAAGAGAAACAACTCAGAGTTTTACACACAGAAACAGCTGTTTATAACCTCTATGTGTTCACTTTAATCATCCTCTTCTTCTTCTTCTTTTGTGTCACATTGTATTTCTCCAAAAAACACAAGTTCACCAGTAAAAAGGAAACTCAGATCAGCTTCTCCAGTAAATCTTCTGCTTTTGTTTCTTTGTTTTGTTTTTTAAAAAGACAAATAAATGTGATTGACACATAAACCTCCAGCTGTAACTGTCTGACTTCACAGTCTGAGTGAACGTTGTGGAAGTTTGTTTCATTATTAAAAGAAAGTAAACTTGAACCTCATTCAGCACAAAAACAGCAATAAAAATCAAGAATATGATATGATATCATGATATCAGGTTATTTGTTTTAGAGAAGGTGTTTTATCAGATTATTCTTCAGGCTCTCTGATTAATAAGAGAAGTTGTTGGAACTTCAGGTGGTTATTTGGCGCCATCAGCTGGTTAAAATGTGTAAATGCTGGTTTTGTCTCCACAGACAGATTCAGACCTGATAAACATTCATAAACATCTTATAATAAACCTGAACAATGAAAATCACTGATGGCAACGTGTGGTTTATGTTGTTTGTTTGTACTTGTTGTTGTTGTTGTTGTTGATCTCGGTCTCGACACTCATGAAAAAGAGATTTTTAATCGTTTAATCGATTTTTCCTGTTTAAATAAAGTTTAATAAATAAAATGATGCATTCTTTATAAATATATGCAACATATATATAATATATTTTATTTGTCATTGGACAGACTTTGTAAAAACATAACTTTAGTTTATTGTTTATGACTGAAGAGGTTTTTTACTTTTGTTTTTGTTTGTTTGTATGTTTGATGAAATGTTGCTTTTCTTATCTACAGTAAGAAATGTAAAATAATTATAAAATATATTATATAAAAAAAGAAAACAATATGTTCTTAGTTGTGTTTAACATCACATCTGCTCCTCAGCAGGTTTTTAATTCTATTCTTATTAACTTATTTGTCTTATTCAGTGTTTATTATTTCTACATGTTGTTTACTTGATAACTGTTTATGAAATGTCAGAAAACAGTGAAAAATTACAGTTTTTTAAAGTTCATGATCTTAAAAACATCTTTATTTATTTTTCTCTCTAATGGTCTGAAAATCAGTAAGAAATTCAGTTTGTAATTACAGAAACAAAACAGAATATTTGACATTTTTTCTTATTAAATTATTAACTTTTCTAACAGATTAATTTGTTCCAGCTGTGTTTTATTGTGGATCCTGAATCATATAACAATAAATCTTCAGGTGAGTTTTAGAAACACCTGTAGTCATGGTTATTAACCACTAGATGGCAGCAACGACTCACAAACACTCAGTTTGAACAGCGTCTGTGTGATTTATGGGATCTTGTGGTCTGTCACAGGCTACTTTTGGGGACAAATTTCAGACTTAAGACTAGTTAACTGGGGACGGCTGGTCCAACTGGAAACAAGAGTCATGTCCCCAGTTGAGGAGAAGCTTTTAGAGTCAGTGGTTACGGTAAGTCTCCAGGAAATGAATGTACGACTATGTAATGTCCCTAAAAAGGACTGTGATCTGATATGTGTGTGTGTGTGTGTCGGACCTTGCGTGCCGACCAGCACCAGCGGCAGGTCGGTGGTGTTCCTGAAGTTGGCGAGTCGACTGAAGTAGTGATAAACCGTCTGGAAGCTGATCTCATCCTCCAGACTGAAGACGAAGATCACGGCGTCGACCCACAACGCAAACTGCACACAGAGAGAGAAAGATAAAAATAAACACTTTATTTATACTTTATTATTGTTTACGGCAGCAGGAAGCGATATATAAGTGAGAGTAAAAGCAGAGAGGAGGAGGAGGAGGAGCGGAGGGAAGGAGGCGCAGAGAGGTGAGGAGGAGCAGAAACAAAACTAGTCAATTATTCATAAATCGGAGAGTTTTCTGTCTAGACTCGATCACATTAGAGCTCCATTTGGTCAGTTTGCAGGACGAAGCGACCGAAAACAAAAACCTGACCCAGATTCATCCCGCAGGGTTTGTCTCTCGTCATCCAGCCTGAAATCTGTCTCTGACAGACGAAACTCACAAACACACTGTTGGTTTGAAGCTGAATTTAAGAGAAGGTGGATTTACAGGATGTTTAAAGTTAAATATGAGCAGAAAACGTTTTCATTTCCTCTTTGTTTTCTTTAAAAAATGTTTCTCAGCAGTTAAAAACTGAACATGAATCATGATGACTGTGATCCAGTGCAGGAAAAACAAACTTCCTTCTTTCCTTTTTCAGTTTTTTATAAACAATTTTAAGAGCAGAAGAAGTTAAAGCGGCGGAGTAAATGTCAAATAAGATAAACTGTTGCTTTGTTCTGCAGGTTGATGCATGAAAACACAATGCGTTACAGCAGACTGATGACTAAAAACTTCACTCATGTCATCACATAAATCATCATCGGCATCTTAAACCGCGTCACGTCTTAAAGTCCGACTGAAATCATTTAATCTTCTCTCAGTCAGAAAGTAGAAAACACAGTTTGTTTCTTTTTGTTTGTTTCTGATTTTTTCTCACAGGAGAACAAGACAAACGATTCTCTGTAAACTCTAATATTCATGACTAAATAATGCAAATTAAATTGAAAGTTTAGGGAAATAAACATCCAGGTGTTAATGATAAACAGTCTAACCATTAAAAACTTCAGCTCTTGATCAAACAAACCACAACTGTCGTCAGATTTTAGTTCAAATGTTGCTAAATATTGACAGAAAACTCCTGTTTTTGAATGAAGATAATAAACAAGAACAGTTTAACTACATGTGAGCAAACAGAAAGCAAAACCACATGTTAAGACAGTATTTGATAAACAAAAAGTACATTTTAAATACTTTAAGGACATTTTAAAGACTTGAGCTGTTGGATAAAACTCTCCTGTGTTGTCCTGTTAAATCAGTAGAAATAAAAACCTACTGCAGCCTCAAGCTAACAGATAAATCACCAAAGACATAAACAAGCATTAACAACACATTTCAGCAGGTTTTTGGCTGCTGGTGCAGTGGAAGCTGTTAGTCTGGGTGCAGGTGCAGGACTCACCTGAGCCTCCGGGGGGCCTCCTTCATCTCTGATGAGCAGCAGGTGACTCTGACCGTCGACCACAATCTCCTTCTTGAAGCGTCCGCCTGCAGGAAACAACAGCAGCCGTCAGAGACGACACAGGAGAGGAACACCTGAATCTAACAGCTACACGTCTGATCTACAGCTGTACAGCCAGCAGACACCGATCGATCGACTGATTTGGTAAAGATGATGAACTCTAAACGAGATGAAAGTGATCGGAGGAGATTTGTGATGATTGAAATGATTGAAACGTGAACTATGAAGGTTCAAAAAGGTTCAAAATGGTTGTAAAACAGAGTGACGACCACCTGCAGATGAACGAAAGGAATGAAGCTCTGCAGCTCAGAGAAATTCCTCGTTATCCTGTCAGAGGCCCAAACAATGACGAGGCTGTTTTACACACATGCACACGCACACGCACACACACGCACACACACACGCACACACACACGCACACGCACACACACGCACACACAGTACTGCAGCTGAATCGCAACACAACATGAACACATCAGATTTTTTGAGGAATCTTGATCATTCTTTGAATATTTCTCTCAGTTTTTAACATTTAACTAGATCAATCTGTGACCTGTTAGTTGACCTTTAACCTTTGACACCTGACTGTGGTGTAGCGACTGTGTATTATGATCTAAATACGATGTTAATGCGTCCTCAGGTCGGACCAGAAACTGTGTTTTTTGTAAAACAGACAGAAGTGGAGGCTATTTTTGACATTTGAGTTCTTGGCTAAACGCAGCTCTGACTGACTCTGAATCATAAACAGGAAGTTTGGATGTCGTCTGTACAGACTGTTTTTTTCCCACTTTCCGTATTTCTGGGCTCCTGGGAGTATTTGGATTTGACCTTTGACCTCCTCCATGCCTTTGGCTGTACGATCGGTTGGTCAGTGTGGGATTTCATTTATCGCTGTAACACTTTTCTACACTTTTAACTTGTGTTTTATATTTTTGGTAAATCAGTGTGAACTCATTCTGAGGATGAAATGTGTTGCATAAAAACAATATAGCATGTAAAAA
Organism: Thunnus thynnus; assembly: GCF_963924715.1. NCBI lineage: Eukaryota > Metazoa > Chordata > Actinopteri > Scombriformes > Scombridae > Thunnus > Thunnus thynnus. Next base: position 19,118,946 of record NC_089540.1, on the reverse strand, counting down.
AGAAAAGAGTCAGTCGGATTTTATTAAAATACTGAGTTAAGTGTCATTTTAGTGACTGAACAAATGCAAAACATGCGTACAAACTATGTGGCTGCTATTAAATCTGTTTATTTAATATTTTATTATTCTTATTATCTACTTATGAGTCACAAAGTTATAAACTGTTTCCTGTAAATTCAAACATGTGTTTTTCTTCTTCTGCAGTCTAATAATGAACTGTGATGTTTAGGTGAACTAGTCCTTTAAGTGACAGTGGAAATATAAACTCCATCAGCGTGATGTTTCAGTTCTTGTGGGAACAAACGTCTCGTCCTAAAGATTTACAGGAAGTTGCTCCCAGTATAAATTGAGTCCAGACGTTATTTTGGGTTTTTCTCATCAGGATCAGCTGATCTCTGGACGCGGTGGACGAGTCTTTGAGCGAGAAGGCGGGCTGCATCAGCATGTGGAGATCATCGCCGCGACGACAGAGAGAGTAATGACACGGTGGATGTTTACACGAGCGGCGAGGAGGAAGCTTCCTCACCTCCAGATATTTTTCTGGAAACACTGACGGGAACAAAAATCATTCATAAATTCACCAAACAGCTTCTTTCTCTCTCTCACACACACATATTTTTAGCTCCTCTCTCTCCCATGACTCTGTGGCAGGAAGCTGGAGCCAATCAGAGGAGGAGGAGGGCGCACACGCCCGTAATGCAAATTACCATTTGTACGCCGCAACACACACACACACACACACACACACACACACACACACACACACACACACACACACACACACACACACACACACACACACACACACAGATCAAAAAGAAAAGAAAAGCCTCTGAATGCAGAAACATGTCTGGATGTTTGGGAAACAGGAAGTTCCCAGCAGTCAAATGCTTCTATTTTACCTATGTAAGTTTGATAAATTGATTAACGACTAAGAGGATTTATAAGTTGTAATTATTGATGATTAATATCTGCCTTTCCAGGAGCCGACTCCAAAAACTGCACCTGTGAATCTTGACCAAAACATTCACCGTGTGTGTGTGTAACAGCTGTTCATGATTGATTATGTTCTCCAGTAATCGATCAGTCGTTTGGACTAAAAAATGTCAGAAAATGGAGAAAAATGCCTGTTATGACGTCTTCAAATGTCATGTTTTGTCTGATCAACTGTCTAAACATGTTCAGTTTATCATGTATGACAACGAAACGCTTCAAACTATCACATTTGAGAAGCTGAAACCAAACATTTTTGTTATTTTTCCATAAAAACAACTAAAATGATTGTTTGATTATGCAAAGGTTGCATTTTTAAAGAAAAAATGCAAATATTCTCTGCTTCCAGCTTCTTAAAAGTGAATATTTTCTGGTTTCTTTAGTCCTTTATGACAGTAAACTGAATATCTTTGAGTTGTGGACAAAACAAGACATTTGAGGACATTTTTCACCATTTTCTGACATTTTATGGACCAAAAAACTAATCGATTAATCCAGAAAACATCGACAGTTTCATCCATAATGAAAATTACAGTTAGTTGCAGCTCCAGTTTGTATACTGCTAAAAAAATAGCAAACAGCCTAATAAATGCTTTTGTTAACTTTAACTGATCAGGATGGAAGTTTGTCAGAAAAGCCTTGGTGTTGTTTTAAAGATCTAAAATTAAGCGGCGCCTGCTGCGTTCAGACATCATGTTGTGAGGATGTACAGATGGAGCAGCTGATGCTGAGTCAGCAGCGTCCGGCTCCACTGAGTTTATGTTTATACAGAATATTTATCATATCTGTGAATGTACAGGAGACAGCAGTAGTAGGAGTGTAATGTCATGTTTAAAGTACATGCACACAGCTGAGACACGTGAAGATGAGGAGGGATGAAGATGAAGATGAAATCAATAAAAGGAATAAATCTAAGATATGAGAGGCGGAGCTACACGATCAATCAGCAGCCAGTCGAGTTCAGCTTCAGGTTCCAGCAGTTTGAAATCAGATTAAACTGTTTTATAGCAAGCAGCTGGTTTAGCAGCAGCAGCAGCAGCAGCAGCAGCAGCAGGTATGAATCATGCGGCTGTTTATGTTCAGTTCCTTCTCTGATACATCAAACCGACTTCTTCTCTTGTTCTCTACACAAAGACGTCAACATTCATCTTTCACTCCTGTGTTTGTATCTACTTTTTAATAGAGGTTTTGGACATCATTTAAGTGATCATTTAATCAGTTTGTAAACATTTATCAATATTTATAAGCAGTATGTAAACAGTTAAACACAGATGGTTTATAACGCTAGAGCTCAAACTATCAGCAGCATCATTATAATCAATTGTTTTGAGTCATTTTTGTTCAAGAAAAATATCAAAATTCTCTGATTCCAACTTAAAAAATGTGAATATTTTCTGGTTTATTTTGTCTTTTGTGACAGTAAACTGAATATCTTCAGGTTATGGACTGTTAGTTGAGCTTTGATCGACATTTTTCACCATTTTCTGACCAAACTACTAATAGATTAATTGAGAAAATAATCAGATGAATCAACTATGAAAATAACTGTTAGCTTCAGCTCTATAACACACTATGATGTAGTTATAAGCAGATATAAGAACACTTATAACACACATATCTGCTTACTCGATAGTGTTATAACCATTTATTAACTGTTTATATACTGCTTTATAAATTATTCATATTAATTAAACACTGAAGGAGTCAGTAACACTTTATTATTATGACTTCACAGGTCTGTAATTCCCTGTTAACATCCTGAAAGATTCCTGGACATAATTATGTATTTTAATACTATTTTAGGGGAAAACAGGAGTTTTTCTTTTAAAGAAAATATATTGAATGTTGTACACTTACCTGTAGAGATATTTCACATTTTTCCACATCTTTAGCTGACCTAAGTTTATTATTATTATCATGTTTGGACACATACCAATCAAATACTGTCTAAATGTTATATTTAGTACCAAATTACATATTGTTTCATGAGGAAAAGTCTGATATTCCTCCAGATTGTTTCTACTGTTAAATGAAAACATGAAGAAGAAGTGCAGCACCTGCTACCAAACTGCATTGAGGTTTTATAACAGTGAACCTGAGCTGTTCTCAATACGCTGCTGTCAGAATCAGCGAGGCGGAGGATGGATGGATGGAGGGATGGATTAACAGATCGATGGATTGAAGGTAGAGAGAAGAAAGAAGAGAGGATAGTTACCTGCATCCACGTCAGCTAGTTTACAAGTGCAGCCCAGAAAGAAGAAAGAGAGGAAACAAAAAAAAAAAACAAAAAGCAAAAGACAAAACATCAAAGATGCAGCCACAGTTAATGCATGCAGTCAAATCCAAAGAGCACAAGTTCATCAGCACCAAACGTTAAACAGATGCAAGAAAAAAGAGAGAGAAAAACACATTTTAGGAGGCAGAAAAGAGAAAATTTATGAGGGCAGAGATAAAAGAGTGAAAGAGAGGACACAGGAGAAGCAGAGAGGAAGAAGAAAGAGAATTATGAGGCAAGAAGAAGAAACAAAAAAGAAGAGAGAAAAGTGTTTACAGAGTTTTATTTCCAGGTCAGCTGGAGGTCAAACAAAACACAGAAACACATCTTCAAACTCCTGCAGAGGAAGAGAAGCAGAGATTTCAAGGATCATGGCTGGATCTGTTTACTCTCCCTTTTCCGTTTCTTTTTGTTGTTTTACTGATTTGACTCAGTTTCATGCATATTTTTTTTTTAACGTTTGCAGGAGCCTGTATATAACCCGAGAGGTGAAACAAGGCCCAGAAAAACAGTCTCGCTGCTGCAAGTGAGCACACAGTAATAACTGCGGGAACATTTTTATCACATCTTCTCTCATCTGGATGTTGGTGGCAGGAAAGAAAATCAACCTGAAACTATAAAAGTGGAAATGTTAATAATTATAAGGACACCTGACTGCTATTTTAAAGCCTTTAAGAGGATTAAAACCGCCGCAGGAACAAATAAAATCATATACAAGAAAAAGCCCTGAGTGATTTTTTTTTTCTTTCTGTGTTAAAAGTTGGGACAAATAAACACAAATGAGCCGGTTCTTCTATAAAACAATACAATCTCTACATCATGTTTGGCGACTTGTGCGAGCAGCAGCTACACAAACTTAAAAGCCGCAGTCAGCAGCATTAGTTTGGTGGCTGCGGGTGATTTCCCCGCCGCAGTTTCTTTCTTTTTTAATGGATTCCATGTGCTGCTGCTCAAACACTCAGACTCAGTTTAACTTCTTTGGGGTTTTTTGGGGGCTTTTTTTTTTTTTTTTTTAAATAATAGGCAGCAAACTGTGGTCACATGCTTTACAAACAATTGAACTAAAAACAGCTGATATTTAATAATCAGATCAAAAGGTTTTTAGATTGATTGATACCTTCAAGTTCAGCAGAGAATAAAGCTGGAGACACATGATCCATCGCTGTGAACATTTACTGATCTTTATTAGTCTTTTTATTGTCGTGTTGTGGTGCAAACTGTTTATTTTCAACTAAGAATGTCTTTGCACTGCTTTTAACAACTAAATATAAAAAACCTGCATGGTCTGAGAGTCCTTGAACGCACCACTAAGAAGGGTTTTTAGGGGGCTGAAGGTTTTTTGGGGGGTCTGTTTTAAAGTCTGTGCTCATTAACAGCAGCTGATGTGATGTGAGTCCAGGCTGCAGCCGAGGCTCCAGTCTGCAGCCTAAGAATAGTTCTGGTTAGCGGCTTTGTGGCACTGCGGTCGCCCCGCCGCTGCGCAAAGCCACCAACTCCGCTCCCAATCAATCGCCATGGGAATCCACGTTCTGCTGCATATTTTTAGACACCAGGAATTTCGAAACAACACATACAGTACGCTTCCCTCACTCTTTTCACCCCCCCCCCTTTTTAAGCTCCTTTTATTTCTCAGCCCCGTTATGCAACGATATCAAAGACTTGTTTATAATTGGAGAGGAATCGTCGCTTCCTCGATGGGCAGCGGTGCCAAGTGATTAGATCAAAGATTTTTTTTTTTTGGGGAGGGGGTTGGGGGGAGCTGCTGTTGTTTGGGGCTGGCTCGGATACGGTACGTGAAGCTGCTTGAAAAGCCGCGGCGTGTTGCTTTTGGCAGAGCGCTGCTGTAATTAAGGCTGAGCGGTGGAAACAGGCCGTTGGGCATTTAGTAGTCTGACACTGCGGAGCCACTGAGGCCATTTTAACAAGAGGTACGTCACTGCTGAAGAATATTTAACATCTCAGAAACAGGCAGTCCCCAAACTCCATTGCTTGCGGGGGATTCCCCTGACCCATCAGCCTCATGGATTATTCCCTGCTTGTAGATTTAGAACAACTCCTCAGAGGGCCTTTTTATCTTTAATCGACTCCTCTGGTGAAACTCCACATTCATTTAGAAAGTAAACTGCTCTGCTTGCTGATGTAGAACTTTCTCACTCCGCCTCCAAACATCCAAGTTTTTCTCCGCCGAGGGAACAGCAGCTAAAATTGGTTTGTGGGTTGATGTCGGGTGGGTCCCCACATGACAAAAACAGCAAAGTTTTCAGCTTAAATAAACTGCGTTTGAAGCTTTTCTAAAGCTTTAAAACATACAAAGAGGTCAAGCAGGGTTAATGAGTCAGTCCCAAAGCGAGGGGTTAAACTTCTCCTGTGAGTCTCCGGCAGGAAAAGACACAAACACGGTGGCGGCAAAAATAACATTATGGAAGCCCGATGTGTCCGACCCACAGGATGGATGTTGTGATTAGAATTATGATCATAAATCAATAAACCGTCTTGTTTTATGATTGATTAAACACATTAAACATTAAAGTAAAAATGATTAGACTCAGTAGAGTTTAATCATTATAATCTAATGATTGTTTTCTCAAAGGTGACGTTTTGAAATGTCGTGTTTTATCAAACCAACAAACCAAAACTCAAAGATATTAACTTTACTATCATGGATGATAAAGAAAAGCATCAAATCATCATATTTGAGAAACTGAAACTATAATTTTTTGGCATCTTTGCTTAAAAAAACAATCATTCTTGTAGCCGATCGACTCGACTGGTCTACAGATGAAACGTGAATCTGCTTTGCTTCAAAAATAAACAAATAAATAATAAATATCTACCAGTTGAAGATCTGATCCAGAGAGAAAACACCTGTTGAGGGTTTTTAGAGAATAAACTAGAATGATTTCTGTAAGGACTGTCATCTCTGAGCTCCTGAGATGTAGAAGTGTCTGGGAGCTGCGGTTGTGAAATATTAAAGGAACGTGGTAGAAGTGGGTCTCTGCCTGCAGTATGTGGGGGAGCAGCTTTAATATTAGATGAGGAATATGTTCGTCTCCGCAGGGCGACTGAGCACAGACGCTATAGAAACTACAGTATACTGTATATACTGTATAAGGAGCAGCTGATGCTTTAAAGTTTTATTATATACAAGTTTGATCTTCTATTTCTGGAAGCGTGTTGAGTTATTTTCCTTGTTTCTAGATCTCAGCCGTTAACTGGATGATATTATTACTGACAGAAACGATGAACAAACCATGAAAAAACACCAAAAGACAAATCATTTTCTATTTAGGTTTTTTTATCATCTCATCCCAAACACCCAGAAAATTAAAAATATCATTTTATTGCTAATAAAACGTCACTAAACAGTAAGTTTCTTTATTAGCTTTGAGTAAAGGATCAAACCTTTGTGATAGTTTGGTCATAACTGTGTTTCTGTATTGATTTACCTTCATGTTTTACAGTATTTAGTATCTGTGGAGCCTCTTACACATTTCTACACAGAGAACTACATTTCCCATGAGCACTTGCATGAAAAAGCGCAGGTGTGCCTCAAAGAAACTATCTTTTTTTATTTAATACTCTCTCATGAGTTGATGTTTTCTGTCGTCTTGCAGCCTTGTGATGTGATAAAAGAACAGAAACCTATTCACTGGTTTCAGTTGTCTTCCATCTGCTGAAGAAGATCATGTGATACAATCAAAAGCTCCACAACAGCTAGTAAACAGACCTTGAGTAGAGATCTGTCAACACAGATATTAAAGAATAAGAAAACCAATCACCTGTTTTTTTATTTTGAGAGAGAAAGAAAGTCTGAAAGTTCATCTTGACCTCAGAAATTATTTAACTTTTTTTTGTTTTGGTGGAGCTTTCAACCACATCTCACTGTCTTCATCAGCCAGGAAAGGAACCATCTTCTCCCTCATATTGTTTTGTCAAACCAAGATTTTATTCAATAGTTTAAATTTAACATTAAATTAAATTTCTATCATCTGTCTCCTGAAAAGATTTACATATTAAGAAAAACAGTTATTTTTTATGAAATTAGATTAAAAGATCCTTAAAATAAGACGTGTGACTGTCTCTGCTCTTTATGTCTATCTATTCTGCTCTGTTGGTCTCTGAGGAGACGAAGAGACGAGGAGATGAGGAGATGAGCTTTGCATTCAGGAGACTGAAACTCGTTAACGTCTTTTTCTTCCATCCAGGGTTTTTAATCCGGATTCAGTTTATTATTTTCTCCTGTTTTTTTTTTTTTTTTTATAAAGTTGATTAAATCTACTTTTCTTTTTTTTTTTATTCTGTGGGTTTAATCTGGCAGCAGCAGAGGAGGTTTTGGGGGAAAGCTGGATGAGTTTTAAAGGAGTGGAAACACAGATCCAGCCAGATGTGACAGACAGAAACAGTAATAACATCATTCTGACCTTCAGGTGATTCTTCCTGGACGTACGTTCCTGTCAGGTACCTGTGGACCAGCGCCGACTTACCACTGGCCAGGTTACCCACAATGCCCTGCAGGGGAAGGACGGATAACAGTTTTTATCTCTAAGTAATATCTCTGTCCTGCAGTCGTTAGTAGGTTTGTTGTTGTACATGTGATGACGAAGATGAAGAAAACGACTTCATCCTCCTCATATTATCTTCTTCTTTACACAGAATGAGGCTGCAGACGTCGTCCTCCAACTTACAGTGTAGTTAAGAAGCTTTAACTCATTACAGACATTAATGAAGTATAGAAAATATCAACTAAAAATTAACTATAAAACACATCTCTGTCCTTTAATTATCATCGTTACAGGAAAAACAGATTTAAAGTTGAAACTCACCACTTTGAGTTCTGGTACCGACCGACTCAGCGTCCACTCCTGACTGTTCACAAACGCATCTGGAAGAGAGAAAACACACCTGTCAATCACCTGTCAATCACCTGTCAATCACCTGTAGCGATCATGTGATGCCTTCAAGTGCGCTCATGTAAAGCACGTAAAGAGGGAAAAGTCACTAATTCATGAGTGGAAGTATTCTGACAGCTCAGAGTTAACGAGTTGTGACCCTCATAAAAACGTCGGGAACAGTTTTTGGTCCATTTTGGTGGCTGGTTGCCTAGCAACAGGCTTTATCCACTCAAGCATCGAGCGTGTCGTGTACTCGACCCGCCGTGCCGACAACACGACCTCACGGAGTTTTCCCGTCTGAAGGCTCAACGAGCCGCACTTCAACCGTCACGGCGACAAGAGAGCCAATCTGTTCCCGCTCAGAGGCTTCATGTCGAGGAAGAGGAGGAGGAGGAGGAGGAAGAGTCTCATTAGAGCTGACAGGTGACTGACAGCAGGATGAGCAACGTAACAGGACAGAAAACCAGCAGCTGAGACGAGACCACAACCAGCTTCAAGAACACTAAACTGAGTTCAACAGAAGAACGTCTGAAGCTTTTATGAGCCAATAAAATCAAATTTAATCATTTTTAAATAAAATATAAAACATTTGCTGGTTTCAGATTCTCTCAAGTGAAGATTAAAGGTTTTTATTTGTTATTACTGATAAAAAAAAGATGATCAGACAAAACAAGACGTTTAAAGACGTCACCTTTGACTGTTTTATAGATAAAATATATCAGTTAATAAATAATCAGCAGATAAACTGATGATGATGAAGATGATGATGATGATGGTTCGTTACAGCTCTGAACAACACAAACACATCTCTGTTTGGACTGAAGCAGACCTGAATCTACAAACTGCTGAAATGTCCTGTTTTCTGCTCCATTTACATGTTATTGTGATTACTGTAGTGTGTTAGTGTGAGTGTGTGTGTGTGTGTGTGAGTGTGAGCGTGAGTGTGTGTGTGAGAGTGTGTGTGTGTTAGAGTGTGTGTGTGTGTGTGTTTTAACATCCAGACCAGCAGCAGTTTCGAGGTCGTGGGAAATGAGGAGGCAAAGTGATTTTCCTCCTACACACAAACTGTTACCGTCTGCTTTTGTTCAGATTGAACTATCTGCTGGATAAGAGTGTGTGTGTGTGTGTGTGTGTGTGTGTGTGTGTGTGTGTGTGTGTTATCAGGGTGGTCTCTATCCTGACTGATACACTCTGAGGACACACTGCTGCATGTCTCTAACAGTTCAAACAGACAGTATAAAACATGTTAATGTTATTTTCTTTTAGTTTTAATCGACAGTTGAAGCTGCAGCTTTGAGCTGATTGTTTACAGCAGCGGCTCATTGATCACTGACAGGTTGAGAGTTTAACTGATCAAAATCAATTATTGGAATATTTCAGTTCAAGTCTTTATTATTTTTGGCAGTAAGGCAGCATTTTTAAGCAGGAACAGAGTCATGAACTATCAGATATTATCAGATATTTCTGGATCTTAATCAGAAAACTTTTCTTTCTTTCTTTAGACGCTCTGAGCTGTTTAATAAACAGTATTTTATATATTTATATATCAATAAAAAGGTTCAAACATGTTTACATTAACTAAACTGAAGCTTTAAAACCATTAATGTTTTAATATCAGGCTAAAACTTTGTTACACATAAAGATAAATATGTCTCTGATTTATCTACAACGACTTCCTGAAACCGTCCTAAACGACCAGTAGAACCAGTAGTTGAACTGACACACACCATTAACCCGCTGGCCTGCGCGACACCTCGGCCTGTGTGATAAGTAGGCCAGTGGGTCGGATCCACTCACAGCCTTTTATAATTCATCGTGTGCGTCGCCACGGAGACACGAAGAGATAAAAGCCTCCGAGAAGACAGAAGACTAAGAACGTCACCGATGTTCAAACTGCCGCTGAGACTTTAAAAACTGTCTGTAGTTTACTGACATCCTGAGACAAACTGATCAATTATCTGAATTAAAAACTGTGATGTTACAAAAATGATGCTTTTATTTGTCTTTTAAAATTTTGTCTGCTCTCTGAGTGACCGTAACTGTTCTCATAAAGGTGCAGAAACATTTTAAAAGTTGGTTTTTGTTCATTTTTCTATCAGGAAACGTGATAATTCTGGATTTATAAACCAGCAAACGTCTCACTGAGCTCAGCAAAATCCAGTTAAACCTGCTGGTGGCTCTCCAGAAACCAACCAGTGTTCCCACTACAGGCTGAAATAAACCAGTCCATGTTAACTGTGTTATTTATTATGTGACAACTGGATAAAAAAACTACATTATTTAATAAATGCAGCCAAAAATAAACTGGATGTTATCATCAAGATGCAGTAAAGTTTATTTTGTTGAATCATCAATAAGCAGAATTAGTTTTATTTTGAAATCCAAGACTTCATAATAAACATTATTCTAACAGATGAATCTGTTGTTTCTACTGTTGGTTAATTGATTAAAATGCTGCAGAAATAACTGATTTATTGATTAGTTGAGGAACACTTTCAGCTCGACAACAAACAAAGTGCTTCTGCCGTCGTCATGACAACCGTTCCTGCTGCTCGGAAACAAGCAGCTGTTGTGTTTGTCTCCAGCTGTTGCTGTTGCTATGATACAGCATCATCATGGACGCCTCCTCCAGAGTTTCATCACACAGCAGCTGTTTGTTTCTGGATGTTTCTGCTATTAATACGTCCTGCCGCTCCGCGTGTGGAAAGAATCCAGAGAGGAGCTTCCCGATTGGCCGGCGGACACACAGAGGGGGACATTGTTGAGGGGTTTTTTTTCTTACAAACGCCCGCCTGTGTCTGAGGAGGGGGGGGGACGACCCCTCCCCTCTCTGCCAGGCAGGATGTTGATCCAGCTGCTTCCTGTTTTTCGGGGGCCCTCCAGTTCCCCTCCGATGGTTCCCAGTACGACGACGGAGGGAAAACACCGGCGAGGGAACGATTAGCCGCTCGGCCAGGTGACCGACCGTCAGCTGGTGGACCAATAAGACGCTTCGACTGGATACTGAGCTTTAAAAGGATGAAAACTCTAAAACACTGATGCTACTGACACGTTTCAGCAGCTTGAAATCACATATATCTAATAATAATATATATAAGTGTGATGTTTTAAGCTTGACGTCTTGTATTATTCAACCATGAAGATATTAAAGTTGTATGATGAAGAAAAACATTAAATCATCACATTTGAGAGCTAAAGTTTAATATTTCTGCTTCAAAAATGACTAAAAACGAGATAAAGACGATTAATTTTCTGTGGATAATCGTTACCGTAATAAAAACAACCGTTAGCAACCGTTAGCTAACTCTAACCATCAACTACTCAGCATCTGTAAACCACTAATACCTGAAAAAGAACTTTTAGTGAGCTGATGATGTCATCCGACGTCGTCTTTTAATCGATTAACCTGAAAAACCTCAAAATATTAAATTAAACGAGCAAGAAAAGCCAAATTCTCACATTTAAGAGGCTGAAACCATCAAATCTTTGATGTTTTTGCATCAGAAAATGACAAATAATGAACAGATTATCAATGCAGTTGTTCATTTTCTCTTAATTGACTAATTGATTCATGAACAGCTCTAGTTTAAGCCATAATGTGTCAGCTGACTCACTGCCTCGGGTTAAAAATGTTTAATAACACTTTATTTGAAGGATTTTTAATTTCTTAATAATTTCCTAGAAAGAAGCGTATAATGTGCTGCTAATTATAGAAAATCATTTAAGAGACGAGGAGACGAACGAGGGAAGAGAAGAAGCCGACGGAGGAAATATAAAGAGAAGAAGACAGAAGATGACAGACGGAAGCAGAGAAGAAGAAGAAGAAGACGACAGGTGAGAAGGAAACAGCTCCTTCGCTTCGTCGTCGCTCTGGGAGGAAAAACTCGGAAATGAGAGCGAGCGCCGTGAGACTGAAAACACTCCTTCATCCCTTCATCCCTTCATCCCTCTGCGCCGACACAGAGCTGCAGGAAAAGAGAAAAGATGGAGAGAAAAAGAAAGAAAAGGAGGAGGAGGAGGAGGAGGAGGAGGAGGAGGAGGCCTTCAAAGAAAAGCAGGAGGACTCCCAGCGCTCTCCAGAATAATCTCCATCATTAATTCTCTTTCATTGGGGCTCGTTTGTTTCTACTTTTATGCTGCTGCTGTCGTCCCTCAGCGAGCAGGAAAAACCAACACGTGAGGACGATCAATGATTCTGATCAGAACCGTGACACTAATTCATCTCTCTGAGCTGACAAGTTACAACCAAAAACCACGAAACCTGCACCTGAAATACAGCACAAACAGTTAGTAGAAATGGACGTGGATATTTGCTGGTTTTCTTACTTTTCTACGATATTAAACTGAACATTTTCTGCTGTTTTCAATCCACTGATGAAGAGAATAATCTACAGCTGCGACCAGCACATATTCACATCATCAATTAACTGATTTGCTTCGTCCGACCAACAAAAATATTCAGTTTATTATCATGTTTGACTCATTAAATCATTAAATCGTCACATTTGAGGAGCAGAAACGTTACGACGTTAGAAAGACGTTTAAAAGGAGTTTAGTTCTTCCTGAAAGCAGCTTTTTGTTTTAATGAGGTTTTTTCTGCATTATGTTCATATTTAGTGACATCGTGGGACAAACAGAGAGTATGTGTGTGTGTGTGTGTGTGTGTGTGTGTGTGTGTTTACGTGGCAGCAGCTGGAGGACTGAACACAATGGACGAGATTCAACAGGAGAACAAACAAGATAACAAGATGACCCAAAATCTGCTCTAACAAGCTCTGAACTCTGAGACGGAGTTACGTTCAACTTCACTTAGTGTCAAACAACACACACACACACACACACACACACACACACACACACACACACACCTCAGAATAGAAACACACACACAGTAAAAGAAAACAAACAACAAGACGATAAAACAAGAACAAAAGTTACACAACTGACATTTAAATGTTCCATCATGCAGTCTGTCAAACATGTGAAATATGCAAACTCTCAGAGACTCAAACGTTTGTTTTATTTCTTCATTCCTGACGACATGTTTCAGATGATCTCAGCTGGGTTACAACGTGTCAACATGACGAAGACGCGACTTTACTCCGACAGGACGACAAGAAAACTGATCTGAAAGCTGATTTAAATGAGTTTAATGTGAGTTATTTCATTAAAAAGCTCTTTTAAAAGGCAGTCAGATCAGATTGAGATGTTTTCTTCATGTGATTTAGGATGAAAACATGTAAACAAACTACTGTGAATGTATGAATGAACACTATTTATAGCTCTGATCCAGAGAAAGTGTTCCGAGAGGAGCGTCGGTATAAACAAGGAACAGGAAGCTTTTTATTTATGTCATGAAGAGTTGTAAAAGTTGTAGTTACATGATGAAACACATTATCAATGATTATGATGATGATTTAATCAGTTGTTTGGGCCATAAAATGTGAATCAATGTTTCCCGAAACCCAAAGATGACGTCTTTAAACCCAAAAATATTCAGTTTACTGTCACAGACGACTGAGGAAACCAGAAAATATTCACATTTCAGAAGCTGAGAGAAGCTGCAGCGTGATGGACGGAGAGAGAGAACGAACTGTATCAAAGAGAGAAAAGTGGAGCGATAGATAAAGAGGAGGAAGAGGAGGGTGAGCGCGAGGGCAGCGGCATCAAAGTATCACAGAGACGCAAATGGATGAAGTGTGAGAGAAGAAGAAGAAGAAGAAGAAGAAGAAGAAGAGAGGAAGTCAGAGATAAAAGACGAGCAGAGAGACGGAAAACAATAAAGAACAGCTGGCTGCCGGCCAACACGACCCCGCTGTGTGTGTGTGTGTGTGTGTGTGTGTGTGTGTGTCTTAAGTTGATCTGTTAGTTGCAAATAAAACTGCTGATCAATGATTTTGATCGTTATTAAACTGTTTCAATAACTTTTCAAACCAAAAATACCTCAAAACTGTTTGTTTCCATAAAATGTGAGAATTTACTGTTTTGTATCAATGTGAACTGAATAACAGCTGCAGTTAACGATTAATTACATCATTGATTAATCTGTTGGTTATCATCTCGATTAACTGTTTAATAATTTTGTCAATAAAACTTCAGAAAACAGTGAAAAACAAGAAAAAAACAACCAAATGTAACATCTGGAAATGTCTCACTTTGTTCAACCAACAGTCTAAAATGTAAAAATATTCAAAATTCTTACATTTAAGAGACTGAAAACATCTAATATTTGTTATTTTTGCTTGAAAAATCACTTCAATAATAATCAAAATACTCAACAGTCAACTAATCAAACTCATGAGCTGCAGGATCCTTTTATAGAGGAAACTACTGATCAATGATCTGCAGCTCTACATGAAATACACAACAAATAAACACTCAAACATAAACATTCTCATTTTACTGTTCACTGACGTTCACTAAAACCTTCTCCTTGTTTCTACAGTTTCTAAATTAATCAGTTAATTGTTTAGTTTAACGAGGTAAAAGGTGAGAAAGTAAAGAGACGTCTGCTTTGTCCGATCAACAAATCAGAAATATAAAACAGAGAAAAGCTGCAACCAGAGAATATTTGGTGTTTTTTGCCTCATAAATGATAAATGATTGATGATTTCAGCACTACGTTGATGTTTAAACTGTATCTTTGTGACGTCTGACTTCATATCAGGTGTCAGAATCAAACTTCAGTCTTTAAATATTGATGAATTCTTTTTATTTACCAGCTCAAATATGATGTCAGGCGTGTAAATAAATCCCAGCGACCACAGAGGCAGCTGCACTCGTAAAATAAAACTCGACCTCTAAATGACCGCCGGCTGCTTTCTGGTGAGCAGCCGCAGCCAAACCCGGCCTCGGTAATGACGGCACGCCGCTGCCAAACACAGCGACACCCTGCAGCCTTCAGCCTGACTCGACCTCTCCGCCCCTGAGCAGGACGCTGGCACTGACACTCTGCATCAGCTGGGAGACGGAGGAGGAGGAGGAGGAGGAGGACTTCAACCTTCATCATGTACAGCCGACGGACGGCGTTTCATCTGACAGAGACGATCGTCGACTGTTCTTTAGAGGGAATAAAAAAGCCTGCAGGCGAGCGGACACTCCCACCGATCTGTGACTCTTCATCACCTTTAAATTCACATCACACTCATCAGTCCGGTGATGAAGGTTAAAGGAGGCCGGTTCAACACTCAGCGGGGAGTCAACAGGAGCCCCGCAGAGCTGTGAACACACCTTAACACGACTGAAACTGAAACAACACGACATGTCGCACAAAAACAACCTACAGCTCCGTTTTTAACTGTGACTGACTGATCTATCAGCTGATATCAGTTCATTGATACGTCATTATCAGTATATGTTGGCTAATCAGTGACAAGAAATCATTTATATTATATTATTATTTAGTTTTTACATGTTAAAATGTTCCGTTTTCACATCCAGCTTGATTTACAACCCAGATTTAGTAACATCTGATGAGTAACTACACATGAATCTGAACAACAACACTGAGAGGAAACAGTGACTCCATGGTTACATCACAGCCGTCCGACGGTTCCTGAAGCATGCCGAGAATCTAAACACCGCGTGGAACTGGTTCTGTCTACAGGTGACGCGTCTGTACTGTAACAACACGCCTCAACGTCCTTCATGTGTTTCTGATCTGATCAACACTGATAGAAACGTCTGTAAATTACTATCAACAGCAACTTTCTGACTGTTTTATTCAAACTTTATGGATGAAATTTACATGGATTTTGTTCCATGTTTTTCCTCTATATAGTTATAAAAGCACATAGTGAGATATTTTTGGTAATTTAAAGCTTATTTTCTGATTTTCCATTGTAGTGTAAACAGACAAAGTTTAAAAAGTTAAGTAAAATACATGTTTTAAATCTGTGATACTTGGTTTTTCCTGAAGGCCAAGAATGAAACTCCATAATCAAAATGTTTTAAATCATTTGAAGTACATAAAAAATTAAATAATAACACAAATGTGCACAAGCATTTGTTCATAATTCACATATACTGTAAGTTTACAGAGGTTTTCAGACATTTCACAGGTAAAATATAATATTTTACCTGTAAAAACATTAACTTACATGTGTTTTTGTGTGTAAATTAGCTTATTTTCTGATTTTCCATTGTAGTGTAAACAGGCAAAGTTAAAAAAGTAAAGTAAAATACAGTTTTAATTCTGTGATACTTGGTTTTTCCTGAAGGCCAAGAATGAAACATTATAATCAAAATGTTTTAAACCATTTAAAGTACATAAAAAATTAAATAATAACACAAATGTGCACAAGCATTTGTTCACAATTCACATATACTGTAAGTTTACGTGGTTTTTCAGACATTGCACAGGTAAAATATTATATTTTACATGTGAAAACATTAATTTATGTGCTTTTTTGTGCATAAAATAACTAAAATCATTACACCCAATGATTGCTGTCCTATTACTGTCATCTATAATGATTATTCTTCCTGTTTTTTCTGTGTTCATTGATGGTACAACGTCTCTGCTCAGGCTGGTATCTGTATTCAGGTTGAGTTACTAGTGGCTCTACAAGCTGCTGCCAAACATGTCAGGACGGTATTATAACGTTAAGCGCTGCCATGGATCCTGCGAGCTGACGGGACGGATTACTGATCCTGAGCACAGAGACGCTGTGATGAAACCCTGACGGATTTACAGCCACACACATGAACTGCTAATGTTCAACTTCATCATGAGAAGCATTTAAAGGTTATTTCCTTGTATGAATTTGTCAAAAACAAGTGTGACGTTGTTGGTGTTGGTGGTCATTAATCGCTTTGAGTCATTTTTCAGGCAAAAAGATGCCAAAATTCTTCTTTTTCAGCTTCTTAAATGTGAAAATTTTCTGGTTTATTTAGTCCTCTATGATAATAAACTGATGTATTTTGGGCATTTGGGATCATTTTCTGATATTTTATAGACTAAACGACTAATGAATTAATCCAGAAATAATCTTAAATTACAGTCTTGCAGTTTCTATTGTATTCTTATTGTAGATAAACATTTTTTTGGGTAGTTTTATGATGTTATTGGATGTTTTATAAATGAATAATGTGATTTTAACAGGTTATCTCTTGGATTTGAAGCTTCATAAATAAACTAGAGGCTGGTGTTTGGGCGGGTGGAGTGTTGGCACGCTGACAGCGACACGACGAGGGAACAACAAACGCCTCCTTTGCCACATGGCCTGTTTGACAGCCGAGGAATGTGACTCCATGACACACTCCTGGCGTGACGGCTGAGATATCAGATAGGTTGAGTTAACACATGATAAAGACCTGAACAAGAAGAGATATTAGATGCAGTTAAATGTCACAATGGACCAAGAACAGAGACGAAGAGGAAATGTTTCTCATCTGTTTCCAAACGTTTGTCTCCTTCACGTCCAGACAGCTTAGACTACTGGTAGAATACTGGTAGAAAACTGGTAGACAACTGGTAGACAACTGGTAGAATACCGGTAGACAACTGGTAGACAACTGGTAGACAACTGGTAGAAAACTGGTAGAAAAATAGTAGAAAACTGGTAGAATACTGGTAGACAACTGGTAGACAACTGGTAGAAAACTGGTAGAAAAATAGTAGAAAACTGGTAGAATACTGGTAGACAACTGGTAGACAACTGTTAGAAAACTGGTAGAAAAATAGTAGAAAACTGGTAGAATACTGGTAGACAACTGGTAGACAACTGGTAGAAAACTGGTAGAAAAATAGTAGAAAACTGGTAGAATACTGGTAGACAACTGGTAGACAACTGGTAGAAAACTGGTAGAAAAATAGTAGAAAACTGGTAGAATACTGGTAGACAACTGGTAGACAACTGGTAGAAAACTGGTAGAATACTGGTCGAAAACTGGTCGAAAACTGGTCGAAAACTAGTAGGAAACTGGTAGACAACTGGAAACCATTGATCCAGACTTTCAGTTTTTCCTCCATTTTGTTTCCAGATTTTTTCCTACAGAAACTATTTATTACTTTCTCACATTTTTCCAGGTTTGGTTCACAATAAATGGTTTCATGCTGAGCTAAAAGTTCCATTTTTAGCAGATGAACAGAAAATCAATCACCAACTATTTTGATCTAGATTCTCAGTCATAAAGATTTTCTGACTTTCTTCATCTTATCTCGGGCTGTAACTAACGATTATGTTCAGTATCCATTAATCTGCCAAATATTCTCTCAGTTAATAGATTAACCGTTTGATAAATGTCCAAGAGGACGTCTTCAAATGTCTTGTTTTGTCCGACTAACAATCCTCAACCCAAAGATGTTCAGTTGACGATGATATAAAGTAGAGAAAAGTGACTAATTGTTGCAGTTAAAGTCTTACGTGACAATAAACCGTTTTTTGACTGTTTGTTGGACAAAACAAGACATCTGAAGATGTAACCAGGCGTTTCTTTTACATAATTTCATATTAAGATAAATGGATAATAAATTGATGATTCATTGCATTGTGATCTGCTGGCTGCTGGACCAGCGTCGGTCTGAGTCTGAGTGGAAAAGCTGACTGTGCTGCGTTCTTGGATTCAGTTTGTTTGGCTTCTCTGCGCCCACAAGCCCACCAGCGTCTCGTAAACAAACCTCACATGTGGTTTGTTTATTGGACAGAGCGTTGACACACTTTCATCATGAGCTGCGGTGTTCAAGTCCAGTTAGGAAACACATGAAGAAGATGATGATGATGATGATGAACATCAGTCCAGAACTGCTCTGCCTTCATGAGGAACTTTTATTCCCGTCTCAACTCAAGATTTAAAGACACAAGTTACAGATTGTAAAGCAAGTTGTGGTTTTAAGATGAAATAAATACAACTTGACTAAACGAGACTGACTCATCTTAAATTCCTGTTTCTCAATAACAGATTTCCAGTGTAATACAGTAAAATTACTTCCAACCACAATCAGTTTATATTTAATCAAACACAACACGTTTAACAGTGAATCAGTGTATTTTGCTGCACAAATAAAAATAAACTTTAGTGTTTCCTTGTGTTTAACTGCTGAGTTCTGATTGGCAGGACTGTTACCAACACAATGTTTCATAGTACAACTGAAACTCACAATTATTTATGTCATATTTATCTAATAATGTCTATAAAATGTCAGAAAATAGTAAAAATAATAATTCCCAACAGTCCAAGATGACTTATGATCAGTTTACTATCATTTATGATGAAGAAAAGCTTCAAATCCTCAAATCTGAGAAGCAAATATTCAATTATTAAGCTTTAAAAATACAACTAAAACGATTCATTCATGTTGTCAATCGACTTATTGTTGCCAGAGATCAAACGGTACGAACATGTCTTTTCACGATTGTAGTGAGCAACATGATCACTGTTATCATTCAGTATTATCACGTTATTGTTAAAATATGTGAAAATGTTCACATACTGAAATCATTTCAAGTTTTTTTTATTGAAAACCACAAATACAGTTAGCAGCACTTTGCACTTCCTGTTAGCATAAACATTCAAATAGTAACATAGCAGAAACCTTCTATAAACATATGAAAGCATATTAACGTTACAGATGGAACCGTGTGGTGTTTGATGCTTCAGGAGGTTTTCTGTTGTTCAACTCTGTGATTTTATTTTGTTAAAGAAGTGATTTTTTTGATGAAGGTTTAGATGAACACAAACTTGAAGTAAACAAATCAAATGTGCACAGAAACAACACAACCATTATAAACAAAGCAACGTGCATGTAAACAAATCAGATGAACAGCACTGATTGTTTGTCTGTTCTCTCCCTTAATAAATAAGCTCCAGTATGAGACCTTTACTGTGTCTGGTGGAAGCTGTGATCTGTGAGGGGAGACAAAGCTCCTGCTGGTTGCTGAGAAGCACAAAAAGCTTCCTGGCAACGCTGGCGAGGTGGAGGCAGCTCTGATGCGTGACCCCTCCACCATACAGACCAGCAGACCCTGATCTTCACCTCTCTGCTGCAGTCTTCCTCAGCAGTGCAGCCAGTCCTTCCACTCTGATGTTGCTGGTGCTTTGTGGTTCTTCTCTGACTTGTGCAGGTAGAAGCTTCAAGGCCTCCTGGACCCAGCTGTCAAGGATCGTCTATAAAGCTCCTTTTGAAGCAGGAGGTCTCTGTGCATCTGTTGTTAAGGTCTCCTCTCAGTATCATCAGGGGTGAGGTGGTTCAGGACAGGACTCATGTCGAGAGGGAAGAGCATTGGTGAACTTGCTCAGAGGTCGGAGGATCTGACACAGTTCTGCAGCCGGTGTCTCTCAGACCGGCTGCTGCTGGCATCTAGATCCTCATCAGGTCACCACATCATGGATCTGAGCCTTGTTGAGGGCAGCTTGCGCTTGTCTTCCAGCTCCGTGAGAAGCTCTGGACCAGATGACGGCAGCAGCGACTGCTGTGTCAACTCTCTGATTTTAAGAATCAGGTTCAAATTATGGCCAAAACACCCAAAGCAGAGATCTGGGAACTCTTCAAAAGTCTTGATTATGTTTGTTGTGACTTCCAGCATGTTCTCAAAAACTCTCTGATGTTGTTAACTGAGTGTTTTTCTGTGTTTCCAGGCGGTTTGATTCAGTGAAGCTGATGGGTTGATCAGCTCTGCTCTCACTGGTCTACAGGTCAGTAGTTGCAGCAGTAGAACCTTCATGATGGTACTTCGTAGTGAAGCATCAGAGCTCTCAACCGTTTGAAAAGGCATCTCGTCCTCTGTGATGTGAGATTAAAGGGCTGCAGTGAGGTCTGGAGAAGTTATTGATGTGTTTGAAACGCTCCAGTAACATCACTGGTTTCTCCTGCTGTACGACCACTCTGTAAACAAAGCAACAGCAACTGTATTATTACACACATCACAGTGTCTTCTGTATATATGCAATGACTCCAAGCACAATTTAAATAAATACAAATGAGACAGTGATGGTAACTGTAATGATTTCAATGAAACAACTGATATAAATACAGTTGAGTCTCATACAGGAGACTGTAGCGTTTCTACTGTTGGATTTTAAAACAACACAATCTGTTGGTTGATTAAACTACGTAACATGTTATCATGTGTGATGGTTTGTCTGCAGACACACTGCTACATGTTTTTACAAGAGTAAGTAACACTGACAGCTTCTGTTAACGTTATTGACAAGCTATCAGCAGCTATTTAACATCACATCCTCACATCAGGCATTAAGCTAAAACTGAACTCACCTTGTTATAAAGTAGTGAGTGAAGGTCAGTGAGATTGCAAGTGTTGCTTCCTTTCACAGCCATTTTCTTCTTCTGTGTCTTCAATCAGCTGTTTTATAAAAACCAAAATACGACCAAACTTCAGACTCGCTCCTCTTAGAAGGTTGATGGATCTCCGGAGCGCCACTGCTGCTAACGTTGATGCTGGACAGTATTAAACTCTGTTTAATACTAACTGTCAGGGATTTACCGCAGTGTATCGTGAAACTTGTACAACCGTTTCTTCCGTAAACGTTGCAGCTTTATAAAAACGTCAGAGCACAAAGTGACATTAAAATGATTTTCCTCTATTTTTGTCTAGTTTTGGGGAACGTTTGGTCGACTTAAGACTTAAATAAAAGCCAAATAAACCCCCAAAACTTCTATTTCAGGTCAGGAAACGTTCATGTGTTTACACTGCAACACACACACTGACACCATGAACCATCACACACACACACACACACACACACATATCTATATACAAACACACACAGAGCCTGGGGTGATGCAGGCTGGCAGGTTTGAATAGATGATCTGTGCTGCTCTAATGGCACTATTGTTTTAACACACACACACACACACACACAGTGGGACTATGGGTGGAGTGTGGCTGTTTCTTCCCTCAGGGCGGGGTGTGTATATATATGTGTGTATTTATATGTGTGTGTGTGTGTGTGTTGGGGGTTAACTCGTCGTCTGACTGTGACAAATCAGAGCAGCGCCGCCTCATCAGTCACATGTGACATCATATTATCGCAGCCGTATTTCTCCTCCGTCTCTCCATCTAAACATCATCAGCATCACATATTTCTCTCTTTGTCTCCATCTGGTTCTCTTCTGATTATTAGACACCAGTTTCATTACATAAATCGTATTTTTTAAAGCCAGTTTGTGCTGAAGTGGAGGTGAAGCAGACATATATACTGTATATATAACGTACAGCTATTTAAAGACAGTAGATTTCTGTGTCTGACATGTTTCTTGTTGGTCATTTGTTACTTTTCTTGTAATAATCTGATAGTTTGAGTCGTGTTTTCTTTGTTTTTATGCCTTAAAAACGTTTTCTTTATTTCTAATATCTGTGTGCTGGAAAAATCTACAGACGCCAGATGTTAGCTAACGTTAAAATCTCTCCGTCTATGGATGAATTAACATCTGCATTAAAAAGGGACAATCTAAGAGGATCTCTGATAAACAGCCTCCTGGTGGGAGTTTGTTTATTTTTTGTTGTTTGTTTGTTTGTCTTTTTTTAATCATGTTTTGTATGTTTGACCTACATTCAAAGCAGAATAAACACAATGAGAAGAAAAGATGTTTAAATAGAGATTCAGTCTATTTTTAAAGCCACTTGAGATTAAAGTGAAACACATAAAAACATAAAACTGCTCGTAGACTGAATTAAATGAGACGAAATCAGAATCTCAACTATTAAACTGACAGGAAATGAACTAAATTAACTATTTGGATAATTGAGTCATCATTTTTTTAATCAAATTCTCTGATTCAGCTTGTTAAATGTGAATATGTTCTGGTTTCTTTAGTCTCTCTGACAGTAAACTGAACACAACAAGACATCTGAAGACGTCGTCTTGGTTTTCAGGAAACATTTTTGTTTGTTCTATTTGTTACCTGAAAGTGTTATTAAGTAAATAAAAGACTTGACTGATAATAATATGTCATGATGAGATAAAGAAAAGGCTTCATGCTGCTTTTGTGTGTTTTAAATGAGTGTTTGTGTTGAAAGATGTCGGGACAATAAAGCTTCTTTTGAATTTAAAACCACCGTTTTTCTTATCAGTCATGTGACGACAGCTGTGCGGTGTGTTTTTACGAGTGTGTGCAGAGGTTCAGGTCTGCCTGTCAATTTCCATTTGCCACCATTAATTAAACCAGTCCGACAGGTAACGACACACACACACACACACACACAGCTGTGCACCTGCTGTTAGTGTTAAACGTGAACACACGGCTTGTTTCTCATCGCTGCAGCGAGGATGAAATTTACTGGATTGAAGCAAAACAGGAAGTTTAATTCTTCTTGGTTATTCAGCAGAAAAGACAGTTTCATAAAAGACGCTGTAGCTTTTCTACATTCTTCATATGAGTCAATAATATCCTCTGATTGTGTTCCGCTCATGAAGCTGCAGCCCTGCAGAGCTCAAAATAACCGTCCCAAAGAGGCTATTAGACGACCCCGAGGAGGAAAATATGAAGCCAGAGGAGTGGAGTTACAAAAGAGAAGGATAGAGAGGAAAGAGGAGTGTAAGATGATATGTAGACACAAGTAGAGGATGTAGGAAACACTGAGGAGGAAGAAAATATGAAAATAGGAAAGACAGAGGAGGATGGGAAGGAATAAAAGTTGGTTATGGTGCGTTCAGGCCATGTCGGATGGGTGGGAAGGAGGGATAACAGGAAGCTAGGAGGGAAAGAGGGAAGAAAGGATGTATAGACGGGCTGGTAGGATGGATAGAGACGAGTACCAGGGGTTTAAGGAAGGATAGAAGGAGGTTAGAAAGGAAAGAAGGGAAGGAGACAGGAGGGATGAAAGAATGTGAAGAGGAGGACGAAGAAGCAGAATTTACAATTGAAGCCATATTGAAAGTGTGGGCGAGTAAACACACACACTAATGACACGATGATTGTGTAAAAAGCGACTGAGAACACACACAAATGAAATAACTAGTGTTTAATAACCTCAAACACACACACACACACACACACACACACTGACAGCTCCTTCATACCTCTGATTGATGACTGGGGGTTTTTATTAAAAAACAAATCTCCTGGTATTGCAAGTATTTCCTCCAGATGTGTGTTCATACTTCCCACACACACACACACACACACACACACACACACACACACACACACACACACACACACGCCACCCCCTCCTCCAATCAGATTTGAGCTGCCTGAGGGTAAAACAAGGAAGTCAGAGGAGGAAGAGGACGGCAGGCGACCGAGCGGAGACAAAGAGGCCGTTCTGATTGGCTGGAGGCCGTCGGATCGTTAAAAAAAAAGACAAGAGAAGAAGAAGAAGAGGAGCTGAAGGTGACACCTGGATCTGTTTGGTCATGTGACTTCAGACAGGAGGAGAGTTGTTCATTTATATCTGAAGCTCTTCACTTAAATACAAGAATATTAATGCATTAAATCTGTTCATATCATATTTATAGTTTATTTATGTTTTTATTTATGTTTTATTTTAATGATTTTAGCAGATTTGTTTACATCTTTATTACAGGATATGACAAATATTGAATTATGCTGCTATTCTGACTCTAAAGCACTTCAAAATATAGATAACTGACAGATAATTATCACAAAATATGACAAATAATATATGATTAAACTATCCAGCATTATACTGTATGAGAATTAAAAGCTCCAGCTGTAACATGTATGTACACTGAGTGTGTTTACATGTAACATGAGAAACCTGCTTATTCATCTCCATGTTTACATGATTCTAACAGTTTACAGCTTTCTGATTATTTCTCTACAAACAGAGAAACCTGGATCACAGTGTTCTGGTTCCTACTGGTTTCTACTGGTTTCTACTGGTTTCTACTGGTTCCTACTGGTTTCTACTGGTTCCTACTGGTTTCTACTGGAGTCCTGCACATATCTGATCCAGGTTTCTCCACACCAGGATCAGGTGTTTACATGTAGGGTACTAACATGTTAATAATATGTCGCTTTCACTCATCACAGGAGTCTTACGGTATTTTTACTGTGTGTTATTTATATTTCTTCTACCAACGTTTCCAGTTAGAGAAAAGGTGAAAATGAAGCAACACACAGTTTGTCTGCAGACCTCGAATCACTAAACCCGCCTCTGTGTAGGACTCACACATTAATCTACGATTAGAGACACAATTATTTGTGAAACGAGACACTTTCATTAAACCGACACCACTTCACTTCATTTCAGACTTTAAAGAATATGTTTGATGATTTTCTATAATTGTCTTCATGTTTGGATCCAAACCATCAATGAACTGATCTACTAACCAGTATTATGTTTGTATTAAAGTCTGATATATCTGATTCCTCTGTGCTGTAGATATAAAACCCTGAACTAGGAACATGTGTTCTGCATATTTCTGCATGTATATATTGTTTTATAACATGTAAAACAAGCTTAGATGTGGAGATATGTAGATCTTTAATCTCATATGTGTTGCACATATCCAACTAACTTTAAGTTAATGTGATAAAAAGTTACATTTACCTTGATAAAGAAAAACTAAATCTGATACATTTATTAAATATCAGTTTGTGATATTGATTTGAGTCATTTTTTAGAGAAGAAAATGTCTAAATTCTCTGATTCAGCTTGTTAAATGTGAATATTTTCTGGTTTCTTTAGTCTCTTTGACAGTAAACTGAATATCTTTGAGTTGTGGACAAAACAAGACATTTAAAGACGTCATGTTGGGCATTTTTCACTGTTTTCTGATATTTTATAAACCAAACAACTAATCCATTAATTGAGAAAATAATGACAGATTAACTGAGAATGAAATGAATCGTTAGTGGCAGCCTGAGTGCTCGGTATTGATTTGTTTGTTTGTTCTAATTTGTCTAAACTATGAAGCTGATAAGTTTCATTATTAAGTCTATTTAGATCAGTAATGATGCTTCATAATGATCAATAAGTTAAATATATTCTCCTCAGAGGCTCCAGGTGTGTGTTCAGCTTTGAGTCTCACGTCTGTTCACTTCCTCAGACTCACAGCAGCGAGCTGGAGCTGACCTTTGACCCCCGGTGGCCGGTGTGCGTCTGGTGCGAGAAGCTGCTCAGTATTCATGTCAGTATCTGGGTCTCGTGTCACACACTTTGTCAAGTTGAATAAAGACACACACACACACATAAAAGGCAGCAGTAATTACAGCGGGGGGGCCTCCGAGAGGTCAACACATGACCTGCAGCCACCCTGCCACAAAGCACTCTGGGTAAACAGAGAGGGAGGCGACAGATCTGGGTTTAATAAAGCGCCGGTGAGCTTTCTGACCGTCTCTGATGACACTGAAAAAAACTCTAAATATGCAGAAATACAGATTGAAGCAGCGTTTGTAGTAAACACCAGCTGCTTTAACGCTGCTGCAGGAGAACAAACGTTCATATATTGTGATCTGAGGAGGTAAAACCATCATGTGAGTTTACAAACATGTAAATATTCTGGATATCAGATTAATCCAGATGATGCTTTTTCCCTCACATTTAAAAAATCACTTGACTGCTGTGAAAGTTAAGAGAAGAAGGAAAAATATGAGTTGATATAAAGATATTTGTACTGAAGTCTTGCTCAGATTTATTGACTTGTTCCTTGATCAGACAGTTATTGATTTAAATCATAATTAATGTTGTGTTAAATGTTTATAATCCTCAAAGTGAATCATGGAAAGTTTAGTTTGGTGTCTTTACTGAAACTCAGGTATCCTATCAGCACAAAATATATCAAACAACGATGGAAAATGTAAAAGAAAACTCAGATATGCTGACAAATAAACATCAGAGCTGCAACAATTAGTCAGTTAATCGACATAAAATGAAACTATGAAACTATTTTGATAATCAAACAATCGTTTTAGTAAATTTTATAGCAATTATGTCAAATATTCACTGGTTGCAGCTTCTGTTTCTGTCTCATCCGTGATATAAACTGAATATATTTGTATTTTAGGCTTTTCTGACATTTTATACACAAACCATTTAATTGATTAATGGATGCAAAAATAGAGCTTCTCTCTATTTCTGCATCTCTACTGAACCCTGCTATTTTTAAGATTATTTCCAAGTCAAACTACCATGAGAATAATGTGCAAAATAGAATAAATAGAGCTAAATATATCCAGCGTATAAACGGACACACGCAGACTGAGCGACTCCTCAGTGTGAAGCAACATGCTGATGTGAGAGCAGCTCCGACCGTGTTATTATCTTCTACACTTACAGCCCACCTCCCTCCTCTGACCTCAGACCTGTCACTCTCAATCCAGGCGGCCGACGGACGCAGCGCCATTTTCCACCCGCCACTCTCTCACTCTGCATGTGTGTGATATGTGGGTTAGAAAAGAGGGGGAGGGGCCGCCGACTGTCAACACTGCACAAACTGTACAATCAAATAACAGTTAAGTTAAATTTGCGTTTGCTGCTTTAGCTTTGGGTCACCAGAAGTCCACTCCTCTTAAAATCAGAAACAAACACTCTGAGGAAGGTTTTCCATGAAGCGTCGGCGTGTAAAACTCCTGGCCTGAGCTCAGCACTTTATCTCCTCGACAACATTCCCATCAGCCTCGTAACACTCGTGTAATCCTGGCAACACGACAAGCTTCACTTTCCCATCTCTCGGACAACGGAAGGCCTTGTGTGGAGCGCTCACAGGCGGCCCAGCTGTTCCCGAGGCCGAGGCCAGGGGAGGTGAAGGGACGGCGGGTAAAGAGGACGCCTCCTCCTCCTCCTCCTACTTCTACTCCTCCGCCGCCGCCGCCGCCAGGACCTGCTGGCAGCGAGAAGCTGCAGGACTCAGAGCTGAAGCTGCTGTGAGTGACGTGGCTGCAGCAGGTGTGTTTGAGCCACACAGAGAGGCTGTGTGTGAGCGTGAGAAACTGATGCAGAGAGGAAGGATGTCAGAGAAGATGTTATCAAGCCTTTTTTAGCCCCAACAGGAAGTAGATTTAAATCTTTAACACCATTTTTCCCCTTTTTGTTTCCACTTTGTGGTCGTTAAAATCATCAATCAATCATGTATATGCAAATATCCTCCATCAGCTGCCTCCAGTTCTGCATTAAAAACAAGATACTCAACATTTCTTGTGCATACTTGAGATGGATTTTCCCTAAAAACTGAAGTCATATTTGATATTTTTGGAAGCTTTGAGATCTCCAGTAAAACTTTAAATAAACGTGTGTGGCTTTGGACGATGTTTGACTGCACAGTGTGAGTTTGTAATGACAAAACCAGTCTGTTTATGGCTGAAACTGTCCGTGTCCACCAGTAATGAAGTGTAATCGGGCTGCAAAGGAAGCTGCAAACTTCAGGCTCAGAACAAAAGCTTCCAGCAGTGATGTCATGATGTTTAACAGCTTTTAAAGTCATGAGTTTTAACTATTTAACAGTTTTATGGATGTTTTAACTTTCACAAGATAAAGCGGAGTGAAGAAGAGAAAATTATAAAGAAAATCAGCTGGTAAACCAGGTCATATATGATTATATAACTTTAGTTAACACAGAACTGAAGCTGCAGCGATTGATCGATTGACACAAAATTAATTGGCAACTATTTAGTCATTTGTTGACGCAAAAATGCCAAAAATGATCTGGTTTTAGCTTCTCAAATGTGATGATTTGATGCTTTTCTTTGCCATACATGACTATAAACTGAATATCTTTGGCTTTTGGACTGTTGGTCGGACAAAATAAGACGTTTAAAGAGTAACGATTAAAATATCAACCGGCATTTTTGATCATTTTCTTACATATTTTAGTCAGAACTGACTGTTTTTTGTGCATTGACCATTTCAATAAAGCTTATTCAAACAAGCCTGCTGTGTCATTATAATGTTGACAGGTGAGATGCAGCATTACTAAACACTGTGAGTCACTTTGGATAAAAACATTTAGTCTTTACGTCTTTCTGCTGCAGTAAATCATCTGTTTGTGTTCTGTTCACCTGATTTACTGTCACACTTTGTTTGAGGTTGGAGGGCAGTTATGCAAAACATAAACTGTCCAACGGATCCTTTTTATCTGCTGTTTGTTTGACCACAAGTTCATGAACTGTTTTATGTCACTGACCCATAGACAGACACAAAATCACTTATAACTTTTATATGATGTGTCATAAATGATAGTAAACGTAAGATCTTTGGATTTTGGACAGAAGAAGACATCTGAAGACATCTGAAGACGTCGCCTGCAGCTCTAAGAAACTATAACAGACATTTTTCACTGTTTTCTGACATTTTATAGACAAAATAATTAACTAAACTAACGAAAATACATCATGATATAGTTGTTATTTTCAGGAAAATCAACTAACAAACTGTTAATGGATAAAAATAACGAGACAGGAACGTCTCCTGTTTTAGTCTCAGCTTTTGAATTAAAAGCCTGCTAACTGGTAGCGCTAACTTCTGTCATGCTGCAAGCTAGCTTGATGTCAGCTCAGGTGTATGTGTTGGTTCCTTTTTTCAACATCCTGCTGGTTACCTGAAACAACACATTAACGCTTCCACAGAACATCAGCTGTTTGCTTTTCAGCTGTTTAGTTTGGTTTCTTACTGTAATTTTAAACATTTTAAACAAGAACAAACAGACCGTCTCTACTTCTGCTCTTACTTATTTATGGAATTGTTTGTGTTTTAATGTAATTTTATGTCTTAATGTCTTTCCTGTGTGTATGTTTTTATGCTGTTTGTGAACCTAAATCATTATGTGATGGACAATAAATATAATATTTTTGCCGTATCGTCCACTGTTACTCTCAGGTGCAGGAAACACACATTCCAACAGATTCAGAGAGTAAAACACGCTTAAAACACACTGACTGACCTAAATATCAGCCTTTTAATCGGTTGAACAGAACCATCCCCCACCACACACACACACACACACACACACACACACACACACACACACACACACAGTCAGCTGGCAGCATGCCGGCTACTTTCATCTTCATCCCAAATCAAATAAAGCCACCGTCACACCACCAGCTAGCAACTGGTTCATCATCTACGCCCACACACACACACAGACTACACACACACTAAACACACACACACACACACACACACACACACACACACACACACACACACACACAGACTACACACACACTAAACACACACACACAGGTTTCCCAGTTCAGAGCGATTAGGCGTCCATTTAATCAGTCAGCTTATCTTCTGACCGTTCAGGAGTCGTGCAGAGTGGAATTAGACGGCATTTGTAATACAGACGCTGTCTTGTAATGCAACCTGTGTGTGTGTGTGTGTGTGTGTGTGTGTGTGTGTGTATTATAACATGTGCATGTCAGAGATATGCTGATGTCTCTCACCAGGAGCTTTGGGGATATTTCTAACGAGGACATGTTCTAATAGTGAAATTTAATATTCAAAAGATCATTTAGTAAAATTAAAATTGACACATTTGAGTGAATTATTCAGTCATGTGACAATAAAAAGAGAATGAACATTGTTCCTCTGGAGAACATGAATGAAACCGAATGTTAATCCATCCAACAGGTGTTGAGATATTTCACTAAAAGCCCAAAGAAGATATTAAACGTTACTCTGAATCAGGCTTGATAACAGCGCTGTGACAGGATGGATTATATCTTACTACAGTGAGAAAGCAGCGTATCCCAGTGGTTTGGTGGTTTAACAGATAAAAAGGTCGACATTTGACTGCTAAAACCTCTGCTAATGCTGAGCAGTGTGCAGAGATGACAGCAGTCTTTGTTAATATAAACACACTAGCTAGCTACTAGCATTAGCTGGCTAGCATAGCAGAGTCAGAGATATTCTGCTGCAGTCATGTTTCAGTGAAGATGACTCTGCAGCAGTTTGTTATTTCTCTCCAGGAGGTCAGAAACAGTCCTGAGTCGTCTAGTTTATTGTTGATGGAGATGAAGTTGGTGAGGATGACTGAGGACAACTGAGGTTAGCCTTTAGCCTAGCTTGGATGCTGTCTCGCTTGCCGCGCTTCCGCCTCCTCACGCACCACTTTCGGCGTCCCCCTGGGTGACGCGGCCTGGTGCCCAGAGCACGCCGACGCAACACAGATTCTCCAACGAATCTCCATCTGGTTGTGTTTGTGGTTTTTTAAAAAGAAGATTTCAGTGATGACAGTAATTCGCTCAAGGCCGCGGCAGGCATCACATGACCGCGGTATTACAGTTATCAGTTAACATTAAACAGTTTGTGACCAAAGTTCAACATCAATGAATGAATTATTTTAACGGTCTTATTATTTATTTATTTGGTTGTTTTAACTGTGTTTAGTTACATCTGATGTTTTATTCTGTATGTTATTGACATAGTTTTAGTGTCTGGCGGCTCAGTTTCCACCTGGACTGAACTGTGTAAATGTGTAAATGTATAAATAAAGTTTTATGTTGCTTTGAACTGAATCTAACTTTATACATCCAGCTGTTTTCCAGCAGCGTCCAGTAGATTTACTGCATGTACTGCAGTTATGTAACTCTCCGGTTGCTCAGAGACACAACAGAAATACAGGTTAGAAAACAAATACTATGAGTGTTTACTCTCTCATGTCGCCTCTCACCTCGTCTGTGTAAAGTCTGTGAATAACAAGAACTGATCGTTAGACTCTATGGATCAATAACGCTCCCCAACACGGAGGTCAGGAGCCTTCAAACGGATCACAAGATGAAGATGAGGCACTAATTTGAATTTATTTATAGAAATCTCTGTGATATTTGTTTACTTTTGTGTGAAATCTGACAGTTTTATGTCTTTAGACGTGTGGAAGGTGTGATGATGAGTTTTAAGTCAACGCGGCTTCACGTTGAGCCGCAACAAGCTGGAAACAGATGCAGTGGAAGTAACTTCACGCTGTGTGACTCCTCCACTCGGACCGGTCTGTCAGCGGGCGGCGAGCAGGCGGCGAGCACGTGGCGTGTGTGTTGGTTGTAAACGTACAAACACAGCAGTGACGTTGATGTTAATTTCAGGTTTATTAGCGTCTCCAGCTGATGTGCTTCCTCTCTGATTACAGCTGCCTTTGTTCTTCAAACAACAGAAACACGACGAGGGGGAGGACACACACACACACACACACACACACACACACACACACACCGCAGCATGTGTATGTGTGTGTTACAGCCTGCTTACATCATGCTTTAATGCCGTCTCACATGTGGACATGGTGTGTACGTTTTAAAACCTGAACTGTGTGTGTGTGTGTGTGTGTGTTGCATCAGCCGGCGTCCTTGTCATCTGCCCTCCGATGGATTTCAACCTTACATAAGAGCTTTAAGCAGCAGGAGAGCAGATCGCCGTGACAACACCGCTGGCACGTCAACGTCGCACCGGCCAGCGGTGGATTATGGGACGTACAGCCAAAACACACACACACACACACACACAGACGCACACACACACTGTCGTCACTGTTTACTTTTGCTTTTATTTGTTCAATTTCATCATCTGTGTTTAGTTTATTTTGAAGGTTTACGTTCTTCAGCAGAGTGAAAGTCTTGAGTCTAACAGTCATGTTAGTTTAAAGGAGCAGTCCGTCAACATCAACTTCACCTGTTTAAACTCTTCATAACGTCTTGTAGAGCTGCAACGATCAATCAGTCAGCAGCAAAGTAATCAATTAATCATCTAGAGTCATTTTTTTAAGAAAATAAAAGTCCAAACTCTCTGATTCCAGCTTGTTAAATGTGAATATTTCCTGGTTTCTTTAGTCTGTATGACAGTAAACTGAATATCTTTGACTTTAGGAAACATTTTGCACCATTTTTGTGGAAATTTGGTTCTAATTTGAGTTTCATGTGATCAGTTTTTTTATCTGAGAGCATCTTAATGTTCCCTGGACACGACTAGAGATCAATAAATAAAACCTGAATCATAACACACACACACACACACACTCTCCTCGCTGTCAGGACCTTAAACACACAAACTGTGCTGCAGTGTGTGTGTGTGTGTGTGTGTGTGTGTGTGTGTGTGTGTGTGTGTGAGAGAGGAGGAATGTGCTCCTTCACTGCTTCCAACGGCTTGTTCAAATAAGGGAGAGCACACACACTCGCCACAAGGTCCAATTTGGGCCTGGAGAGGAAGTGGTGAGGAGGAGGAGGAGGAGGGAGGAAGGAGGGAGGAGGGAGGAGGGAGGAGGGCAGGAACAGTGGAGTGATGAGGAGGAGGAGGAGGAGGGTGAAGTTAGAGGACACACACACACACACACACACAGGCCGACCTCCCACACATGCTCTTTGACCCCAGGACAACCTCGACCACTGAGGCGATACAACAACCAGCTAATAAGCACCGAGAGAGACAGCAGAGGACACACACACGCACATGCACGCGCACGCGCACACACACACACACACACACACACACACACACACACACACACACACACACACACACACACGCACACACACACGCACGCATGTACACACACACACACACACACACACACACACACACACAAGCACACACACTCTCTGAATACTCTTCATCACAGCAGATATGTTTTAAGGCTCGGCTGAGGTGTAAAAGTTGGTGTTTCAGCAGCAGTGCAGCAGAAACTTTACTGCAGTAAAAGTACTAATATATCAAAGTAAAAATACTCCTTTACAAGTAAAATACCTGCATGAAAAATCCTATTTAAGTAAAAATGCAGCATTTTATTATTAATATTTGATCTTCAGGACTTTATAAGAGTCATTTATGTCAGAAAGAAGAAAAAAAAAGTTCTAATTTTCCAGAATTTTTCTCTCATTTTTGTGTTTTTGTGTGTGTTTTATTGAGTCTTTGGGTTTTATTTATTTGAAACAAAGTGGTTAAAAACTCACAGATGTCTGAAACATCAGACACTGATTCATGTGACGCTGGTTTAATCTTAAATGATGCAGCAGAAATTAGAAGTTTAACTTATTTAATGTCAAATAAAAAGTAACTAAAGCTGTCAAATGAAAGTAGCAGAAGTAAAGTACAAGTACTGTAATATTGTGCTTCAGTGCAGAACTCAGAGACAGTGTAAATATATGTATTTAATGTCAGAAACACTCATGTATATAATAACATGAACTGGTCCTTTAATAAGCAGCGTCTCTGCACTGATAGATCAGGTTTTATTTGATGATTTTCCACATTTGAAGCTTTAATTAAAATAACAGATTAACTGTGTTTTGGCCTCCAAACCACACAGACTGAAGCTTAAAGTCTGCATCGTTTTAAACCAATAAACAATAATAATAATAATAATAATCATAGTGTTTTCTTGTAGAGTGAAACTTGTTCTCTAGTTTGGTGCAACAGCTCCAGTTTTTATTCAGGCGTCTGTTTCCTGGCTGCGGTTCACATTCACACTCTGGTTCAGTTGTTTTAACACACTGCAGGTTGTGCTCAGTGTCACACACACACACACACTTATACACACTTATACACACACACACACACACACACTTATACACACTTATACACACACACACACACACACACACACACACACACACACACACAGCGGTTAGGCTGGACGGACAGAAATAAAGACAAAGTCCCAGCCGGAGCCTCAGAGAACCAGGACAGTCACTTGGCCCAGTTTAGAAATCACACAATCCCCAGTTCCTCCCCTCTGTGACCCCCCCCCAAACCCCAGCACACACACACACACACACACACACACACACACACACACACACACTCTCCATGCATTACACTGAGCGATAGAGCAAAAGAAAGAAGGATGTAAAGGAAAAGACGAGGAAGGAAGGAGGAGAAAATAAAGGCAAGAAAGACAGAAAATAGGAGACGAAGAACTGAGGAAGAGGAGGAAGGAAAAGAGAGGATAGAAATGAGGAAGAGGAGGAAGGGAGTAGAGAGACTGAAGGAATGAAAGAAGGTAAACAAGTAGAGGAGAGATGGAGGAGGGTCATCTCTCCATCTCTCTGCTCCCTGCAGCAGCATCTCCTAATTGGATTTTCTCCCCGTTATACCCACTGTAGTGTGTGTGTGTGTGTGTGTGTGTGTGTGTGTGTGTGTATGTGTGTGTAGGAGGAGGATCAGACTCTTCATCTGGAGGAGCTGCAGTCAAACATCTGATGTGTGTGTGTGTGTGTGTGTGTGTAGAAGTGTGTGTGTGTGCATCTTTTGACACATGTAGTGCACATTACTTCTGCTTGGCTGTGGATATAGGTCACACACACTTCACCCTCAGTACACACACACACACACACACACACATTCCCCTACATACTCCCTATAGATAACACACACACACACACACACCAGTAGACTCCATTAAGACTCAGTGAGGTCGGGGTGGGGCCGGTGTGTGTGTGTGTGTGTGTGTGTGTGTGTGTGTGATGTGCATAGACAGTGATTTTTTGTTGCGTCTGGTCTGACAGAACGAACCCAACAACACACGACAGATATGAAATAAAACTATAAATAAAACACATCTACATTCATACACAGAACTTAAAGCTATAATATGAATCTATTCTGCTTTAAAATGTCTACAAACATCTGGACTCATGTTATATATGTGACTATACGCGCATCAGATAATACAGCAGTGTCATAAATGGACTTTTATTCAGTTTTAAGCTACGTTTTTATGATAATCTTTTTAGATTTTGGTTGTTTTTAACTGCATCTTTTAACCAGATGAGGATTTTAATCATCTGGATTTTAAGTTACCAGAGAAACAAGCTGAGTAAACGTTAGCATCAGCTCAGCTAACAGCTGCTACCAGACGTCCTGTAACCGCCGAACAGCGTCAGAGAAACATCGTTTTGTTACGTGAATCTGTTTTATTCTGTGTTTTTACTGGTTTTAATCCTCATGTACGTTTGTTCTGGAGGATAAAAACCTGCTGACTGAGTAGCAGCAGATATTACATGTTGTACGTTTAAGAGAATTCAACATTAACTTAAAGGAATAAAATGAATGATGAATGTGATACAGATGAATCCTTCATGTGACTGTCAGGAAGCTTCTTCAACAGTGTTTCTAGTCACTCTTGATAAACACGAGTCCTGATCTGAGCTCATTATGATTATTATCATATTAATCAGACGCTTCTCTTCTCTCGGTCTGGACGCTGAGGAAGCTTTCAGCTGACTCGTCTTCATATTTCATGTCGTGTCTTCGTCAGGTCTGGCGGGGGGGGGGTCGGCTCGGGTTTCGGGGGTCTTGCACACGGCAGCAGTTTGTCATAATAACGCTGTCACGAACCCTGAAGCTCCGGTTTGTTTGGTTTAACACTTTTCAGCAGCAGCGGCGGCGGCGGTGATGGTGATGGTGATTCCCCTGCAGGGTTCAGGTCAGACAGGTCATGTGATCACAGAGGATCGACTGGGAGATGATCTACGCTGCAGCACGTCTACTGAACCTCTGGATACTTTTTACAAAGACTTAAAGACAGAACCTGGAACCAGAAGATCTTAAACATCTTAACAGTCTGACTGATTGATTATTGATCTGATCGTTTCAGCTCTGAACTTCATCATCACGTGTTCTTCCTCATTGATGCTCTTAACGAGTATGAATTTGTATTTTATGATGTACGTTGTAGTGGATTGATTTAGTTTCTGACCAGAGGTTTGGTTTGGAGGGAGATGAAAGTCGGTTTTCTGAACAGATAGAACTGATAATTAAACATTAATGTATTTAATTATTTTTAGTTTTTACAGTTAAAAATAGTCGTGATGTTGATGTAAGACTTAAAAAAAGCAGCAGAGAGTCATGATTTCATCTTTGTAGGAGTAGAAATACAGATAAAATCCTCTTCTGTATCTCATGTATGGATGCAACTAATGATTATTCTCATTATTGATTATTTTGTTGATTAATAAATTAGTTGTTTGGTCCATAAAATGTCAGAAAATGTTGAAAGATGTTGATCAGTGTTTCTAGAATCCCAAGTTAATGTCTTGTTTTGTTCACAACTCAAATATATTCAGTTTACTGTCATTAAGGATTAAAGAAACCAGAAAATATTCACATTTAAGAAGCTGAAATCAGAGAACTTTAGTATTTTTTTCTTCCTAATTGAATAATCGTTGCAGCTTTTATCTGATGATGAAATAAACTTCCTGCTGAATCAAACTGAGCGACTGATGATGGATGAAATAACCAGACAGGACGTCTCCTTTCAGCAAATACAGCAAATTAAACACCTGGAAGACAACGGTTCTTTATCTACACCTACACCTACACACACCTACACACACACACACACACACACCTACACACACACACACACACACCTACACACACACACCTACACACAGGCCAGACTAACAGCAGCTGCTACTAGCCGTTAGTTATCTTGCAGTTCATTAAGGTTACTGCTGATGTGACCTGCAGCCACTTCAACTACGTCTCAGGAATCCTAACAATGTGGACGCTCTACCGCCCCCCCCTCCTCCTCCTCCTCCTCCTCCTCCTCCTCCTCCTCCTCCTCCTCCTCCCCCCACCACAACACACACACACACACACACACACACACACACACACACACACACAAACACACGCGTGTCAGCCACCGGTGTCATCAGACCAAAACCTCTAAAACCTGTTAGTCGACGTCGACGTCCTGCTACAGAAACCTGGAGGCTCTCTGGCCTGCAGACGGGTCACAAACACCTGCTGAACTTGGCAGAAGATCATGTGACTTTCTAAAGGCTGAATCAACTTCCTGATATACTAGAAGTCAGTTTAGATGACTACAAGAAAGAAAAAAAATACTGATTGTAATGGTGAACATGATACCTGAAGAAGTAGGACTACAGGTTAAATGATCTCATCTATTTCCCAGAATCATCTCCAGACGTGACGATGCAGAAGACCTGAGTCAGCGTCAACATGACAGATGAGTCTTTATACGATACACACACGAAGCCAGACGCCTGTTCAGCACAGTGAACGTCCTGTAGGTCACTTAAGTTCTGTTAAATCCTCTCATCTCTCATCTCTGACGGTTTCCTGGCAGGAAAGTGTGGACGCTGACAGATGTTAGCAGATATGCTCTCCGGTTGGTCGACTGTTACCAGACAGAAGACTACAAGTGTGAAAATGAATTATTGATTTGGATCTTTTATATATAATAAACTGTCCATCATGAGTCTGACGATGTTACAGGAGTGAAATGCTGAATCTGTGCAGGACGATTTTAACATAAACCTTTAATAATAAGATGTTTTGTGCGCTAGCTTTCATCAGAAACAAGCAGTGAACACAACCTGCACAAGCTGAACATGTTAGCAAGTTGACTGTCTTTTAAGAGCAGCTAGTCTTCAGGTAGTGTTCAGTGGCTTTATACAGATTTTTCCTCCCAAAATGTTGCTATGAGAACAGTAAAAGTTGCAGCTGGACAGATAAACAATGAGCTGAAACTCTCTATAAAGCTCCTTAAAGCTGCAGAGTCTCTGTAGTTTCATCACTACTAGTCACATTCTCATTGTAAATATGGATTATTACAGCTTCACAAACACTCCTCTAAGTTTATATGTAGAAACCAAACTAACTTCAGCACTCAGGTGTGAGATAAACGGAGCCGACGTCCTGCAGCTGCAACTGGAAGCTTCAAACATCTGGAGGCTGAAGCGGTGACAGAGCGGACGGACAGTGTGTCCACTTCCTCTCCGTCCTCCTCATGTTTTCCACTCGTCTCTCACGCGGATGGAAAGAGGATGCTGACAGGGTGTGTTGTTTATGTTGGTGTGAATATATATATATGTATGTGTGTGCAGATATAAAGCTGTCACTGACATTCTGCTACGACTTCAAACGCAACACCAGACGTTACGGCTACCTTCTTTTTTTTCAACCACACACACACACACACACACACACACACACACACACACACACACACACACACGAGGTCTGTTTCCAATTGTCGCTGCTGCTGCTTTGACCTCCAGGCTCAAAGTCAAACTCTGAGCTCCGACTTCCCCTCTGACTTCATCTGCTGCCTCGCTGCTATTTTAAAAACACATTTTCCCCACATTCTCAGTCTTTTTCTGGATGTTATTCTTCTTCTCTGCTGTTTGTCTTTCTTTCTTATCTCTGTCTGGTCGTCAAGGTGAGATCTGCCCTGCACACACACTTTGCTCATTTCTGCCTTTTTTTTTTTTATATGGTATCTATTTATGTTTTTAAAAGCAGTGTGAGAGACAGAAGTGAGCTCAGAGTAATGAAAGACAAACAGCAGCGGCCGGCCGTCGCTGCCACAACCAAACATCACCCTGCCGTCCAAAACAAATAACTGGAGCTCATCACACGCTGATCCTTCCTCCCCCGCCGCCACCGCCTCCACAAACACACACACACACACACCGAGTCTGACCGCTTTCAAATCAGAGAGAGGCAAAGAAACACCAGAGCGGAGGTCAGAGAGAAATCTGAAGAGGTCACGACACGATAAAAGGGATGAAGAAGGAAAATATATCTCTGCTAGTGCACAATTTAACCTCTTAAAGTGTCAAAAGAAACAATCTGAGGAGGAAAAATGGCTCTTTGTTTGACCTGCACACTAGTGGAGCTAAAACCTGAGATGAGGGGTCAAAGGTCATCAGGTCAGACACCAGAACTGAAACCTGCATCAGCCTCTATGTGAGCGAATGATTCACTGACATGCAGAAACGTGGGAAATCAGACACACAGCGTGATGTTTGTTTACCGTCAGCGCTTCCTCCGTTCATGCTCTCCGTGCTGGACTGCGTCCTCCTGCTGCGGCGGAGGGATCTGTTGGTGCTGGGGCTTCCCAGCGGCGTGGAGGTGGACGCCCCGTCCCTCCTGGAGAAGATCCCGCTGAAGAAACGCACCAGCCGCCTCTCGCTGGAGCGTCCTCCGCCGCCTCGCAGCAGGAACCCTGATCCCGCCGCGTCCTTCTCTGCCGCCAGACGCAGCAGGTCGCTGTTGTCCAGCGTGCGGTTCTTGCTGCTGCGCGCTCGCTCCCAGCGGCTCAGCTCCGACATGGAGTCGGTCTTTTTCAGGACGGCGCCGATCTCCAGCGTCCGGCTCTTCTCTCTGGTGGGGTCGTTGCAGCGGGAGGTCGGGTTCTGGAGCACCACGGCGGCCTCGGCGTCCTTCTCGGCGGCGGCGGCGTCGGGCCCGGCGTCTCTGCCGATGCAGCCGGAGCTGCTGTGGTGTTTGTCCTTGGAGAGCGCTCGCAGGCGCAGCAGCTCGCCGCCCGTCCAGTGTCTGAAGCTGAAGCTGCGGCGCAGCAGACCGGCCGGGCGCTTCAGAGGCGGCGGCGTCTCCGGGGACAAAGCCTTGGCTGCTTTCCCGTTGCTCTTGGAGTGCGACATCTTGCCGTTAGCGTTGAGAGGAGGCTCGCTGCTCCTCTCCTCCATGCTCCTCGCCTTCAGGAGTCTCTTCTTCTTGCTCACGCTGCCGTTCTCCACGCTCTCTGCGGCATCTGTCGGAGGAGTTTCAGTGCAAATATCCTCTTTAAGCCTGTCTGAATCCTGCGTTTCCTGCTCGCCGCTCTCCCCCTGCGTGTCCTCCTGGCTGGGGGGCGTCGTGGTCTCGGCTAACGGGCTGGTGGCCTTCTCCTTCAGCTCCTTCTGTAGGTGATGCTTCCTGGACACCTTCAGCCTGCCCAGCTCCAGCTGACCCGTGCTGAACGTCCTGAAGTTCCTCATGTAGCTGTGAGACGATGACAAGTCGTCCGACTCGTCCTCCACCTCCTGCAGCTGCTCCAGCAGGCCGCTCCGCTGGATCTCCACCGAGCCCTCCCGCCTGAACGCTCCCACTTTAGGGTTCTCCGCCCGCCGGGAGCCCGACCCTCCTCCGTCCTCGTCCTCCTCCAAACTCTCCCTCTTCACCAGGGTGAGGGAGATCCGGTACACGGTCTTCCTCTGAGGCGTGCCCCTCTCCATCCTTTCAGTGCAGTTACTGTCCAGCAGGTACATCCCAAATATTCCTCTTCAGCGTTCCCAGACTTAACTTGAGCTGATCCTACAGTCTTTACGATATTAAGACTATTATTACTGGTTTCTATGAATCAGCCTGCAGACAGATGATGTGCATGAGGGTTAAATTACCTTAAAGCGTTTCTCTGCGGGGCAATAACTGATTATTCTTTCATCCAGATGTGTAAACAGCGCGCGCTTTGACGCAGGAAATACATTCCGCGTTCATCCCAGCGGAATTTCAACTGGCCACAAATGCAGCAGCAGCAGCAGCAGCAGCGTCCTCCTCTCCGCTCCTCTCCGCTCCTCTCTCCGGGCTTACAGCAGCGCTCCCCCCGGCGTGCACAAACACTTTCTGCACGGGACAGAGGAAGTCCTTTCCTTACCGGGAGTCCTCCGCTGACAGCTCTGGATCCTGCTCCGGTATCCGCGTCTCCATTCCCAACAACACGGAGAGGTAAATATTATTCTACCGCCGCGTCCCGGACGGTGCCAGCGCGTCGTCTCCCATTGTGTGCGCACATCCCCCGCAGCGCAGCCAGCCAGCCAGCCGGGCCTCTTTCACCCTCGCTCCGGCTTCAATTGTGATTCAAATGTCGGTGGATTTTTTTTTTTTTTTTAGAGAGAGAGAGCAGGGTCTCCGAGCCTTGCACACCCCTTCCTCTTCTCCCCCCAAAAAAACCACTCTGGCTTCAACCCTCCCCCTGACAGCGACACAAGGCTCGGCAGCAGCGGTCCCGGTGCCTCCTCCGCTCCGCTGCTGTGGGAACACACTCCGGTCCGCACCGACACCGAGCAGCGGAGAGGAGGAAGACCCGGAGCGGAGTGTCTGCACACACCGGACCGGAGTTCACAACACAAACACACTGCTGCTCTCTGACTGCTGGTAGATACTCTACTGCAGTAAAAGTACTAATACAGCAAGTAAAAATACTCCAAGTACATAAGTATTATGAGCTTGATGTAGTTAAAGTATTGCAGTAAAAGTACATAAGTATTATGAGCTTGATGTAGTTAAAGTATTGCAGTAAAAGTAGTGGTTTGGTCCCTCTGACTGATATATTATTATATATGACATCATTAGATTATTAATAGTGAAGCATCAGTGTTAGAGCAGCATGTTACTGTTGTAGCTGCTGGAGGTGGAGCTAGTTTACACTACTTTATATACAGTTAGCTAGTTTAGTCCAGTGGTTCCCAACCTAGGGGTCGGGCCCCTCCAAAGGGTCAGCAGATAAATCTGAGGGGTGGTGAGATGATTAATGGGAGAGGAAAGAAGAAAAAACAAAGTTCTGATACACAAATCTGTTTTCAGTTTTTGGACTTTTTCTCTAATCTTTGATTTTTGCTGAAATATTGGATCATTTGAACATTTATTGAAATGAAAGCATGTGAGAAGTTTAGAGGGAAAAATCACTATTTGGTGGAGCTGTTAACAACTCATAGACATGTGAAATGTGACCCCGACTACACACTGCTTTTTGTAAGACGTCAAAAGACAAAAAGGTTGGAAACCACTGGTTTCATCTTTAACAATGTGTTGTATTTTAAAAGCTTGTTATATTATCCATTGTGTCAAATCTTCATCTGAAAAGTAACTAAAGCTGTCAAATAAATGTAGTGAAGTAGAAAGTACAATATAAAGTCAAATGGAAATATTCAAGTAAAGTACAAGTACCTCAAAATTATACTTGAGTTAATGAATTTATATATTATATTTTAACATTTGATCAGTTCTCTAACTCTCTCTCTCACAACTAGAGTCAATAATATTTTGATCTTGTTAAAATAATATTCAGAAATGGTTTCAAAGCTTTTTTTAAATCTGTGGAGAAACTCAACTTTATGAGTGTGTAGAAAAGCTTCCTTCCAGTTTCACTCTATATTCTACTGATCAATAGATATATAGATTAATCAATGTGTCTATAAAGTCAGAAGTTCCCAGATAACAACATGATGTGTTGAAAGGAGAAGTTTAGTTTGACCAACAGTTTATAATATGAGAATATTCAGTTTACTTTTATAGGAAACAAGCAAATATTCACATTTTAGAAGCAGATAGATGTTAATTTTTGCTGTAAGTGTTGTAAACGTTGATCATCAGTGAATCAGATGAAGCTTCTCTACACTCAGCATCTGTGTGGTGTTGATATGTAGGTCAGCAGGACACCAGTGACTCCAGTTCGTGTTTTCCAGCGTGCAGTGGTTTCTATAAACGGGGTGGAGTCTGCTCTTTCTCCTCTCTGTCTGTCATCCTCTTTAAAGCCTCCCCGGGCAGCCATGGAGCCACTTTCACATCCAGCAACAGCAACAACGACACTGATGTTTCAGTCTGACGCTCCATTATCAGCCAAACATCAGACAAATCTACGTCCTGATTCAACGGCTGGTCGACTGAAGCATCTTCAGACGTGACTTCACTTTAAAAATCCACTTTAGATTCACACAAACAAACATTTACTGAGATAAATGATGTTAAATGTTCATATTGTTGCAAACTGATTGAACGAATGTCTCAGATTGACTCATTTCTGATCATTTTCACTTCCTGTCTTCATCTGTTTTATGTTTGATGAAACACACATGAACATTACTGACATATGTGATGATTATTGGATATTAATCTGCTGCAGTAACAGCCTCTTCTGATTAGTCAATTCATCAATTAATCACTGATTAACTGTTTAAGTCAGTTTTCTAACACAAACTGCTGAACATTTGATGGTTTAAGCTTCTTAAACTTTGATAAATTGACTAACATTCACATATTTTATGCATATTTTAATAGATTCAATTCAATATCACCAATCAGATGTTTTCCTCCGAGAGCTTTACAGTAATACAACATCTTCTGTGTTTAGACCTTTGATTCAGATCAGCAGAAACTCCCTAAAAAAACCTTTAAACAGGAGAAAAATGGAGGAAACTTCAGGAAGAATGTTGCTGTTTTTGGCTGATGAGCTCTTAAAGCGACGCACAGCAGCGAGCGATGAATCATTTTAAGACGCAACAAAGAGGTAAAAAAAAATCCATTAATTTACAAGAAAATAAGCAGAAACATTTTTAGAAACGTCACTTTACAGCCTGAAATGTAAAATACGACTGTAGGTCGCAGCATTAACGGCTACACGGTGTAAGATTTAAGATTGAAGACAGATTGTTTTATAGATATTTTAAAGAAAAGCTGCGTCTGTTTCCTCATGTCTATCGTGTTTCTTGCATCAAATGGATCATTTATCAGACGTCTGTGGATTAAATGCATGTTCT
This sequence comes from Thunnus thynnus, assembly GCF_963924715.1. NCBI lineage: Eukaryota > Metazoa > Chordata > Actinopteri > Scombriformes > Scombridae > Thunnus > Thunnus thynnus. Next base: position 19,074,635 of record NC_089540.1, on the reverse strand, counting down.
GGACGTATCGGGAGGGTTTCCAGTGTTTTTCCTGTCTTGAATGGTTGCTACGGTAACGGTTATTTAACTTTCTAATCAGTGAGCAGCTCAGATGTTTTAAGCTGGATGCTTGAGATGTGACCTGCATCTCTTTGATCATTTTTACAAATTAAAATCCTGAATCCTGAGCGGGAACTCGTTTTCTCAGCACTTTCTTTCATCCTCTGCTATCTCCACCCGTCCTCTGAAGTGTCTCCCCTGCGCCTCCGAGGAGGAGGAGGAGGAGGAAGAGGAGGAAGAGGAGGTGGTGGGGTGAGGGAGATTAACTCACCCAAACCTCCACCTCCTCTTCCTCCCCAACAGTTGGCCCTCAGACTCGGCCTCTGACGCCGCCTGGCTGGATTATTACAGGGATTAATCAAGATTAGAGACGCAGCCGCCGGCAACTTTCTCCTTTAACCTCGCCGCTTTCTGGGTGTAACACACACACACACACACACACACACACACACACACACACACACACACACACACACACACACACACACACACACACACACACTTCTCATCTTTACCTCACTACATTTAATTTACTCCCTCGTCTTCAGCCGTCACCCGACATCAAACACGTCCCACCTTCAAAAAAAAAAAAGCCTCCAACCTGAGAGACGCGGCGTCACATGAAAGCAAGACGACGTGGCGTGATGTGTGTGTGTGTGTGTGTGTGTGTGTGTTCGTGAGACGCTCACACATGTGCGTTTCGTGGAAACACAGCTGGACAGAGAAATAAAAAGCCGAGTGAGAGTTTGGTGATTTTTTCTTGTTCTGATGACACTGAAACATCACAGTCGAACTGCAACACGTGGAAATAGTAAACCACACGCCCACGCGGGCTGCGCCGCCGCCGCAAAACATCAAACGCACCTCCTTCGAGCCTTTAATCCGGTCCAGATCAGCCGCTCGTCGACTCGACGCTCGACGAGTTAAAGCTGTGCGGAGCTACTGAAGCTGGTTGGTCCTGATGTGCTGCAGAGAGGCGACAGAAGAGACGACGACTTCCTTCACAAACGCCGGGAAGACGTCTCATTTATGTGAAAATATGTTGTTATTAACATCCAGAACGACCAGTTTAACCAGTTTAACCCAGTCTGGTAGCTTTAAACCACTCAGTAGGGATGTGCAGAGAGCACAGTATTTGTATTTGTATCTGTATTTGTTGAGGCAGCAAAATTATTTGTATTATTGTAGTTCAGCTTTATCCCCGAGAGTGACGTCCAAATTAGGAAATGTGCGTCATGTAGCAGGTGGATGTGACTCCCCTTGTTAAGACCTGCTGCCAGACATCACAGCGGAGCAGAGGAGAGACACTGAACCTGCACGCTGCTGTTTAACGTCGTTTATTTTTCTTCCTGAAATCAAATCATTTTTGAAATATTTGTATGAAACAAATATTCGTAAAAAAAAAAAAAAAACACTATTTGTGCTTTGCTTAATAATGTATCTGTATTCAGGCACACCTCTACTACTCAGAGTGCATGCACACTTTCTCTCAGCTCTAAACTCAGCTTTTCCAAAACAGTTTCCAGTGTTTTAAATGTTTAAATGTCAGATTCGTCCCTGCGATCGTTCATTTTAAACGTCAATATATTCAAATACATCTACGTGGATTTATATAGATTGATGTCAGAGGATGTTTCAACTATAAAATAACGATTTTATGAGCAGTTCAGCAGCTTCAGAGTGACTGAACGTAGTTTTATGAGACACAATTAAATCTTGTTCCGTTGTCTGACAACGGAAACAGAAAAATATGTAAATGAGAGCAACTATATTGTGAATCTGACATTAAAACAGACTGTCTGTAGACTGTGTGGCAGCAAAGTGAGGAGGAAAACTTTCTGTCGTCACGTATTTTAAACATCAATAACAGTTGTTATTAATCTGTATTTATGTTGATTTTGTCAGACAACATGACGAGCTCTGCTCAATAGATGCTGGCTAACTGAAAAGAGGACGAAGAAGAAGATATTTACTCGTTTTAATGTTTCTTCAAGTGTGTGTTGGATGACTGAACATAGTTTTATGAGACGCAATTAAATCTTGTTCCGTTGTCTGACAACAGAAACAGAAAAATATGTCAATGAGAGCAACTATATTGACTGTAGCCGTCAGTCAGTCGACTAACTGAAAAGAAGATGAAGAAGAAGATATTTACTCGTTTTAATGTTTCTTCAAGTTCTCCAGTTTAGAGTAGACGGGGTCTGAAGGTGCTCGGTTATCAGGGTCATGCTTGAAGTCATGTGACAGGAAGCTGGATGTGAACCGTGGTCTCCTGAAGAGCTTCTGACAGACAACAGTCATAATTCACACGACTACAAGAAGGAAAAACCTTCAACACGGCTTGTTTGAAAGAAGACCAACGTCGTCGTCGTCTCGAACGTCTGAATCTGGTTTTTAGATTTCTGAAGCTCCAGGCGGCTGCTGGCTTTAGTTCAGTCTGCTATGAAAATAAACTTTAAGAGACTTCAGCCATTTATTTTATGGGGAATGTTATTGATTGGTGCGTTCATACATCAAACGTCTGCGAAGGAAAATCAAAGCAGATCCAGACAATAAATAAATGTTAAATGTACTTGTTTAAGTGTCCAGATTCATCCACTGGTTCTTATTTTTGAACCATTTAAAAAGACGTTCTTGAAGGCAGCGTCAGCTCTCAGCTGCATCTGCAAACAATGATAACGACACTTTGACAACAACAACACAAGGTGACTGTGATGGATTATTGATCTCGGGCTGCAGTAACTACAGCAAATACAACGGCTGAACGTCTGGTAGCAGATCAATACATCTAGAAAAGCTTTCTGATGAGAGCAGCGAGATAAACTGGTTATCTTATAATTAACCAGAGTGTAAAATCTAAAGGAGGACAAACACTCCTCCTCCCTAATTGCAGTCCAGACCATGAAATCTGCTCCAGTTAGCCCAGTTTGAGGACACATCCAACACATCCACTTCTCCACTACTCATTCCAGCTTTACATTAACAACATGAATGATAGCAGAGTCTGTGTAGGAACATGTGACAGCAGGTCGGAGGTCAAGTGTCTCTTGGATGAGATGGAGATAACGAGATAAGAGCTGCTTCATAATCTGAGATGTTAACGCTGCTGAATCTTTGCCGCCAGCAGGTCAATAAACATCATTTCCTGTCTGTCTCACCTCTGATCCGTGTTTTATATCAGATGTATAAAGACGACATTAAAGACCTTCAGAGACGTGTGCTGCAGATAATGAAATACATGTTCAGGTGGATCTTTGCAGCTGTGCACTAAGAGAAGTATAATTTGAGCTTTACAGGACAAGAAAGGTGTCCATAAATCTGAAAAATTGTGCTAGAAGATGAAGCTGCCTGCTGTGAACTTTACGTCACACACTTATCATTATTATTATTATTGTTATTATTATTATTATTATCATGAGGTTATGTGTGTAAGCGTCTGGTCTCTCAGGAGGAAACGTGAAGTTCTGAATCAAAGTGAAGCTGATTGAAGGTCTGCAGGGCTTCATTTGTCCTCAGTGTCTCTGGAGACTCTGAGGAGTTTATCAGGACCTGCAGCCTGCAGCTATACACCCCCCCGAACCCCCAACAAGCCCCCCAACAAACTCCCCAACAACCCCCCCTCATACCCTCCAGCGTGCTCCAGAGAGCTGCAGCAGGGTGTCGTGGTGTTTCCAGCTGGAGGTCATCTCCAGCAGCAGGATGACGGATGTTTAATGGAATATCTGGCTGCTTTCTGAGCTTTCAGCCACTTGACATGATCTTCATTCAGTAACAGACTGGTCATCATGTGACCTGAGGTTTAAGTGTGTAACTTCAGTAACTGAAGTCAAGAATGAACTTTGAGGCTCAAATGAGTGAAATAAATCTGATTTTATATGTAAAAGATGTTTTTATATAAAACCTTCTTTGCCTTCAAGAGTAACTTCACAATAAATCCACTATTTTGAATCCTGTCCAGAGAAAATCCTGCACAGCTGCAGACCAACACGACATGATGAAGATAATCTGTTCTTCCAGGACATCGTCCCTCGCCAGTCAAATAAAGACTGATGTGAAACAGGAGCCGCGGTCAACATTATACAGAGACTTATTATTATGTAACTCTGGTGAGCGTCAGACGTCACATCCAGGCGTTACCACGGCGACCTATAAGAAACCATTCAAATGCCTCACTGCCATAAGATGATCAATATATCAGCAAACAGAAGGACACTTCCTGCTTTCATTAAGGATCAATACAGCTGGTTGATCCCTACTGCGGCTACGCTAACAGCTACTGGATCTACTGCAGTCTGACTAGTTTATAGATCCTCACTCATAATGTAAAGTAACACAGAGTCTTTATTCTTATAATAAAACAGAGAAGTCACCACGTTACGTTCTTCTGATGGTTTCAAAGATCTCTTAAGGTGCTTTTACATGTTTTTTATGAATATTTTACAAAGTTTGGTTTGATAAATCTATGATAATCTCTTAGTAATTGAGCTGCAGCAGCTTTATTTCAGGATAGTTTGATCTTGTTTTATTGTTGGTTGTGGGTAAAACACTTTATAACATTTTATTTTATTATTATTGTTACTTTTCAGGCTACAATAACCAAACCATGAACATTTAATAGCTTTTATATTCCTATCTACTCACTTCTCTGGATATTCAAGATTTTAATATAGTTTCATGATGATTATTGTAGTTTTAACAACAACTTCATTCATTTTCTTTGCATATATGAGATAAACTGAGTGATAAATGTGCTGCAGCTTCATGTAACAAGGTGCATGTCTGAGAGGAGCTAAAGAGAAGAAGAAGAAGACCGTCCCACCTCCTCCTCTTCTTCTTCTTCTTCTCTGCATGTGTGACAGTTGATCCATCTGCTGTGTGTGCTGCACTCACACACACTCCATCACATGAAATATGGATGTTTACAGCCAGCAGTGATGCACGCGGAGCTGAAGCTGCATCGCTGCATGTTAGCAACGCTGCTGCAGCTAACATGCAGATTATCTTCTGGAGTCAATGTTTAGTCTGAGACATTATATGACAGAGACGGTCCAGAGGGACACTGATGAAGGATCATTTACTGGAGCTTGATTGATTAAAGTTTTAAAATAGATGATGCAGGTTCCTCAATGTTCTGGATCATAATAAACCAAATATGAAAGCTGGATACTGTTGGAATCATTTATAGATGAATATGAATGAAGCTCGTTGTTGTTGTTTACGTCTGTGCTGCTGATCTTTGTGTCTCTCTTGAACTTTGAAAAACCTTCACATTTGAGAAGCTGGAACCACAGAATTACTGACATTTGTTGCTTAAAAAATAACCTATTTATCAATCATATTATATAATAAAAACACTGTTGATTACAGCTGCTAGCTGCTCCGACTGACTCCCATCAAACAGCATCAACTTCTCTCTACAAACACTGAGTCAGTCACTGTTTTCAACCAGACATCATGGTCTCAGTCAGACCCTCTGATAAGTCTGCTGGTGGTCATTCTGCAGATTTGAAGCCTTTTAGTAGCTTTGATGTTGATTGACAGCTGTGATTGACAGCTGTGATTGACAGCTGGCTCACCTGTAACGTTTCACTAATGTTTCTTGATACTTTAAGCTTTAACAACAGGTTAAACAGGAACAAGGTGTTTCAGTGACAGTCGTGTTTAACAAACACGCAGCGGGGAGCGCTCCGACACACACACACACACACACACACACACACACACACACACACACACACACACACACACGCTCGTCTCTCTCCTCCTGAAGGAGTTCAGCATTTTTTTTCTGCATCAAAGAGCGAGGAAGCAGCAGGAGGTAACGGCTCGCTCTCCCCCTCCGCCCCCCCAACACACGCTGCCTCCCTCGCCCCCCTGGAGACGGGAAAATGGGTCAGTTAGCAGAGGGAGGAGGGGGGAGGAGGAGGGGGGGGAGGAGGGAGGCCCCCTGCTGGCAGGAGGAGGCACGTACACACCCACCGAAACACACAAACATCACTCCAGACGGATGCTGAGCACACACACACACACACACACCAACGACCAACACACGAGGAATACAAAACAGGAAGTAGAGTTTCCTTCAGGCCCACATGACTGACCCACAGCACAGAGGTCAAAGGTCAACGCAACACAGATTTAAAGCTAAATACATGACGAGTAGAGAAACTTTATAATCCACCACTCAAACGTGAGAGAAGAAGAAGATGAAGAGGATGAAGAGGATGAAAGTTGTTCTTACCTGTGATGAGACGTCCGCCAGGTGAACATCAGCAGGACATGAGGAGAGAACACAGACAGGAACCAATCAGAGCAGAGAAGATGAACCAGATTAGACACCAGATGATTTAAACATTACACTTCATTCACCACTTCCTGCTTCTTAATTATGACTCATCTCTGCTTTTCTGTATTTATATCATGTAAACTGAATATTTTGTTGTTCAGACAAAGTAAGACATTTAAAGATGACTTTTATTACTATTTTCTGACATTTTATAGAACAAACGATCAATCAATCAGCCGTATGTAGAACTAATCAATCATTTTATTATAGATCAGTCTGTCGTGTCGTTGTTTGGTTTGTGATCTTCAAACGTCTGACCAACAGTCCAAAACACAAAAACATTCAGTTTACAGATAAACAAAACAGAGAAAAGCAGCAAAATCTCAAACTAGAGAAGCTGGAACAAACACATTTTAGGTATTTTTGCTTGAAAAATGACA